>NC_058136.1:58130618-58160900 GCF_016433145.1 Gracilinanus agilis | reverse complement strand
AGGAAGGAAGGAAGAAAGAAAGAAGGAAGGAAAGAAAGAAGAAAGAAAGGAAGGAAGGAAGGAACATTAATAAAATACTGAAAATTCACAGAAAAGCAGAGAAGGAACTTCAGGAGGGGACTGAGGAAAGCAGGGCAATGTTGGTACTACTGTGTTCAATGGAATAGATATTGAGCTATATGTAATAGATTCATGGTTTCATTCTAGTACTCTGTACATGGAGATCTTGTGGTGATTCTCTAGTTCATAATGAAAATCATTTAATAGCTACATATATAAAATGCTACTCTACTATTCATTTTTTAAACCCTTGTCTTAGAATCAATACTAAGTCCCAGTTCCAAGTATCAGTTCCACTCCAGAGGAGCGGTAAGGACTAGGCAATTGGGGTTAGGTGTCTTGCCCCTAGTTCCCCAGCTAGGAAGTACCTGAGGTCAGATCTGAACCCAGGACCTCCCATCTCTAGGCCTGGCTCTTTTCACTGAGTCGCTTAGCTGCCCCCATTTTCAATGTATCTTTTCATAGTCATGGTCTAGTCATGAGTCCCATCTCACTAAGTCTCAGTGATACCAGGAGGTGAACTTTACCCTCGGATTTGAGTCTCTCCAGTCATCCTTGCTCGTTGCTGGTACTTTATGCTTTGGGGTATAGCTATCTGAGGCCGGGGTTTCATTCCATTGATGGGTCTTTCCTGGGATATGGTCTCCAGTGAATCACTGGTCCTCTTTGCTGCTGTTTCTCAACATCTGGGTTGTCCCTATTACCTCCAGGGCATCTGGTTTGGCAAATCTGGATTTTCTCCCTTTCCCTCTCTTTGCAGTTTGTTGCCCTAGGGCAGCATTGGAGCTGCTCTGTTCCCCCTCTTCCCAGTGCTGGAGGACATTTTTTGCATGCCCCACCCCCTCGGTCCAGCCACCTGAAGCTTCCTCCCTCAGCTCTCTCTGCTAAGTAGGGGGCTCACAGACAGCTTGAATTTGCCCTCTGGGCACTCAAACTCAGAAAAGGTTCACCAGTGCTGCCCTAGGATTGAGGAGACTCTTGGCAAACCTTTTTTCCCATTTCCTATTAGCCATATTCCATCCCTGGCCAAGAGCCTATCATTCATATATTTTCACCCATGGCCCAGAGAAGTTCAGTGACATGCCTGAATTCAGTTCGGGCATCAGTCGGCACCAGAAGTGGGATTTGAACCCAGGTCCTCTGATTCCAAAGTCAGTATCCGTTCCATTGCATTCTGTTGTCTTTAAAGTGGAGGGGAGTTTGGCTAGAACGGAGAGTGTGGGGAGAGGAATGATGGGACATGGGTTGTGAAAAGCTAGGTTAGGCTTGGATCGTGAAGGCCTTTCGATACCAGCCAGAGAAAAGTTTCTGTTTTTCTCCTGGAGGCAAGAAGAAGACACTGGAACATTTTTATTTATTTACTGCTGGCTTCGTGGCTTTTTTCTTCTTCTGCAATATGAGGCTAGCTTGCTCGTCTGCCTTTGATTGGCAATTAGCAGGCTCCTGCCAAGCCCTAATGGAAACCCGCTGCCCTCAGCTGTTGTCTGCATGAGGCTCTCAATTAGAAATCCAATTAGCAGTCACTTTGCACCTCTTCCGATTTCTTCTCTCTTCTTCCCACTGATAGACTTTAGATCCTCCCCCTTCCCCAAGCCCTACTCTGGCCCCTGAGCTCCTCAATCAGTGTCTTTAGATGGTGATTGGTGGTCACTGCGGATGCAGGACGAGCGTGCCGAGAACAGAACGGGAGGAAGCGAGCAGGTAGGATCATTATGGGGAAATTGGGTAGAGCTTTCCATGCTCCCCAGCTCTCCTCTGCAGCCAAAGCCTATTTTTTTCACATCAATAGTCTCCAGGCAATGCTAGCTGGCTGCAAATCATGGCACACCATGAGCTCCGGAGAAGCAGAATTGAAGGTGACCCAAAGGGCAATGGGAAAATGCACGATGGGCGTAAGTGGGAGGTGGCGCATTCCCGTTGCTACCTAGTCCTCCAGCAAAGGTGTAAACGTAGGGCTGAAACGAGATGGACTGGTGAGGTAGGAGATGCCCTCGGCCCTCCAGGCTGAGCAGTGCTCGGGTTCGAATTGAACGGGCTCCAGGTGACTCCCCCAGAAAGGCCAAGGCTTCCACGACTCGAAATATCCCTTGGAGAATAAACAGGATCAGGCGGGAATCAGTAGTTGCTGTCTCCCGTTTGTCCCGGGGTGGCAGTTCCGATGCTTGGTGCAGCTGGCCAGGGACCTCGGCTTCCTGCACTGTTCAGTATGCCGGGTGCCCGGCTGCTAGCCAACGTGTCCCAAGAGTCAACCCTCTTCCCGTTGTTGCTGGCCCTTCTTATAGCCTCAGTAGAGAACCAAAGAGTCCTTCAGGGCAGCATTAGTCTGTCAGGATCATTTGAGGCATTGGCATTGGCACTGGCCAGCCTCCGAGAAGGCCCGTGTGCTGAAGTGGGTGCCCCCAGCCCCGCAGCCATATTGGATATGACATGGGACATAATCCCTGGGCCATATCGGAAGAGAGATCCTTGCCTCCACCGCCCTGGGCAGCTGCTTTATGCATGTGAATCAACAGCCTATGCCGTTAATCATGAACCTGCTTCCAAACTGGAGTTGACTGGACATGGCTAGCACTTAATCTCTTCCCAAGCCTGAGTGTCTCTGAAGTGGAGGCAGAGGCTCAGGCCGGGGTACATGGGAGCTTTAGCTCCAGGGTAGTAGAGGCAGGAGCTCCAAGAAGCTGGTCCTCGAAAGACAGAAACAAGGGAAAAGCCCAGCTCAAGACGTGAGCATGTGACTGGCACACAGGCAGCCAAGGGGCGCAGCTCTAGTTGTTGTTCTCCATTGAGCTTAGCTTGAGTGGCACCCCGAAGGCCACGTAGCATAGTGGACATCGTGCTCGATCAGGAGCCGGGAAGGCTTGGATTCCACTTCCTCCTAGTTGTGTGACCCTGTACAAGTCTCTTTACTTCTCTGAGCCTTAGCTTCCTCCTCTGTAAAATGGGATCAGAAGAGCACCAGCCTCACAGAAATGGACGGGAGGCTCAAATGACGTAATGGACCGTATGTGCGGTGCTTTACAGTCCTCAGAGGACTATCGTTCTTAACATAAAAACTCAGAGAAAGACCCTTAGTAAGTAAGGCAAGCCTTCTCTAGAGAGTGCGTGGCAGGCCATGGATGGGATCCATTCCAGGATGGCATGGGATTTAGGTGCATTTGCCCCCTCTCTGAGCCAAAGCTTGCCTCTTCCCCTTCCCACCCGTTGTCCTTTCTTCTGATGACGTCAGCCCAAGCTTGTAGGCGCGTTCACTTTCTGGTACCTCCTTAGGTGCCCAGCCTTGTCTTTTCTTTGTTTCTCAGGAGCTCAAAGCCTCAGAGCACTCTGGCAAATGCACGACCACAGGCTCCTTGAGCCACTGCAAGGTTTGGGCACTGGGCAGTGGGCGGGGTCAGTAGGGAGGCCTGGGAGCCCTGAAGAAGAGCTGGGGCCTTGCCGTATGCTCCAAAGACCCAGGTAAGATTGGGCCCCGATGGGGTCATCTCACCTCAGCGTGACCCTCAATCACACGGCTCTGTCCTCGATTGAGATTGATGAGCTGCTGCGAGAACTGGTATGTGGCCTGCGTCTGACTGAGGGGGTGCGCTTATGTCTCTGGACATTTTCCTTTATTTACTCAGGCTGCAGAACTTCTCTGTGGCATGGTTGCTTCAGACAGGTCACTGGCAGAGTTACAAGAGGAAGGCATCTTTTTCCATTGTGCTGATCATAGGGGACAGATCATAGTAACCAACTTGTTAACCTTGAACACATCGAGGGCTCCGTTTGTACTGCTTAAATGGAGTGGCTTTTTGGACCTTGTTTTTCCCAGCTGTGCCAGCAGGGGACCATTTACTGGGTCTCACACACCTGGGTCAGTTTTTTTTTCTTTTCTTTTTTTTTTTTTTTTTACCCTCACCTTCTGGGGCAGCTGGGTAGCTCAGTGGATTGAGAGTCAGGCCTAGAGATAGAAGGTCCTGGGTTCAAATCCGGGCTCAGACACTTCCCAGCTGGGTGACCCTGGGCAAGTCACTTGACCCCCATTGCCCATCCTTACCACTCTTTCACCTAGGAGCCAATACACAGAAGTTAAGGGTTTAAAACAAATAAAATAAAAAAAAATAAACCCTCCCCTTCTGTCTTGGAGTCAATACTGTGTATTGCTGCAAATATGTGACTTGCTGCAAACTCTGTCAAGGCCCCAGAGTTCTAGAGGCTTCTGCCTTGCTCTTCCTCCGAGCTAGACCACTGGGAAGAGCTACCTAGACTGCGTGCCCGAGAGTTAATGCTAAGGACGGCACGTTACGTCTCCATCGCCTCTTGGAGTCTTTAAAGCACTCCCATCGGGCAGCCAGATGCTTCGGTGGACTGGCTGCCCGTGGTGGAGTCTGGAAGACTCGAGTTTGAATCTGGGCCCCTGACATTTACCAGCTGTGGCTGCATGGCTTTGGGCAAGTGACTTTCCCAGTGTCAGCCAGTGGGAATAATGGCGGCTACCAGCCAGGTTTGGGGTGAGGACGCTGGACTTCAGCAACAGTTCAAAGGCGATCTGGTTCTTGCCGGCTGCCCTTCCTCTCCTCATTACTGAGTCACTAATTAGTATCTGTACAGGCAGAGCGTGCAGAGTTAAAGCTTAACTCATTAAGCAGCCACCCTTTGCAAAGCTCCGGCCTCCTGGATAAGCCCAGTTCCGGCCTTCCGGAACTAGAATCCTCTAATGCCAGCTGAGCCCTAGCCCTTTCCTGGGAAATCAGGATAATTGTGTCCCCTGGGCTGCAAAAGCGGTCCGCCCTCTGGGGCCCTGTGCAGGGTGCGGGGCCTCTGCCTCCATGGCAGTCAGGTCCTCGTGGGGGGGGGGGGTTGTGCCTTCGGTTCCCTTCCTTCAGTGAGACCCTTACGAAGAAAGCAGTTGACAAATATCATCTCACGTGATCTTTACGGTAACCCTGAGAGATCAGGGCTATCATTAGCCCCAGGTTACAGTTGAAGAAACCGAGGCAGACCGAGGTGAAGTGACTTTCTCCGGGGTCACACAGCCAGTAAGTTTTCTTGAACTGAGGTCTTCTTCCTGAGACCAAGTGCAGCACTCTCTCCACTGCACATCTCTTTTCCCTGTGAAACAGCATTGCATAGCAGAGAGCGTTGCCCTCGGAACTGGGAAGACTTTGATTCTGATTCTGCCTCTGCTATGTCATGCGGGTCACTTCTCTCCAAGCCTCAGTTTCCTCGTCTAGAAAATGGGTGCGCTAATCCCGTAAGCATATACTCGACTGGAATGTTCTGAAGCTCAGAGGAGCTGATGTGTGGGGAGGGCTTTTCAGGCTTCCGAGGGCACCCTCACGGCCACTGCTTATGCAGGTTGTGGGCGGCAGCTCTGCTTTGTGCTGGGGCTCCTTTTCCTCTGCTCTCAGTAGGCCACTTGCTGGCTCCTTCTGCTGCCCAAGGCCTCTGTAGTTTGCTGCTCCCTTCCTGCACCCCCTTTCTGCTCTCCAGGCTTCCTTCCTTCCTCTCTTCCCCTGGCAGCCGGACCGGGTGCCTTTGAACTCTGTAGACAATGAGGCTCCCCCTTTCTCTCTCTTCAGAGAGAACTAACTGTTCAAATAACACGCCCCCTGCCCTTCGGGGGCTCCGCCGCTGGGACTCTGGCCGTCGTGGACACGCAGTGGACGTTTGGAAATGGAAACCCTGAGCCAAGTGACTGCAGTGGCAAATGCCACAGCAATCACCATAGAGGCGGACTCGGAGCAGCGCGGAAGCTTTGGGCAGGCAGGGCGGGCAGCACAGCCTACATCCTCTGGAAAGGGCCCGAATCCGTGGAGGTGGAGAGACCCCCGGGGGCACCCTCGGACCTCTGAAGTTGTTTCTGGGACAGGGAGCAGAAGAGGTCCCGGGCTAACAAGGGTTACACTTGGGGCATGGCATCTAGAATTGTCTGCTCCCCTCCTCTTTTATGCCATTCTTTTTTACTAACGCAGTGTCAGCCTCCGTCGTTTCTCCCTGCCAAAAAGATACCAGCCTCCTGGGTGGGGCCGTGTCCCCTGTTTCCCCTCTGAGGCCTAGCTCTGCCTTGGAAAGGCCTTAGGTCTGTAGACCTTCGACCACTGAAGCCATCATTTAACATCTAGGAAAGCTGGCTTGTTTCAAATATTGGTTTCGTTAATTAATCCGATAGAACCCTCGATGTTTCTGTGGTACCGGATTTAGTCAGAAGACCCGAGTTCAAATTCTGGCTCTCTGACTTATTGTCTTTTGTTCTTCTTCTTCTCTGGGCCTCATTTTCTTTCTCTGGAAAAAGAGAGGAGTGGGGCGTGCACAAGATGACCCATAAGCTTGAGTTTTTCTCCCAGTCAATGGCTTTATCTAATACTCTAATACTTTATCTAATACGGAGGGAGAGCTGGGGAATCTGGGCATGTGATCTCACTGGGGAGACTCCTGGTATGGAAACACTCTTCGCTCCTACAGACTGGCAGCTCGTCTGGAACCTCTAGTCTGAGCTCCTTGGGCCACCGGGAAGTAAAGTGACTTGCCCCTGGTCACAGAGCTTGTGTTCATCAAAGGTAGGCCGCAGGCCCAGGCTTCCTGGCACTGTTTCCTACCCCGACTTGCTTCTTAGTGGTCAGATGGTGCTTTTACAATAACAACAACAATAACGATAACGTCCAGTTGTCCGTTTCAGTCCTGGCCAAGTCTTCAGGAGCCCTTTTTGGGAGTTTTCTTGGCAAAGGTTACTGGAGTGGTTCCAGCTCATTTAAGAGATGAGGAAACGGAAGCAAACGGGGGCAGTGACCTGCCCAGGGTCACATAGCTAGTAAGTGTCTGAGATCAGATTTGAATTTGGGAATCTGAGTCTTCCTTCTCCAAGGCTGAAGCTCTAACCACTGCACCACCTAGCCGCCTAAAACAACTAGAGCCCAACCCAACCACTAAGCATAAGGCACTTGCCCTAAGAGAGCCGGATTCCAGGTATGGGATGTCTTTGAGCTAATCTCTTCCCCTTTGGGGGAGTCGGTTGTCTTTGTAGTGTGTGTGTGTGTGTGTGAGTAGATCAGAGACTCTTAATGGGGCCCCATACACTGGACCCATTTGCAGCATTTCGATCGCGGTGCTACACGTAGGGATTGTCTTCCACAGCCTTGTATGTTTTATTTTACGCATCTAAAGATCTCCTTATGAGGAATCCAGCGGCTTCTTCATGAGGTTGGCCAGCACGATCAGGACACCCCAGAAGGGGAGCGAAGCTCGAATTCGATGAGCTCTGAGCTCTCTGACCGTTCCCGGCGATGGCTGCCTTTCTTTGAATGGACCGCCGTAGGCGTTCCTCTTCTTCTGTGTCCTGGGTGGGCCTTGGCCAGCACCCTCCGTTCCTAGCCTGCTCTCTGTCTGGGGACAATTAGAATTCGCAACAAATCCCGCTTGTCAGGTGGCTCAGGTGGAGGTGGGGTTGGGTTGACAGCTCGATTGTCACAGCTCGGAATCTCATTTTCGGGAACAAACGCTGCCGCTTTGGTTCCTTTTGTCTAAGGCTGGGTGCGTGGCGTGTTCCTCTAAGCACCCGGAGCATCATCCCCTGGATCTGGCCCCGGCCTCCACTGCAAAGTCATTGCGTTCCCAACTTCGTATTTCGGTGCACGTGAAGCAGCCCATCTCTCGCATTCTTGGTTCCGGTTCTGGCGGACAGACGTTCCAGCTCTTTGCCCGCCGGGCTCGGAGGTAGGAGGACTTTCTCTAACCTTTGCCTTAACATGAAATCATTTCGCCATGTGGTTCTTTTGATCACTAGTGGGTCCTTCTCAGCCATGGCAAAGGGAAGGGTCCTCTCGCTGCTGTTCTAAACAAGCAGTTTTCGTTTGGAAAAGAATCACAAATGAGAAAAAGGCTATTTTCCACCCCCCCCCCCCGTTCAAATTGCTCGTCAATTCGGCCCGAGGACCAGAAGCAAATCTCGTACAAAGGGGACCAAAATGGAAGTGGGGGGCCACCTGCTGATTTACACGTTCGTTTGGAAAGCTGCCATTGTTGCCGGCCCCTGGAACTGTTTTACCTGCAGAATCACTAAGAAGGTAATAACTTTTTCAATCGAGCTTTCGTCCCCAGGAAATTGACTTGCTCTCAGAAAGCGGCAATAGTGGCAGCAGCAGGTAGAATCGCCCGGCAATGGGAAAACAAGGAAGGAGGCCCAGAGGTGGGGCTAGGTCCATTGCAGGGGGTCAGTGTGCCAAAGATGCAGGGTTGAGGTCTTCAGGTATTAATGCCAGGCTGCGTTTCCATGTACATTTCTAAACCGGACATGGCTGGCTTCTTCTTTTTTTTTTTTACCCTTGTACTTGTATTGTCTCATAGGTGGAAGATTGGTAAGGGTGGGCAATGGGGGTCAAGTGACTTGCCCAGGGTCACACAGCTAGGAAGTGTCTGAGGCCAGATTTGAACCTAGGACCTCCTGTCTCTAGGCCTGACTCTCACTCCACTGAGCTACCCAGCTGCCCCTTCTTTTTTTTTTTTTGATGAAAAGAAAAGGCCCAATTGATGGGAAAGCTGGCCAATCTCTTTCTTAAGTTCCAAATTCACTCGCATCCGACTCTTGGTGACCCCATTTGGCAAAGCTTCTGGAGAGGTTTGCCATTTCCTTCTCTGGCTCATTTTACAGATGAGGAAACTGAGGCAAACGGGGTGAAGTGACTTGCCCAGGGCCCTACAGCTGGTAAGTGTCCGGGGCCATATTTGAATGCAGGAAGACACATCTTCCTGACTCCATGCTAAGCGCTATATCCAACTATGCCACCTGGCTACCTGATCTCTTTCTTATCGGATTCCTAAATATTTCTACCACCAGATCAGAACTGGGGGCCGGCTGCCTCCTGGGGGCAGTATGTCGTCATTTCAAGCAAAGTTACCAGGAGGGACTGGGCAGAGCTTAAAAGATCCAAAGTTATTCAGTAATAATAGCAACAAACAATAAACAATGTTCAAGCGTGGTCCAGAGGTAAAGATAACACGTGTCTTAGTTTAATTCCCTTCTAAGATCTGCTGGGCCCAAAGGCCCTGTACAGAACTGGTGGGTCCTGACATCCTACATGACATCTAGTAAACAGTCTTGTATGAGTATAATGGAATGGAAAACACGTTGTATTCAGAATCTAAGGATCTGGGTTTGAATCTGAGCTCTGGCACTTATTTGCAGTGTGTTCTTGGGCAAGTCCTTTCCTCCTTCAGAACCTCAGGGTTTGTATCTGAAAAATGAGCAAGTTGGACTAGAATCTCAGGGGTTCCCAAACTTTCTTGGCCTCCCGCCCTCTTTCCAGAAAAAATCTTCCTTAGCGCCCTGGAAATTAATTTTTAAAAAAATTTTAATAGCAATGAATAGGAAAGATAAACGCGCCTGTGGCCATCACCACCTCCCTGGATCGCTGCAGCAGCCACCAGGGGGCAGTGGCGCCCACTTTGGGACTCTGGGCTAGCCGATCCCTGCAGGCCTCCCATTGCCTTAGAAAAACCACATATTAACGTGAGCTGTGTTTTAGTGCATTTTTTATTTCCTTTGTTAGCGATCTCTCCATTGCATCCTCATCTGGTTGTGGCGTATTCTGTAGTGTTATGAGCCCCACGTGCCCGGCCCGGTTGAGATCGCTAGGCTGCCTCGGCTGGGGGTAGCTAGGAAATTCTGCTCATTCTGGGTCCAAGCAGACTGTTCTTGCCCGTGACGAACTGAACCGAAGCCGGCCTGGGCATGAAGCATCCCTGTACTTTCAATGCAGTCCTGAGCTATGAGAGGTGGTAGTAGCTGCGACAGGGCACACTTATTCCCTCCGCCCCACCAACTGGCGGCACCCTGATTGTTGGGAGACAGTCGCCGCCCTCACATTTATTTACCAGAAAACACTCGCCTGGCAGAGCTGCTCAAACCTCGGAGCCTCAAGTTGGCTAGAAATGAGCAAATGTGAAGTAAAGGTAGTCCCGACCGTGGAAGGGAACTCGGAGGCACAGAAGAGAATGCTGAGGGTCAGAGACTTGCCTCTGCAGAGGACAGGCTGAAATATGGCTTCCCGAGCCAGATCTCACTTCCTGTCCCGAGGCTTTGCATAGCCCTAATCCCGAGCTTCAAGAACTCACTGGCCAGCGAGTTCTCCTGATGCTCCATGAGCCCTAAATACTTCTTTCTTTTTTTCCAGAGTTTAAAAACTATTTTTATTTCATGAAATATTTCCCAATTACCTTAAAAAGATTTCACATCCATTAAGAATTTTTTTTTGAGTTCCAAATTCTCGCCCTTCCTCCTGCCCCTCTCCTGCTCCTCAAGAAGGCAAGAGACCCGAGATCGATTCTACACGTGAGGCTATGTAAAACATCGAACTACTTAATTCTTTTTTTTGTTTAAACCCTTAACTTCTGTGTATTGTCTCATAGGTG
Organism: Gracilinanus agilis; assembly: GCF_016433145.1. Lineage (NCBI taxonomy): Eukaryota > Metazoa > Chordata > Mammalia > Didelphimorphia > Didelphidae > Gracilinanus > Gracilinanus agilis. The sequence continues at coordinate 58,150,457 of NC_058136.1, read as the reverse complement.
GAAGAGTGGTAAGGGTGGGCAATGGGGGTCAAGTGACTTGCCCAGGGTCACCCAGCTGGGAAGTGTCTGAGGCCGGATTTGAACCCAGGACTTCCCGTCTCTAGGCCTGACTCTCCATCCATTGAGCTACCCAGCTGCCCCCCGACCACCTCTGATTTTTAAAAGAACATGGAGGGAAGATGGAAGCAAGGACCACAAATCGGGGATGAATCTAATAACGTAGCAGGGCCCTATAAGAATAATATTCGGTAGGCTAAAGAGCAGAACCAAAGAGGAACTGAGGCTTGTTTTGAATGGCCAGGAGGTGGGCAGGAAGAAGACTGAAGAAAGGGTGCAGGCAGCCTGCTACTCACTGGGGCGGAGATCATGGTCATGGACAGCAGAGAGGATGCAGAACTACTTCAGTGGCGTGTTTTGGTCTGTTTTCTCTCCTAAGGAGCACAATATATGGACTGGAAAAGACAGGACGAACCCGGCTAGTGGCATTTTGAAAGCCAAGATAATGGGTGGCTGCTAAGAGAGCATCTCGAGTTCCCATTTAGTCAGGTCAAACCAACAAGCCCAGAAAACCCCCCTCGAGGCCGGGGAACAGAATGACTGTTGGGTTCGGGGGCGAGCTTTGAGTGAGGCCGCAGGACTCCAGAAGAGCAAATGCCGAAAAGGGCAGAGGGCAGAGGGCAGAGGGCAGCACCTTCCTATTAGGGGCCGGCAAACTTGGCTCCTGTTCTTGGCAGTGTTCTAGAACACGCTGTGAACTTTCAGAAAGGAACTCCAAATGGCCGTTAGCTTCATCGAGAACAGGCCGTGCCATTTAAAACAGGAATTGCTTGGCCGGCGAGGTAGCTAGACTGGCAGGTCAGAGGAATGTGGTAGGCACGCTCTACCTAGATTTCAGCAAGGAAAGCATTGGATCGAGGTGACAGCAAGCTGTAGGCAGCTAGAGGGCACTGCAGTGGATGGATGTGGGAGGCAGGGAGAGCTGAGTTCAAATGCTGCCTCCAACACTTCCTAGATAGGTGACCCTGGGCTCGGCATTTAAGCCGTCTTGACCTCAGCAAACGTTCGTCAAACACGTTCTGTATGTAACGGGACTTATTTCACAGCGGCGTCGTGGGGACAAACGAGAGAACGCACGTGTGGCGCCTGTTGGTAGCTTTTCTCATTCGTGTCGAGGTGATTCTGGCATTTTTGCTCGGCTCCTTGTGGCCGCCACGGCCACGGCCATCCCTGGGCCTTCTTGACAAGGACACCGCAGTGGTTTACCATCTCCCTCTGAGCCATTAGAAATGAGTCAAAATGGGGATGGTCTTGGGAGATAGTGAGTGGCTGGTGACTGAAAGTGATCCGAGGAAAGACTAGAAGGCCACTCGCCCCAGATCGCCATTCTAGGGGGCTCCCGTTCCCTAGGCAGAGCCTGGGATCAGGTGTTCTTCCCAGCGCTGTGATTCTTGGACTCTGGGGGTTTACGACCCCTGAAGAACAAAAATAAGAGATGTGGGTTTAAATGCCTCCCTTCCTCTTTCTGGGCCTCAGTTTCCCACATGATCTCTAGGGTCCCTCCCAGTCCTAGATTCTCCAGGCTTCGGAAACAACATGTGGGCTTTTCTGCCCCTCGGCATTCTGGGCATTCTTGGGTGGGGGCTAAGGCAGTGGCGTTCTACTCTAAGAGCAGGAGCTCTAGAAATGCTTGCCAGCTCCCGGGCGGGCCTTGGTTGTGGTTTTCATGTAACCTGCCCAGGCGACCATTGACATGCAACCCCTTGAGAAAGGCCCCCGGTTCAGGGCTCATCCAAGTGCAGCTCTCCAGAGGCCTCCCAGGCACCCCAGGGCACAGAGGAGCCTAGAACCCAGCGTTTTTAGACCTTTGCAGCAGCTCTGACCCATGGGAGGAGGAAATGGGGGGGGGGAGTTCTCCTGCCATGGCAGAGGATGGATACACGCGTGTCTAGGCTGACACGCATGTCTATTGTCAGGGAGGGTGGCAATCCAAGGCCGCTTGGGCCCCTGGGCCCACATCCACACCAGAGCCCCTTTTCTGCCTCAGAGACTTGTTTGCCAGCAGAGTTCCAATTGTTCTCCAATGATGAGGTGACGTCATCTCCCACTTTGCGGCAGTCTTCAGCTGAGCTGCTCTCCTATCTCCATCTTCTGGTCCTCCTCTGAACTGCAGCTGTTTTGCAGCATCTTCTGAAGGCTCTCAGCCTTTTGGTCACTGTGGGTGCCTTCAATGGCTTTCTGTAACATTTTCCCCTTCTTTTCCTTCCCCATCATCCCCTGCTTCCCTGCCTGAGATCCCTGTGAATCAATGGGGTGGCCGGGCAACCTCTGTCCTACCAGGAACACAATTGCTGCTCTCCCTCCACGATCATGAAAAAGAAGACTTCCAGGGGGCAGCTGGGTAGCTCAGTGGATGGAGAGCCAGGCCTAGAGACGGGAGGTCCTGGGTTCCAATCTGGCCTCAGACACTTCCCAGCTGGGTGACCCTGGGCAAGTCACTTGACCCCCATGGCCCACCCTTAACCACTCTTCTGCCTTGGAGCCAATACATAGTATTGACTCCAAGACAGAAGGTGAGGATTTAAAAAAAAGAAGCCTTCCTGGAAGTCTCCAAGAAGCATCTCTCTTTGGCCTCGGGGCCAACTTTCCGGTCCCTCCTCCCACCTCCCTGGCCTTTAGCATTCACTCTGGGTTTGCCAGACTCCTTTACTGGCCCAACTGTATCTCTACCGGGCCAGGAATGGCATGGTTGTGCAAAGCCTCCTGCCGGGCCCTTCCGCGATGCCCTCCCCGAATTCGGGGCGTAGTTCTTAAGAATAGCAGATTGTGTGTGTGTGGGGGGGAGGTGCTAGAGAGGAGGGGGCACCACGAAGGCATCAGCCTGCCTAGGATTCTGCAGTCCTATCTCCCGGGAGTCCTCTGATTGTGCAGCCTGGCAAAGGGCTGCCTGTCAGTAGGAGATCGTTTGTTAAGGTGAAGAACAGCGGGCAGAGGGCTTCGCCTTTGGCCGGGAGCCTTACGCCCCGCCCCACCCCCTCCCGGGGATTTTCCTTCACCTATTATCGATGAGGAAACTGAGGTTTGGAGCAGTTAAGTGACTGGTCCAGGATCACACAGCTAAGAAGTACCAGGCCCGCCCGGGCTCAGAGGCCACGGCTTGACCTTGTGTTTTCCCGCGGCCTCCCCAAATGCTGGCAGGAGCTCGAGTTGGCTCTCAGCGCTGTGCTCTGGTTGAGGCAGATTCGGTTCCTCCGTGCCCTTAAAGAAAGGCTTCCCCGAGGTAATGGGGGGGGGGGCGGGGAGGCTTTACAAATCCAAACAAAGTGGGCTTCATTTCCTGCATTCTTTCTCTGAGCCCGCTTCGTTCGCTTCTCCCCGGAGCAGAGGATGCTGTTCTGGGGCTGTAATTATTTTCTTTGTCATGAAAATGAGCTTCTGCGAAGAGAACGATTCTGTCCGGAGTCGCCGTTCTCCGAGGCCCCCCTTGAGAGTCTCCCCAAAAGGGGAGGGGGAAGGTTCGGGGGAAGAGCAGGGTCACAGGGGGAGCCGCTTCGGGCCGCTCAATGGCCAGGCAGCGCCGAAGCCTGCTGGAACTTTCCGAGGCTTTCTCCAGTGCCTCTTTGCCATGGCAACTAAGAGCCCGAGAGGGAAGTAAGAGGAGGCTGCTGGGGGCCCTTGGCTGGGTCCCTCGGATGCCCGAGTACCTGCCCGGGGCTCTGGAGGGCGAAAATCGCAGCAGCGGTTTTAGGAGTTTTGCTTTACGTTGGAAGGCGTGTGTGTGTGTGTGTGTGTGTGTGTGTGTGCGCGTGCAGGCCTGCCGCGCGTGCTTGCACTAGAAAGAGAGAAGTTCTGAGCCTGAATTGAGAAAGATCCGAGATTCGGAGGATATTCGAGCTGCGGGAAAGGTTTTCTAGTGCGGCCGAGGGAAGGCGCCCGAGGGAAGGCGCCCGAGGGAAGGCGCCCGGGCCGCTTTGGACCCCGAGGCCGGGGGCTGCTCAGCAGGGAGTGATAGGGCACCCGGAGCCAGGGTGGAGCTGGATGTGGGGAGGGGGAGCCGCACTGCTTTCTCCCTCCAAGAGGTGACTGACCCGGCTGGGCTGAACCTTGGAGAGCGAAAGAGGATCCCTGCTCCCTCTGCCGGCTAATTCAGGGGCCCTGAGGGCCTGGGACTGTGTTTTCTGCCTCAGTTGTCAGAATGGGTAAGACTGGCAAAGGACGTTTGTGAATGAGGTAGAATAACTGCGAGCTCAGCTCGCTGGTTGCTGAACTCCTGAGACCCCCCCAGGAGGAAGAGGCAGCCCCTGCCGGAAGGGACAAGGCCCGGAGGCTTCGGCGTTCTGCTATTTACTTCCCCTCGGCCCTCGGGAAGGAGCCGGCTCTCCCACTTCAGCCGCAGCTCCCTCCCGTGCACAGTAAGAAGCCGCCGGGGGCAGTCTAGGCCCCATGACCTGCGTTTCGATCCTTCCGCCCAGCGCCCCCGTGCCGGCCCTTTTCTGGGGGGACTTTGTTCCCACGCCTGGGCCCCGGAGAGCAAAGTCCTTCAACGCCCGGGGACAGACGAGTTTAAAGCTAAGGTGGGAGGGACAGACAGACAAACCCCGAGAAAACCGGGGAGAAGCGCAGACCGCAGACAGAGCGGGATATGCCCAGAGGCAGACGCCCACGGACACGGCAGGACCCACGCAGACACATCCAAACCCTCCCAGAGGCAGGTCGGGCATAGAAAGAGGCAGAGACACAAAGAGAGACACGCAGCAGCCCGGCAGGTACACGGAGACAGAAACAGACCCAGAGGAAGACAAAGGCGGAGGGAGATGGGCTTTAGAGACCGGCCCGCGCTGGAGAGAGGCAGCAACGTCCGCCCAAACCCACTTATCCAGATAGCCAGCCAGACAGAGACAGAGACAGAGACAGAGACAGAGACAGAGACAAGAGACAAGAGACAAGAGACAAGAGACAGAGGAGGGCGATGAGCCCAAGAGAGAGAGCCGAGTGACAGAGGGAGGGAGGTTGAGCGGGGCTAGCTGTGAGCTGTGCTGAGGGGGGCTGGAGCCCGCCCCCCGCCCAACAATGGAGGGGACAGAGAGGGGGAGGAGGCCGGCGGTCACACCGCCATTTCTCCCGGGTCTGTTCTCTCTGCCCGGCCAGAGCTGGCGGAGTCAGGCAGTCGGAGAGCCCCGCTTCTCTTTCCCCTTCGGAAGCCTAATTAAGAGTCTCGAGTGCAGATGTACAACTTCCCCGGGGGCTAAGCCAGACAGAGAGGACTGAGTTCCAGCCGCTGCCTTCCTGCCTCTCTCTGGCAGCTGCCCCCGCCCCCCCCCCCAGGTTATTTCAGATAAACAGAAGCTGCCGGATGGCCCGGCCCGGCGGCTCTGGAGGCAAACACGAGTGACTAATGACAAACGCTCGGCCGATGGCCGGGCCGAAATTGGGCGAGTGGCCCGGAGATCGCGACCTGGGCCTGGAGCAGGGCTGGGCAAGCAAAGAGGAAAGGGAGGGAGACAAACGCCGCAGAGATTCCTATTTGCTTTGCCTCTCGCGAGCGAGCCCAAGCCGCTAGCCGGCCCAATAAATCCGGGGCGGCTAATAAACTGGCCATCAATTCTCCGGGATGAAGACGGGCCGGGAAGGGGAAGCTCCGGGTTTGTGCCCGCAGAATCGATCCTCCCTATGTGAGGCTTTTACAAATCCGGAGCGGCGCCTCCTTAGAAAGAGATTTCCTGCTTAACCGAGTGGGATTGCTTCGTGGCTTAACAGTCCGACTGCAGGGGGCTGCCCGGGATGGCCGGGGCCAGCCCCGTGCCGCGGTTCTTGTTGAGAGGCGGCCAGGCTCCGGATTCCGAAGGCCTGGGTTCCAGTCCCACCTCTGCTCCTCGCGGGCTGAGGTAAATGAAGGGGATGGAGCCGAGAGGCTGGGAGCCTGTGGTCCTTCCTCATGGTTTGCGTGGTGAGGCCTGCCGACCACCAGGCCGTGGCCAAAGGGGCAACCTCCTCCGGAAGACCTTGTCTCCAGCTTCACTGCTCGTTCTCTACTCCCCCCTTCAAAATGCCCCACCCCCCTCCCCCACTCTCTGCCGTCTGGGACCCAGAGCTGTGCCCCTGCTCCCCTCCCCCCCTTCTCACCCGTCTCCGCAATCCGCAGCCCTGTCCCCGTGCCCAAGCCTCCCCCTCCTTCAAAGGGACAAGCAAACAAAGCCCAAAGCCTGCATTGGATCCCACGGGTAGCTCTCCTTTTCCCAGGCAGCCACACTCGGGGCCTCTATTTCCTCTCCTCTTCAACACTTACCTTCTCCCTTAGAATTGCTACTAAGTATCAGCAGAAGAGCGGAAGGGCTAGGCAATGGGAGTCAAGTGACTTGCCCAAGGCCACCCAGCTAGGAAGCATCTGAGGCCAGAGTGGAAGCCAGGATTTCCCATCTCGGGGCCTGGCTCTACCCACTGAGCCACACAGCAGCCCTCGGACTCACTTCTTAACCCTTTTCAGTAGGACTTCCAAGTTGCCCCCCTGACAATTCTGAGGGACTTGGGAGAAAGATTGCTCTCTACCTGCAGAGGAAGCCTTGTCGGAGTAGGAATGCTGAAGCTCTTGTTTATTTGGGTGCACGAGTTGGGGGTCGCTTCCCCAAAGGAGTCATGTAGAAATACGCTTTGCACCATAATACGTGTATTACCCAGATGGCATTGCTTGCCAGCTGGGGGGGGGGGAAGGAGGGAGGATGGCAATAAGGATCATGGAACTTCAGGAAACTCAAGTGGAAATTTGTTATTAAAATTAAAAAACGAAATAAGAAAGTGAAACAAAGTCCTCCCTGCTCTCTCAGCTGCCAAAGCTGATGACCTTTTCTCAGTCCTTGTTCTTCCTGAATTCTCTGCTGCCTTCTTTGGCACTGCCCACCACCCTCTTTTCCTGCCTGGGTTGCTTTTCCCTGGTTCTCTTTCTCCCTGTCCCATTAATGGCTTCTTTGTCTCCTTTGCTGGCTCCTCATCCATACAGTGCCCACTGATTGCTGGTCTAGCCAAGGCTCTGGCCTGGGCCCTTTCTCCATCTGCGGTCTCGCTTGCTGATCTCGGCAGCTCCCGAGGGTCCCATGATCACCTCTGCGCAGTCGCTTCCCAGATCTAGTTATCTATCCCTGGTCTATCTTCGGAGCTCAGGCCCTGCATTACTAAACGGCCTCCACTGAACTTCCCCTTTTCTCCTCCGCAGCATCTTAAATCCATCTCCTTTTCTCTGCCCGCACACCCGCCACCTTAGTAAAGGCTCTCTCCTATGATATGGAAACAACCTAATTGGTCTCCCGGCCTCCAGCCTCTCCCAACTCCAATTCATCCTCCACATAGCTGGCAGACAACAAAATTATTTTCCTTAAGTGGAGATCTGAGTGTGTCATTCCCCAACTCAATAAACTGCAGTGGCTCCCAGTGGCCCGGAGGAGAAGATAGAAACTCCTCTGGCTGGTTTTAAAAGCCCTTCCTGATCTGGCAGCGGTCTAGCTTTCCAGCCTCATTCTATAGAAATCCTCTCCTTGGGTTATACAGCCAAGCTAATGCGCCCATCTCTTTTTGCCTCTTCCCCCTTGCGTTGGCTACCTCCCATGCCTCGCGCCTGCCTTAGAGAAACCTTCATTTCTCCAAGACACGGCGCGGCTACCACGCTCTTTGCGAGATGTGTCCTGCTGCCCTGCCCTCCGCCGTTGGCGGGCCCTTTCCCCAACTACCTTGGATCTAACTCTCTCCAGTTTCTTTTCTCTTTCTTCTGTCTAGACCCATATAGCACTCATCGCGTTGGCAGGTCGGCTCTCCGGAAGGCAGCTCACTACTTCTTCCCGGAAGGCTTTAGGGATAATCCTGAGGGCTCTGGGACTTGAGTACCGTTTGCTCATTAGTGGCGCCCATCCTGCGTGTTCCCCTCTGATGATCAATCAGCCGGATGGATTTTAGTAGCTTTTAGAAAAGGGTATTCACTGGTAAAAGACCGCTTGGTGCAAACCAGGGCACACTGCCCCCCCCCCAAAGGGTGCCGGGCTCAAATTTAGACAGCACATGTGGTCAAAAGGGAGCTCACAGTTCCTGATTCCCAGAAGTCCTTCTTCTTCCTTCTTGAAGTACCTTTTGGGAATAGCACTTTACCGGACTCTAAGGGGCAGTGCCCTTGTGGAGTCTCAGAGCTCCCGTGCCTTTGGGTGTCTAGTTTGTCCTCTGCTCATCTTTCAGCTACCGGTGCCACCGCTGCCATCATGTACGGCTACCCCTGGGACTGATGGGAAGTGAAAGTCTTCCCATCTTTTTTTTTTAAACCCTCACCTTCTGTCTTAGAGTCAGTATTGTGGATTGGTTCTAAGGCAGAAGAGCAGTAAAGGCTAGGCAGTGGGGGTGAAGGGACTTGCCCAGGGTCACACAGCTGGGAAGTGTCTGAGGCCAGATTGGAACCCAGGACCTCCCAACTCCAGGCCGGGCACTCTATCCGCTGAGCCACCTGGCTGCCCCCAACATCTTCCAGTCTTTTGAAGGTCATCCTCTGGTCAGAGGAGTGGAGGTTAGGGATCTGGGATCTCTTCTCCTCCTCCCCCTTGCTCCAGTACAGGCACAATGGGCATACCTTCTCTATATGCTCCTGACACTTGACCGGCTTCTTGCTCCAGTCTCTTCTGTGATATTCATAGGCTCAAGGACACGTATAATCTTCCAACACGCTTCATCCAATGGCTCGACTTATCTTACTCTCAAATGGAATAAGGGCTTGTTTATAGCTAGTTTATCCTTTTCGTGGATTGATTGTGTGACTCAGAGAGGGATTTTCCACTCATAGAGGCATCAGGGCATCAAGTACTTTGGTAGTCACATTAATTGGGGTCTGGGTGTGGAACGGCCTCCTTTCTTACACTTAACTTCTATGTGCACTTGTTGCCTCCCTTGATGAAATCTGAGCTCCTTGTTTTGCCTTTGGATCCCCAGGGCTGAGGACATAGTAGGTGCTTAATAAATGCTTATAATGGATTGACTATGGTCTTAGGAGATCTAGTCTCTGACGTGGCTAGATGGCACAGTGGATAGAGTGCTGGGCCTGGAGTCAGGAAGACCCGAGTAAATCCAGCCTCAGATTCTCACTAACCGTAAGACCTTGGGCAAGTCACTTCACCTCTGCTTCCCTCAGTTTCACCATTTGTAAGATGGGGATAATAATAGCGCCTACCTCTCAGGGTTATTGTGAAGATCAAATGAGGCCATATTTGTAAAGGACCTAGCACGGTGCCTGGTCCATGGAACAACATAACCGAAGGCTCACTTCCTCCCTTTCCTTCCTTCTTCTCCTGCATGACTTTAGCCAAGTCCCTTCCTCATGTTGGGTCTCAGCTCTCAACTTTATAAAAGGAAGGCCTGTTGGAGTTATTTCCTGATCCTTCCCTAAGCTGCGTGGTTGTTATTTTATATTTAAGATGCACAGACTTTCCCATGTACAAGTCTATGCCGTGCATTGCGTTGTACGACGTAAACTCCTTTGGAGTGGAGGTTTGCCCTCCCTCCCTCCTCTCTCTTCTCCTCTCTTTTCCCTGGTAGCAGAGTGCTTCCCACATAGTGGCTACTTAATAAATTGCTATTAATTGAATCAAATGATTCTCTGGGGGTCTAAGAAGCCCATCCACGTTAGAATGGTCTAAGAGAGCCGGAGGAAGGAGTATTGCATTCAAATCCAGAGAGCCCACGCTCACATTTTGATTCTGTCACTCATCATTATCTGTAAGACCTTAGGCAAGTTGCTATACCTTCTGGAGCCTCAGTTTCTTTAGCTGTAAAATTAGGGGAGCTGCACTGAGATAAGCTCTGTGGCCTCCTGTTGCTCGAAATTCAGTGAATTCTCCTGATCTTTGATCCCTGCAGATGGTTCGGAAGCCCCCCGAAGTGGAAGGTATTTGTGATCCTGATGACTTTGTGGGATCTGCCTTCTGCCCCGTTACTTGGAAACCATCCGTGACATTCAGTAATTGCTTTGTTGTTTCCCCTTTTGGATCTTCTAGGTGTGCCGTCATGCCTTCCACCAGGAGAGATTCGCTCCCAGCTTCATTGCGAATGCTCATTCCTTCCGTTACGATTTTCCGTGTGCCCAGCCCTCGGCACAATACCTGGCACATTATAGATGCTTATTAAATGCTTGGGGACTGCTTGCTATTGCTCAGCTGTCTGAAGCGATTCAGCGGGACCGATGAGGCTATATCTCTCTGATTTTTAATGGGGATGATCTTCGTGTTTCTCCATTGTCTGTAATATTGGTTCACGGCTTCCAATATATTATGTTAAAATCACATTATTGAAAGCTTCTCCTTTTCCTGTATATCTTTAATGTTTTTCAAATAGATGAAGGCTGTATTTTATCGAGAGTGTTCTCTGCATCTAATGATATGATCATGCAGCCTTCATTTTTTCTCTTGCCTGTAAGATTGATTATATTAATAGTTTCCCTGGTATTAAAGGACCCTTTCATTCCATTTATAAAGCCTATATTATTAGGAGAGGCCCTTTTTTGATAGATGGGTGTACTTTATTTGCAAGTGCTTTATTTACTATTTTCGTGGCGATGTGTTTTCATGCTTTGGGTCCAGGATCTTCCTGCTCAGCTTTGTCTAGGTTTAATTTAGGGAATCAAAGTCATATTTGCTTTGCAGAAGGGGCTGAGTAACCGGCCATCTTTCTCTGTGCCGGGGAAAAGTCCAAAGAATAAAGGGAAACGCTCGGAAAGTTTGACAGGATTCCTTTGCTAATTCATTGGGCATGCACGATCTTTTATTTTTTTTTTTCTTTCTGGAAGGCTCTTTCATGTTCTCTCCAATTCTCCTTTTGACACTGGTCTGTTTAGCTCAGTGATTCCCAAAGTGGGCGCCACCGCCCCCTGGTGGGTGCTGCAGCGACCTAGGGGAGCGGTGATGGCCACAGACGCATTTCTCTTTCCTATTCATTGCTATTAAAATTTAAAAATAAAATAATTTCCAGGGGGCTAAGGAAGATTTTTTTCTGGAAAGGGGGCGGGAGGCCAAAAAAGTTTGGGAACCGCTGGCTTAGATGGTGCGTTTTCACGTTGGGATTCCTTTTTGGAATTGTATCCTTCTATGATGATAACCATCCAGTCCTTTTAGAGTTTCACATTTTTTACTATGGATCGAGACCACTAGGTGGCGCAAGGACTAGCGTGCAGATCCTGGAGTCAGGATCTGGCCTCAAATACTTCCTAGCTGTGGGACCCTAGGCCAGTCATTTCACTCTGTATGTCTTAGTTTCCTCATCTGTAAGATGAGCTGCAGAAGGAGATGCCAAAGCACTCCAGTATCTTTGCCAAGAAAACCCCAAGTAGAGTCACGACCAAAATAATGGAACAAATACATTATCATCCCAGAAAAAAAAAAATTGAATTCTTTTTTTTTTTTTCCTGATTTCCCCTTTGCCACCTCTCATTTGGGGAATGATTCGGCTTTATTACCCTTCCTCCTTATTTATCAGTTTTGCTCTTTTGCCAGCTCTTGGGCTCATCATCTCCATCATTCTCTAATTTTCAATTTCAGCACTCTAGGATGGGACGTGGATTATTTCTCTTCTGGTGGTCTGTTCCTTTTCTCAGTTTTTAGGCAGCGTCTGAGTTTCTTCATTTTCTCCTTCTCTTTAATATTGATGTGGGCATTTGGGGTTTTCAGTGCGTTCACGGGTGCCGCTTTGGCTTCATTCCAGAGATTTTAATATTTATCAGGATCGTTCTTGTCAATATTTGAAGTCATCTTTTCAAAAATGCTCCTCTTTCGCCCAGCCTTTTCCAATGATCCACTTTTTAGCTTCTGCCTCATTTTCATGGGAGCCCGATTTCTTACAGCTTGTCTTGCATTGTGGGCTATAAACGTAGGGTGGAGGATCTCTGCTTTTCTACGTTTGCCCGTATTTTCTTTACGGCCCAACTCACGATCAATTTTTGTAAAAGTTCCATTGAATTCTCCTGATGTCCATCTGCGTGTGTGTGTGTGTGTGTGTGTGTGTGTGTGTGTGTGTGTGTGTGTGTGTGCTAGAGCCGGTCTGCTTAATACTCTGCTGAGCTCGGTAATTTCCTTCCCGGTTCTCCCTTTTGCCGTAGCTCTCCCGTACTGATAAGCACCGTTAAAACCCCCGTAATTTTTGTGTTTTGAAAACTCGGTTTTTTCTTCTGAGAAGACCTCGAGGTTTTCCTCTCTGGATTTGGCTGCGGGATTATTGCATGCCTATTTCTCCTTGACTCGCTTAAAACAGAACTTCTCGGTGCGATCGGACGCCCTCGCTTCTCTCTCGTCATACCTTCTGATTTAAATTCAATTTGGCCCACTTGTGCATGTCGTGGTTTGGCAGCAACGTGGTCGATTTTATGTGATCTTTTCTTGGGGACTCTATTTAGGCCGCTGGATCGATCCAGCATGTTTCCTGTAAACAGGATACTGTTGCATTCTGCTTTGGAACCCATTCGGGAACCTTTTGTGTTTTCCTGGGCTTGTTAAGTTTGGGTTTTCTAGTCTTCTTATTCCTAGAACTAATGGCAGTGCAGTGGAACGGCTGAGCAAAGGTCCCCCCCTCGTAGCCCTAACTCTGTAAGTTCCTTTTCGTGGAGAGAAGACTTTCTCTCGGAGCTTATTCGGTCTCTCTCTTCTTCCTCCCTTGTTTTATTGCCCCCCCCCCTCCCCAGTCCCAGTCGCAGTCCCGCCCCAGCCTTCCCCTTTGTTCCTCTGAAAACCATTTCTGAAAAGTTTATTGATTTGGCCGACCCGGGCCTCTGAGCGTTCACACGTTTTAATAGTGGCCGTGTGTGTAACGGTCAGCTCGGCTGTCACACTTGTTTCGAAAATGGGAATTTCTTCCAACACTGTCGCTAGATCATGAGCCGATTTCGCCATAATGAGGATTCTGTTTGCTCCGGTGCAATTTTGTCCGTGAGCGACAATGAGCGAACCCAGCAAATTGGACCCCCTCTCGATGATTCCCAAGCTGTAACCCTCCCAACACTCGCTTCCACACGCTAAGCGCTGGCCTTTCTGGAACGTAAAGTACCGGATTCTGTGTTTCTGGTGCAGTGGGAGCTGGGAGCCGAGGAGGGCTGCTCTGCCTCTTCAGCCTCCCCCTCCTTCCAACAGTGCCCAAAGCCCCAGGCCCTGAGCTGCGTGCAGTCCAGCGAGGCTGCCGCCCTCCCCCTCCCCCTTTGCCGGACCAGGCCCCATGGGAAGGGGGCGGCAGGATGAGCAGCCGCCCAGGGCCGGCGGCCGTAGACACGGCCACTCTTTCTTAGAGTGTTTATGTATTTCTTAGCCACTAAACACGTATAAACCGTGCTCTCGTTTTCTTTTTCTAATGAATTCTTTTTCCAGTTACGTGTAGAAACAATATTTGACAATTGTTTTCTGCCATTTTAGGATTCTGATTCTCTCCGTCCCTCCTTCCCCCCTCCCTGGGCAGCCCATCGTCTGCCTGTCTGATAGAGGTTCTGTCGGTATTTTCATGCACTGCCCATTTCCAGACTGCTCATGTCGTGACTGAAGACGATGCATATGACACATACAATAAAGAAAAAAAAACAAACTCTCACACAGGAAATAAAGGGGGCGCCGGCCTGGTGCTATCATTTTAATTAGTTTCCTATCTTTTTTTTTAACGTGTCACTAATGACATTCTTGAGTATTATGTCCCTAACCTCATTTCCCCCATAAGCCCTGTGGTTTTTATTGCTCGGTTTGCATAGCGTGGTAATTTTTAGGAAACAAAAGTTGAACGATAGCAGAACTGACTGTATCTTTATTTGAAAAAATGTGCCTTGTTTTCAACACCTCTCTTTTCTTCTAGGCTGCCCCTTTATTGCTTGAAGCCTCGCAATCGATCTCTATTTGTATACATTTCCCCAAGCCTGCTTGCTTCTCCTCTAGCCTCTCTTTATCTGGACAGAATACCGTCCTGATTTGGGGGCGAAGCATAATTCTGGATTCAAGGTTCGTGCTTCTTAATTTGGCAATTGTTGTCTCTAATTTCTGTGTTCTTCCATCATCCTCCTTGGAAAGCTTCCCGTAATCCAAATGAATGTTCTCCGGTAAGTGAGTTCCGTAATTCTCCTGGAAGCTCATGGAATTGTTTTCTTTCCTTTCAGAGCAGTGTCACCATCTAACTAAGGTGCGTTTACGTGCGTTACATCTTTTATTCGGCCTTACCGACATGGCAGGGATTCTTTCTGTTTGCATTTCCACCAGTTATTTGGTCAATTCTGGGGGATGGCATTGGGTTACTTTCTGAAATAGATATAATATGTCAACCCAGAGGGTTTTATTTTTCCAAGTTTTCTGGGATGCCTAATTCTGAGATTGCTGTGTTTGTGCTTCCTTCTCCTGGTCTGTCATTTGGCTCTCTGTGTTTTCCAATAGTTTGGATTATTCAGTGATCTCTGAAGGCCGTGATTCCAGCTGCTCTGCGTTTCCCACCATAGTAAGTCTGCCGTTGCTTGCTTCTATGGATTTTTTTTAAAAGAAGGCTTCTGTTGTATTCTCCATGGTGACCGTTTGCTTTGTTATTGTCCCTTTTCTCTTTTAGCATCTTTTTAGTGTCCCTCATTTTCGCGTGTGCTTCGTTGTTTATTTGCTTCGAGTTTTTGGCAAGCCGTTTTGATGATTTTCCTGCCGTTGGCAATTGATGCTTAATTTTCTCGAGTGCATTCTTTAGACATTTGAGGGGATCTCTTGCATGGGCTCTTTTCCTCTCTCGGTCATCTCTGCTACTTCCGCTGACTCGCTGGCTCCCTAGCAAAGGTTCTTACCCTTAGCAGGGGTCCCTGGTTTTTTGAAAAAGCTATTTGGGGAACTAGATCTTAACAGAATTGTTTTTTCCTAATCCTATGGGTTTTATTTTATACCTTCAGAAACATTATCCTGAGAAGGGGGCCACAGGCTTCACAGGACTCCGGGACATACACAAAAGTCAAGAACCTCCCCACTGTCCTATCTTTCAAAACAGTATTGGCATTCTTTCCTCATTTTTTTTATTGGTTGGTTTTTATTTCCTTGAGATTAAAAAAAATGATTATTTTGTTCTTTCGGGTTGCTGTTTGGCTCTTCTCTGACTGTTTGGATCCGCCCTCCTCAGTCACTGAAAAAAGAGCCTAATTAAATACACAGAAATAACAGGGTCTGAAAAAAAAGAAGAAGAGGAAGAAGCAGGAGCCTGAAACAATGGGGATAATCATGAAGTGGCAGTTAAAGTAATCAGTGAGAAAAAGGCCAAAATTCTGCAGTGCTTTTGGACCTCTTAGCTTCCAGACACACGTGAATAGAGATTGGATCATTTTCATCGGCCTTGGGAAATGGCAGGTGGCCGGGCCGAACAATGCCCGGCTCTATTAGGCGACCGAACGGGATCTCGGAGACGGGTAGCCCACAGGTGCTGAGATTGGCCAGGCTTTGGACAAAAGGTGCCCCGCGCCAGCATTGTGGTACTTAATTAATGCTGGACGGTTTTGCCTTCTGTCCGAAGCCTTCAGTCTTCGGAAGACAGCTCCCGAGAAACCTGACATTTCAGCTCTTCGACTTTCTCGGACTTCTCGTTGGCTTCCAGCTGTGACTTTTGGGTTAACCAGGTGCCTGAGGGTGCCCATTAACTGAGGCCGTTACCACACATGTCAGGCCTTCCAGAAACGATCGATTCATTCCGATTCATGGAATGGAATGTTTTCTTTCTGTTTCCTTCTCTCCTGTTTGAATAGGACACGCTTTGCCCTTTTCCCGGGGTTGACTTTCCGGCTCACGTGACGTTTCAAGGCAGTGACCAGCAAATGAGACAATGAACATAAATCTGCCGCAATAATGACGAGCTTTTCTTCTTGGGAGTCGATGGTTATGTCCTGTCCTCTGAGCACTGCAGGGCACACGGTTTGTAAACACACACACGTGCATACACACACGCGCATGTTTTGGACTGGACCTGGGATTTTATTGGTGTGGGGAACTCCCGGAGTGGAAATTCCCTCTACCAAAGCAGATTAGCCCCTGCCCTGAAAATTCTGGCATTAGAGAATTAGACAAGACAGCATGGTGTGTGTGGCAGCTGGGTAGCTCAGTGGATTGAGAGCCCGGCCTAGAGATGGGAGGTCCTGGGTTCGAATCTGGCCTCAGACCCTTCCCAGCTGGGTGACCCTGGACAAGTCACTTGACCCCCATGGCCCACCCTTACCACTCCTCCACCTAGGAGCCAATACACAGAAGTTAAGGGTTTAAAAAAATTAAAAAAAAAAAGACAGCATGGTGCAGTGGCTAAAGGGCTGCTCCTTTTTTCAGGAAGACTTGAATTTGCATACTAGTCCTGTGATCCTAGCTAAGTCCCTTTACCTCTTCTTGTCTTAGGGAATACCTTAACAGTCCTCTACCAAGTTAGACACAGATCGTGGTCTCTGCAGGTCGAGGGAATCTAGGGATTCACCCTACTCACTGCCGAAACAAACAGCGTCCCATGCGATTGTCCTGCATTTCTGGAGAGGGGCCTGTATTTGGAGTTAGTGTAGTGGCTCCCAATCGCACCCCTCTTCAGACAAGGTATACAATCCTGGCCGTGTCCTTTCATGTCTCAGATCTCCAGGTTCCTTGGGCACAAAACGAGGTTATAACTACTTGGGCCTTCTTCCTTCCAAGGTTATTTACTGTAAGGCAAGTGCTTCGAAACACTCTAGTATTCCATTTGCAGCTGGCTGGCTACATCCTACAGCTAGCGAGCTAGCTCGGTGTGAGCCTGACTCTTTGGCCCAGAGACCAGAGAAGGGAAGGGTTCTTGATCTTTGAAATATTCTGGAGGAAGCAGAGAATAAGCATTGATTAAGTGCCTACTGTGTGCCAGGTCTTGTGCTAAATACACACTTTACAACTATTCTTTCCTTTGATCTTCCCAACAACCCTGTGGAGTGAGTGCTGTTATTGTCCCCATTTTACAGTTGAGGAAACTGGGGCCAACAGAGGTTCAAGTGACTTGCCCAAGATCACCCAGCTAGGAGGTATCTGAAGCTAGATTTGAACCCTGGTCTTCCTGACTCGAGGCCTGCTCTATGCCACCTATCTGCCATCTAGCTGAAGGAACAGAGGTCAGCTAGTACTGACGATGATGATAGCTGTAATACGTCACCCTGGGATTTTTACCGGGCCCCATTGCCAAGAGTTGGACCCGAGCGATCCCCAAGTGAAGCAGTGCCTGCAAATGCCCCAGCCTGCTTAGACCTGTGGTAACTCAGGTAACTCAGTTTTTTAACCCCTCACCTTCCGTCTTGGAGTCAATACTGTGTATCGGTTCCAGGGCAGAAGAGTGGTAAGGGCTAGGCCATGGGGGTCAAGTGACTTACCCAGGGTCACACAGCTGGGAAGTACCTGAGGTTGGATTTGAACCCAGGACCTCCCGTCTCTAGGCCTGACTCTCATTCCACTGAGCTACCCAGCTGCCCCCAGGTAACTCAGTTTTGATCATGATCTGAGATTTGGATGCTTCTTATTGGAATATCATCATCTAGCAAAGGCAACCATTCACTTGGGCAGGGATAACCTTGGCACAATGGGAGAAGAAGGGAAAATTATGTTCGGCACCTCTCCACCATCTTTACTTGGTTTTGTTGCCTTTTAATACTTGACCCTCATCACTGCCACTGGAAGGCCATTTCTCTTCTGATGGTTCGGGGCTTCCCACTGGCACTCCCCCATGCTCCTGACCTTTCCTACCCTCCAGGCTTACTGTCCTCAGTGGGTGATAAGAGCCTTAGGAAATGCTTCCTTCCCTCCCAGCTCCCTTCCCTTAGCGTTCCCCCCAGGGCAAAGTGAGCTGCGTGATAGGCACAGTGACTGGAGGCCTGGGAGGTGGCCTTGAACCTCCCCACCTAGATCTCAGGCTGGGGAGAGTAGAGGGCCGTAGAAGAAGGAGCCTCTCCTCTGCCCAGAAGTACCCATTTCTTACCTGCGTACGCTTTGCTCTTCCCTCTGGCCCAGTAGCGTGTGGGGCAAGTCGCATACCTGAGTCTTGACAAGCTGACAAATGACAGTGGGGTGAGGCGGGTGGGAAGCAGGAGCTGGAGCAGCAGAAGCGCCTTCATTAATTTTCATTTGTCTAATGACAACAACAACAAAACCTGGAACTCTTCATAGGTAGCTGGACTGGCTTGTGCTGCAAAAAGGTGGCTAATTTCCTACTCGTGCCTCCGCTGAGCCTTGGCCATCAGGGTGGTGTCGGAAGCCGTGGCAGACGCCGGGCCTGGGCCTGTTAACAAACTCCACGAATTAGATTCAACACGATTCATTGACCATTTATTCATTTCCAAAAAGCCTCCTCGAGGGGCACCATTCTTCGCCCAGGCACAGACACCACCCTGTGCCCCCCTCCCGTGGACGTAAATATGACGCCATGCCAAGTCACACACACTCACTTCAAGAGGAAGAAAGTTCAAATAAGCGCCAGGTTCAGGCAAGGCCTTGACATTCCGTGAGATTGTTGGCTGCACCTTGAGGGGAGACGCCCATCACTCCATCTGAAAACCAAGGGGACGAGCTTCAACAGATGCCACCTTTGCCCAGGGGTGCAGCGTCTTTGAGCGTTAACCATCACAGACACCTGGCCCCAGGGAAGCCACTCGAGAGCTCCCGTGGTGTCGTGGGTAGAGCGTTAGACTGAAAATGAAGGGAGAATAGGGCTCAGATTCTTCTCCGAATACTTTCTAGCTGGCTGAGCCTAGACGAGTCATTTTGCCTACTTGAGCTTCAGTTTTCACATCTCTAGCACGGGCCTAATGACATCTGTCAGTCCTACCCACCTTTTGAGGCCGTCGTGAGGCTCCAAGGAGATCCTAGAGCTAAGGATGCTCTACCCATCAGGTCCAATCATTACTGATTCTACCTCTACAATATGTCTCCCATCAACCTTGTTCTCTCCACTGGCAAGGTCACCATCCCCCATTTCAAGCTCTTTTTGGCCCTCACTGAGACTATTATACTCTTGGCTGGTCTCCCTGCTTCCCATCTCAAATCCATCTTTTTTTTTTAAGCTTCCCTTCTGTTTTAGTATCAGTTCTGAGACAGAAGAGCAGCAAGGGCTGGGCAATCAGGATTAAGTAATTTACCCAAGAGCACAGGGCTAGGAAGTGCTGAAGGCCAGATTTGAACTCAAGTCCTCCCAGCCCCCAGGCCTAGTATGCTATCCACTGTGCTACCCTCCATCTTCATAGTTGTAAAAATTCATATTCCTAAACATGTTCCTTTGACCATGCTGCCCCCTACTCAAAAATAGTCAATGGCTCCCAAATAACTGTAGAATAAAATACACATTTCTTAGGCAGGCATCCAAGACTCCAGTCTGGTTCCATCCAGCCCATCTTCCCAGTCTTCTTTCCCATTTTTTAAATTTAAATTTTTTGTACGAATACCTTTTTTTTTTCCTTTTATTATTTATTTATTTGTTTGTTTTTTAGTCCCTTAACTTCTGTGTATTGGCTCCTAGGTGGAAGAGTGGTAATAAGGATGGGCCATGGGGGTCCAGTGACTTGCCCAGGGTCACCCAGCTGGGAAGTGTCCGAGGCCAGATTTGAATCCAGGACCTCCCGTCTCTAGGCCTGACTCTCAATCCATTGAGCTACCCAGCTGCCCCCTATGAATACCTTTTTAAGTAACATATTCATTCTCGAAAAGCTCTCTTCAAGACAGCCAGCCCGTGTAACAAAGAATCAAAAAAAATACAGAGGGAGGAAGAACAGTTCAGCAAAACCCACCAATCTGTCCACCCCGTCTGACCCAATGGGTAGTATTTCATACCCATAACCCCCGACTTCTGTAACCCAGGGAGGTCTGGTGC
>NC_058136.1:58050696-58120982 GCF_016433145.1 Gracilinanus agilis | reverse complement strand
TCCTTCCTTCCTTCCTTCCTTCCTTCCTTCCTTTCTTTCTTTCTTTCTTTCTTTCTTCCTTTCTTCCTTTCTTCCTTTCTTCCTTTCTTCCTTTCCTCTTTTCCCTCCTCCTCATCCTAATGACCTTTCCCTCAACCCTTCTCTAGTCTCTTATCTCATCATTCTTTTTCTTACTTGACTGGTTCAGCCACCCAGCATGAGCCCCTTCCCCCTTGCCAACAAATACAATGACATATTTACTGCCTCCCCTCCTCCCAAGCCTTCATCCTCTTATCTTTTCACCCTGCTAATCTGGCTAGCACTGAATTCAGGGTAAATACTTCTCTCTAGTCCCATTCTCAGCCTGGTGAATAAGTCACAAAACTATACTGATTGATCCACTCCAAATTCAGATGCTCTGGTCTTAACTAGGACTTCTGAGTTGCTCAGCTATACTTTTAGTCCTTTTAGAGGGGGCAGCTAGGTTGTATAGTGGTTAAAGCACTAGGCCCAGAATCAGGAAGACCTGAGTTCACATCCAGCCTCAGACATTTACTATCTGCATGACCCTGGGTAAGTCACTCCACCCTGTTTGCCTCAGTTTCCTCACCTTGAAAACGAGCTGGAGAAGAAAATGGCGAGCCATTCTAGTATCTTTGCCAAGAATATGAATTGTGACGTTAGGATACCATTGTAACTGGCCCCTTGAGTAATCCAGAACTCCATTCCAATTTTGGTCTGATGTACAGACAGACATTAGAAGGAACTTTCAGCAACATTTGTTCGCCCCAATCCTCTCTTGCTTGAGAAGCTCTAACTTAATGCAGCAACATCAGAAATAAGGCAGTGTAGAGTAGTGGTTAGAACGCTAGCCTTGGAGACTGGTAGATCTGAGTTTAAATTCTGCCCCAACGCATACTAGCTATGGGATGCTGGACAAGTGACTTGACCTCTCAGTGTCCCAGGCAGCTGTATGTCTTGAACACACAGATAAATTGCTCATCTACATTGGGGCAGGAAGTTTCCTCACTGCAAGTTGCCAACACTGAGGGAATCATAGATTGGAACCAAAAGAAAAAAAAAGGTGGGGGGATGATGAATAAGAAGAAAACAGAGAAGTTTGGGAAGACTTGTTTTAACTGATACAGAGCAAGATTCCTGAAGAGTAGACAGGACAATTACAATTAGACCACCTGAGGACCACAAACCTCTGGTCAAAGGCATGTGCCAACAGGGGTTATGGGTGATGGATGCGGGCACACAATAGCTTTCTCTCAGTAGACAAGTGGTGGACTCGAGTTATAAGAAACTCTGCAAACTGCCTCATAGTCATATATTAGTTGGTTTTGTCAGTTTCCTTTCTTTGTTATAAGGGAGAGTCTCTGTCTGTCTGTCTGTCTGTCTGCCTGTCTCTGTCTCTCTCTCAGAAATGGCTAGCATACAATTCAAATGCACTAATAAAACATTAAAAGAGGTTTTTGCAAAGAATATCACATCCCAATTTCTCTGCCAAGTGCCCAAGGCCCTCTGGAACCTCCAGGCCTTCCCAATGGTCTCAGAATCCTCTTCCCCCTCTCTTCTCCTTACGTTTCCTTATAGCATCTCTCTTGGGACTAAGCTAACCTGCTTCCTGTTCCCTGAACACTGATGACTTCCTCCGCTGCTCTACCAGGCTTCGGTGGGACCTGTGGCTCTTCCTTTTTCCTGCCAGGCCATTTCCTTAGCTTCTTCACACTCTTGCATCCTAGCTGGGGCTGCTGCTGCTATGGGTGCCTCCTTTAGGGAGGGAGATGCAATGCCTTGCAGGTGGAAGCCAATGAACTGCACTCTGCAGCAGGAGTCTGAGGCTACTTCTGTTAAGGAGAAAACCCTGTCATTTGAAGTCAAGAGTAGATTGGGAGTTGGGAGAACCATACACAGCCTACCAGTTCCAAAAGGTAGAAGAAGTCCTAAATGTTGAATCCCAAGTGGTCTAAGAGATGGAACATATCCCTGACCACCACCAAGAATTCTCTATCATCCTTTGAGAAGTCAGAGCCTCTCTCTATCCCAGATACTTAAAGAACATTTTACCAACGCCTTTTGATTGGACATCAGCAATTGCTAATTATATCTCCTCACCCCTCCCCCAATGGAATGTCTCCTCGGAATGAATAAGAATAGTTAGTAAAAACAGCCCCAAATGATGCCTATGTCTGATGGCATATGCCACATCTTGCCATCCCCATCCCTGCTGAGCCGAGAGTGACATGCTTCCATATCTGCTCTCTTGGGCAGAATCTGGCTTTCTTTTCCTGTCATGTTCCTTTCTGGTAGTATAGTTACTGTCTCTAGGGCTAGAACCCTGGATCTGGAGGCTCAGGGTTCTTTCTAGGCCTGCGGTTGCCTCCTCCAATATCAGTTTCCGAAGTGGTTGACTTGGATCATCTCAGAAGTCCCTTTCCACTCCATCTGCTGTTTCTGCGGACTTCATCCTATGTCAGTTTCTAGAACTCTTCCCACTTTTCTCTGATTAACCGAATCATTCTTTTAAAAACAGAAAAAAAATACAGTTGGAGAAAATAGACCCATATAGGAATGTGGGAAAGATGTGCAGATTTCTTCCCAAGAATATAAATTCTGTGCAAAACTGCCAGCAGCCGAGGTTAACGAGATTAAAGGGGTAAGCGGCTGATGAGGAATTTAGTCCCTAAACACCAAGGAAGAATCAAAAGACAGATTATACTGGTTCATCTGGCTTCAGGAAAACATTTGCTGCTAATGATTGGGTGAGAATTTCTTATTCAGAGACTTGTGTTCTTTAGCAAAAAGCCTATATTATCACTAGATTACACTTGTCAAGGAAATTGGAGGCATGCAAATGAATAAATGGCGCTATGGGATCCGCGGGCAGTTTGAGCTGACTTGGAGAGGCTCTGGGGGCTGGATAGCAAAGATTGCTGTGGAATGGCGGCACTGTCTAAATGGGGAACTGTCCCAGGCTCCCCGGAGAGCTTTTCAAGCCTCTCTGGTGCCTGCTCTCTGAGAGTAGGTGATCCAAAATGGACGACATCTATGCAGATGAAACCCCTTCAGATGACCGACAGCCCCCTAGTGTGCTCCCCACAGCCAGATGAGGCGACATACTGTCTGTGCACAAGAACGGTCAGGGCCGGTTCTAAAGCCGGCTTTGGCCCTTTCTCTCGTTCCCTCTGGGAGCTTGCTTCTTGACCTAGTCAGGCTAAGTTCTAGTGCGATTCACTGTGGGAGACCCGGGGCTCATCCCGGGGCCAGTTTTGTATACTTCTCCCCTCTTTCCCTCCCACCATGCGATGAACTCAAAGAATACGTGAAAGAAGACTGAGGCTTGTTGCCATACGCCTTGGACATGTGAGACCAGGCCCTGACCTGCTGTGATGCAGTAATTGCTTCTCCCTGGAAGGACACACAAAGGGTAGACAGGAAATCAGCATTGCCATGAGGTGGGTCTTTGGACAGATGCTCTCCTTTCTCGTAAAGGGGGCAGCATTAAGAGGTGTAATACTCAGGACGCTCAAGGGCACATCTCACATTTCTGCACCTCTTTCTTCAAGATGCCTCTGGGAGGTAAATTAGAGGAGCCCAGTTTTATAGAGGAGGAAAACAAGGCTGAAGGAAACAACACACTGGGGTTTTCCGATTCCCAATTCTGTGAGGTTGCCACTATAATCACTGCTGTGCCCATTTTATGGATGAGGAATCTGAAATTTCAAGAGTTCAGGTGGGTGACTTATCCAAAGGCAAACAGGAAATGGCAGAAGTTGGATTTGAACTCAGGTTTTTTGATCCCAAAGCTTGTATCCCTTCCATTGTGTCCTATTAGTGTTGAAGACGCATATCTCCTTAGGTCATTTTTGGCACTTTGTCTCCGCAGGGCTCCTTTGTGGCTTCTGTGTCTCCTAGCAGTGCCTCAGCCATTGAAGACACTCAATAAATCTTTGTGGAGTGAGTAACTG
The DNA here is from genome assembly GCF_016433145.1 of Gracilinanus agilis. Taxonomy (NCBI): domain Eukaryota; kingdom Metazoa; phylum Chordata; class Mammalia; order Didelphimorphia; family Didelphidae; genus Gracilinanus; species Gracilinanus agilis. Next base: position 58,117,029 of record NC_058136.1, on the reverse strand, counting down.
AGCTGCAGGACTGAGCAATTGCCTCGAGAAGGCCCAAGCAGGTAGAATAACAGAGATTAGGCAGCCATAGGCACTTCCAGGAAGGCCCTAGTCACACAGGGTTTGACTATTTCTTTCTTTTTTAAAAAATATTTTATTTTTTAGAAACATTTTCCATGGTTACATGATTCATGTTTTTACTTTCCCCTTCACCCTCCCTTCGTCCCCCCCCCCCATAGCCAATGCACATTTCCACTGGTTTTAACACGTGTCATGGATCAAGACCTATTTCCATATTATTGATAGTTGTTCTAGGGTGGCCATTAAGAGTCTACATCCTAATCGTGTCCACTTCAACCCATGTGTTTTTTCTTCTGTGTTGCCTCTCCTGCATTTCTTCCTCTGAATGTGGGTAGCATCTTTTCCATAAGTCCCTCAGAATTGTCCTGGGTCATTGCATTGCTGCTAGTACAGACGTCCATGACATTCGATTGTACCACAGTGTATCAGTCTCTGTGTACAATGTTCTTCTGGCTCTGCTCCTTTCACTCAGCATCAGTTCCTGGAGGTCTTTCCAGTTCACATGGAATCCCTCCAGTTTATTATTCCTTTTAGCAGAATAGTATTCCATCACCAGCATATACCACAGTTTGTTCAGCCATTTCCCAATTGGAGGGCTGACTATTTCTTGATACCCAAAGCCGGGTCAAGGAGGGATCCCTAGGGGACAAATGTAGCCAATAGCCCAGCGCCTCACAGGAGCCGTGAATGAGGGACTACTGGGAGAGGCCAATTGGATGCCATCCTCAGGAGCAACAAGCCCAGCTGATGAACTCCTGGGATACTGCATAGGTATGGAACACTTAAAAAAACTGGTGGGGAGATGACTAACCAACCACAGCTCTGGCTCCATGAAAGGGGGTTCAGGTGGGGGAGACTGTCCTTAGCTGGAGACCATGTCATTAACCAGGGGAGTTATCATTGGTGGGGGAAGTCTCCTTTTCCCCCTCCCCAATTGAATACCTTTGGGACTAGGTAACAGCTTGCCCAGTGGCACTGATAGGAGGATGTCCATAAGGTTGAAATGGTGGGTCCTTTGTTCCTAGGAACCCCATTCAAGAGCTCAAGCTGGTTGGCAGGAGACCAGAAACTGTCATCTAGGCCTCACTTGTGCCTTGTAGAAGCCCTAGCTTGTTTCAAGTTCCCACATATGTGCGACCTTTAATGGGAAGCCTTTCTTGAACTCTGAGCTCCCAAGTTCTGTGTCTCTCCTTACTTACTGACAGCCGAGCCAAGGAAAGAGGATCCTGGGCTTGGATGCTCTCAGGAGTCCAGACTGGCTCCTGGCTTTGAGCACATTGCCGTAGGGCTGGCTTCGCAGGTGGAATTTCAGGAACTTTTTAAAAGCTGGAAAGGAGAGAGGCAAACAATTCTGGCTGTAGGGACTGGAGATTCCAAGCAGGCGAGGACATCCTATGTGGGCGTGGGGGTCAGGAAAAGCAGAAGCGCCTAGACAGCATGGGGAAGGACCCCGAGGACCCCAACCAACGTTGGAGGTGCTTGGTCAGGTTGCAATGCAAGGGACAACTCTGAGATTTTTCCATGGGAACAATCCTCGCAACTTGATGATAGGATGAAGGCTATTTGAGATTGAAGCCCGGCTCTCTGGGGAATGAGGGCACGATGGACAGAAACAGGAAGGTAGGGAGGAAGAAAATGGTGTCCTGGCCAGCCAGAGGCAAAGCCCAGGAGCCTTTTAGGCCTGTGGATTTTGAAAAGCGATTTTAGCTTTCACTGATACACAGTCAGATATAGAAAGAAGAACCCAAGAAGGAAGACAATGAACACAGAAAGCAAACTGTAACCAAAAAAGAGATTTTCTTCAGATTGCCATGGAATTGCCACTACTGGTGTTGACTTTTAGCTCCCCAATGCTCCCTGTTTCGCCTTCTCTTAGTCCTAGTCCTTCTTCCTAGGTCCCTTGCTACATGTTCCCATCATATCCAGCGAACCCAGCAATCATTTCTGAAGTGTTTCCTATGGGAAAGTGACCATGTATGCCAGGCCTCACACTTAAGTCCCTAACTCTGCCTCCTGCCACTTTATGTGTTGTCTTGACCCATCAGAACAGAAGCTTCTTGGGGGCAGGGATTGTCTTTCTTGCTTGTATTTGGAGCCCTAGTATGTAGCACAAGTGCCTAATAAATGCTCTCTCCATCCATCCATCTAGTCTAATCTAATCTCTCAATCTCTCTCTGTCTCTCTCTTTCCCTCTTTCCCTCTCTGTCTCTCTCTCTCTGTGTCTGTCTGTCTGTCTGTCTCTCAATCTCTCTCTCTCTCTGTCTCCCTCTGTGTCTGTGTCTGTCTGTCCATCTGTCTCTCAATCTCTGTCTCTCTCTGTGTCTGTGTCTGTTTATCTCTCTCTCTCTCTCTCTCTCTCTCTCTCTCTCTCTCTCTCTCTCTCCTTTCTCTCTCTCTCTCCTTTCTCTCTGTCTCTGTCTCTGTGTCTGTCTGTCTGTCTCTCTCTGTCTCTCTGTCTGTCTGTCTCTCTCTGTGTCTGTGTCTATCTGTCTGTCTGTCTGTCTCTCCCTGATGGTAATTGGGGCCATTGAAGATTCTTAAGCAGGGGAATGACACAGTCACGCTTGTACTTTTAGGTAAATAAAAGTTCAACTGGAGAAGTGAAAGGCTGGAAGGAGAGAGTCTAACTAGGTCATTGTAATCAATAAGCATTTATTAGGCACCTGTTGTAGGCTTGGAGCTCTGTTAATAAACACATCCAGGAGCAAGAAACCGGGATCTTATCTTTTAATGGTGGATATACTCCTTTTGGTGAGTGGTGTCTTGTCCAGGAAAAGCAATTTGGGGGCGAGACAGCCATAGGGATGGTGAGCAAAACACTAAGTAGAGATTGTGACACCCTTTCCATAAACAGTGGTAGTGGTGATCTGATTGTTATTTCCAAAGCAAGAGGTGAAAGCATAGCTTTGTGGGATAGGAGCAGATGGATCTGTCTGTGTGATGCCCAAGGCAGATGGCTGCATGTCATGTGAAGCCTGGTCTGGGGCTGACTGAATAGGGTGGGTTAAGGGAGTCAAGTTAAGGTTAACTTAAGAGTAACAAAATCACTGGGTTATCAATCAGGACATCTCAGTGGAATTGTACCCCATCCGAAGGGGGTGTGGCCTTTGGAGGGCTGATCTAGAACACTCCATTTCCTAGAAGGAGAAGAGAAAAGACCAGAACAAATGTGAAAAATACCAACAGATGCGACTGAGAGATGGTTGTGCCCTCAACAGAAGGCAGGACACTTGAAGGAAAGGAGAGGTGAGAGAGAGCTCTGTTGAGACTGAGATGCCTGTGAGCCATCCAGTTTGAAATGTCTAAAAGGCAGTCGGATGTAGGGCTTAAGCTTTTGAGAGCGATTAGATTTGAGAATCATCAGTATGGAGATGGTAAGTAAACCTGGGGGACGTGGAAGAGGCAGAACCTGGGCAGGGGTGGGGCACCTACCTGTGGCAAGGGAGCAGGACATGGGTGGAGAATCAGCAAAGGAGACTGAGAAGGAGCTGTCAGACAAGTGGGAGGAGAACGCAGAAGAAAGCAATGTCGCAAACCCCCCAGATCCAGGAGAAGGGAGGGGTCAGCTTTGTCAAATTCAGCAGAGAGATCAAGATGGAGAACCGAGAAAGGGCCATCGGATTTAATAATTCAGAAGTGGTTGGTAACTATCTACATGCAAGATTTCTTCTTGGGGGGGAGGGAGGGAAGAAGGGAGAGAGAACAATCAAAGGAACAAGCTGCTGGAGAATGTGGGCGTGGATGAGAGTAAGGGCACAGGTAAAGCGAATGGTCTTAGTGAGGAAAAGGGCCATACCTGTTTATCAGACACTGGAGAAAAGGAGGGGGACTTCACCGGGAAGCTTCGAGATGTCGATCCAGAGGGGAAGAGGGAGCCCATGGTCAATGGCCTCCATTTTAATAGAGGACCTCATTTTAAATATGAAGTAAGGCCCGTTGCTGAAGGAGAGGAGAGGAGGGGATGTGGGAGGCCTGAAAAGAGAAGTTGGAACAGTTGTGGTGGCGAGCATACTGGGAAATCCAGTCAGGACGAATAAGATTGCCCAGCAACGAGGACACCTTTATAGTCGGTTCATGCTCTTCGCACATGATCATCAAATGAGAAGACTGATGTGTGTATGGGGACAACCCAGGGTGGGGTTTGTGAAGGCATGAGCGATGATGGCACAAGGGGGCAGAGGACCTGAGAAATGAGAACAGTGTATGGTGGAACCAGTTAACTATAGGATTAAGAAGGGAGGAAAGAGAAACCAGAAGAGGGGGTGATAGTCAGGGAGAGCCACGAAGAGTGTAGTGATGGGAGACAATGGTAAAGGTGAAGGTCAAAGATATGACTGTCTGTTGACAGCAGATTGAAGGCGAATTGACAGTGGACCGAAGGAGATTGATTGAAGGTGCAGGTCACAGGAATTATGGAGGATGATCAACTAGACATGATCAGCCAGACAGTATATCAAAGTTCCCAAGTGTGAGGGCAGGTCTCGGGGTGGAAGGGATGCTTATGAGTTAGATCCTAAACTCCTTGAGAAATAATAAGGGACGACCTGGGAACTTTTAGCTAACTTCTGCCAGGATGTGGAGAGATCGCTGTATCTGGATGTAGTGAACCTTGGGGGAAGAGAGGTTGATGGGGGATGAAGGCACAAGGAAAGTCTGGAAATGACGTTTAGGAACGAGAAACCTGCTCCTCCTGAGCCGATGTATTGGGGTACATGCTAAGTGATATTCTCAGTACGAGAGATGGTGGCCACCATCGAAGTGGTGGGGATAGAGGAAATCGGATTCCTGTAAGTACAAGAAGATGGAAGGACCACAAGAAGAGAAGGTCTAAGGAGAAAGAAGTTGGATAATGATAGAATGGCACATTAGAAGGTGAGGTAAGAGATGAGAACTCGGGCCACAGAGGAGGCACTGAAGAAGACGACCAGAAAGCCAGGAGTTGTAGCAGGGGAAAGGGATGTTGGCCTAGGCAACTGGTGAACCTCTATCACTGGGAAAAAAGAGAGTAAGAGGTGGGTATTTGCCCATCATAGGATGAGGATGTCATACCAGTTGATTACCATTCCTGCTCTTTTGAGTCCCGTTATAGCGAAAGGTGTGGAATCTCTTAGGTGTCTCTAGCACCAGGACAAAAGTGAGCCTGGGCCTGGCACCAGAGACCTTCTCATAGACCGGGCCTTGGGGCCAAAATTGCATTCTGAATATTCATCATATCTTAGTTAGCAATAATATTCTATTCCATTCACATACCCTAATTTGTTTGGCTACCCCCAATTATTGGGCATCTAGTTTACTTTCGGGTGTTTGCTAATATAAATAGCGCTACTAAGAATATTTGTGCATGGAGTTCTTTTATTTTCTCTTGTCAGTGAGCTCCTTGGGGCATAATTTCAATAATGGGACCACTGGGCCAAAAGCCATTAACATCTTTGTAGATCTTGTTGCATCATTGCTCACTGCTCTCCAGAAGGATTGAACCAATTCAAAGCATCACCAGCACTGTCCTACCCAGTGTACCTGTCTTTCCCGTAGACATTCCAGCACTCCCCTTATTAGCTTTCTGTCATTCTTGCCAATTTGGTAGAATTTGGAATCGTCCTTATTTTAATTTGCATATATTTGATTATTAGCAATTGAGAACCTTTTTTCATGTGACCATCAATATTTGTATTGCTTTTGAGAACGCTTCACTCGTATCTTTTGATCACTTGGAGAACAGTTCTTACCTTTGGAAATCTATGACAGCTTCTTCCACATTTTGGATGTCATATTTTTTTAAATTTTATTTTATTTTTTTAAAACCCTTAACTTCTGTGTATTGGCTCCTTGGTGGCAGAGTGGTAAGGGTGGGCCATGGGGGTCAAGTGATTTGCCCAGGGTCACCCAGCTGGGAAGTGTCTGAGGCCAGATTTGAACCCAGGACCTCCCATCTCTAGGCCTGACTCTCCATCCACTGAGCTACCCAGCTGCCCCCCTGGATGTCATATTTTTATAGAAATAGTCGATGCAAAACATTTTCCACAGTCTGTTTCCTTCTTTTTCTGGATGAATGATTTTTTGGTTGTGGAAAAGTATACGGTTTTTATGGCATTAGATCCATCTATTGGTATTTGTCAACTGGAAGGATGTCAACAAGAGGGCATGGAAAGAAGGGGTTTAGCAGAGAGCTGGACTGAAGTGTGGATGAGAGGACGGGGGAGGGAATGCACACCAGAGAGCTGTCAACAGGGTGGTGACGAGAACAGATGAGCTCACTAGGACTCTCAGTAAATGGGGCACGCCACACCTAGAGATTCCTTTGGCCCATTCGGATGGCCCATCCTCAGTTTGACCCTTTCCATTAGTCTAAGCAGGAGCAGCGGTATCTCCCTTTGAGCTTGTGGCGGAGGGACTTTGCCTTTGGGTTTGAAATCACCCACCAGTGTTTGAGTGCCTTCTGGGGGTCTAGCCCTGGCCTGGACAGTGTAGCGAATGCAAGTGAAGCTGATGACAGGCACCAGCCCTCAGAGAGCTCATGGAGTCAGCTTAGAAGTGGGATGACTAAGTACGGTTGGAGTTTAGTGCCAGGGAGCCAAGTGGGGACTGGGGTTTGGAGAAGGGAAGAAGCGTTTATCAGGCGTCTGCACAACTAGCTCATCAGAGCTTCCCAACGACTCTGGGAGGTGGGCACGGTTATGGCCCCCGCTTTACAGAAACTGAGGCAGACAAAATTCAGGCGACTTGCCCAGGATTACTTAGCTGGTGAGCGTCGGAGGCCACTTTTGAACTCGAGTCTTCCTGACTCAAGGCCCAGGGCTTTAGCCTCTTTACCTAGAGCCAATGAGGCCTGCAGCTGGACGGGAATCCCCATGAGGGGAGGGCCTCTGCCATATCTCTCCGGCACCCCCAGTGCCTACTGAAGGGCTTACTAAACACTGGCCACAGTTTAGCTTTAGTTTATCGGGCAAATGGGCTTTAAGGCTGGAGGTGGGGAAGAGACGAGGGGAACGGTTGAGGCAAAGTGTGGGCTCTTTCCTGAGCCAGACCAGTTGTTGGGTGGGATGCTTTGACTCAAGCCTTAGTTTCTCTTGTCCTCCCTTGAAACATTTTCCTTGAAAAGCTTTCTTGGGCTCCTATTTGTCTGATGTCTCAACTCACACCCTCGTCATGCATCATGGAATCTTCTCTCTCTCTCACACACACACTCGCACTCTCACTCGTGTTCGCACACTTAGTGTGTCTCTTTCAGGGTCTTGAAAAGCAGAACGACGGGCTCCTTGGAGGCAGAGTTCAAAGCGATTGGGCCAATCTTGCCCACATTTTTCTGTGAGTCTGGAGAGAGAGTATTCCGTAGCTTTTCATGATGGCGCATAAGAAGATACATGTTGCCTGAGCCTGCTGCCTGTGGGGGCTCGGCCGTGATGGCTGCATCTCCCCCCACCCCGCTGCCCTACCCCGTCTCACAGGATGTGCGGTAAGAAGTTCCCTCTGAGAGAAAGCCTTCCTGGTGCTTGGAGGCTGACCCCTCATTCGTGTTGTCTTTCGAATCCCAGAAGATCCAAAGGGGCTCCATTGGATATGCATTTGTATGCCTCAAGGAATGGGGCCCCTGGGTGGGAGGAACACTTGGGGAGGCAGTGGAGTAAAGGGCGAGCGGTCCCTGCAGAGAGTGGCTTGGCAGAACCCTCAGAGGCCTAACGAGGGCCAAGGCTCAGGATGTTGGACCAGGCCCTCCTCGGGAGAAGAAGGAGCCAGGCTTCCTGGGGAAAGGGGGTCAGGAACTGGGGAAGTTCCCTTAGACAAGCACATTTTTCTGCCGGTTATTAAGTTTGGAATCATCGAGCAAATAAACATACAAAGCAAGGGATGAAATCTTACTCGCCCCCTCAGTTTTTAGCCAAACAGAATCCAAAGAACTAACAAACAAGCAAAAAAGGCACTTTTGTCCCGTGTCTTCCTCAGCTTGATTCAACAAGCACCTACTATGTGCCAAGCAGAGGGGTACAGAGTTGACGAATAAAATGGTTGTGGACATGAGGAGCTTTTAGGTTTGCCATTGCTTCCTTCCTCTCGCTTTTGCCTCCCTTCCTCGTTCCGGATTCTAGTTCTTCTGACTTTACTCTGCATCACCTCATCTCAAAGCAGTGTGGTCCAGTGGAGCCAGAGCCGTCTCCGGAACTGGCTTCAAGGCTTCCCTTTGGTACAGCCTGGCTTCCTGGACCCGTAGCCTGTAGTCCTGTAGAAAACTCTCAAAGACTAAAGCGTAGAGAAGATCCCAATCTGCATCAGTCAAAGACGTTTGCTCTTCTGGGAGTTCCTGGTATAGAAGGAAATCATGGCTCTAGTCCTGATCTCAACATTCAGGGCTTTCCAGATTTCCTTGTAAGCTTCCTATTGGTCATTTTGGTACAGCGCCCCAATGTTCCTTGGCATTTGAGTGGATCCGGGAGTGAGTGTGTTGATGCTGCCCCCTGCCAATGCCACCCTCTCTCAGATCACCTTCAAGCTCTGCCTCTATCTGGTGGGCATTTCAATATTTCCATGTGGTTTCTACCCAATAGAATGAGAGATCCTTGAGGGCAGGCGCTATTTGTTGTTGTCTGTTTGGTTGTGCCTTTCTCTGCTTCCCTGGCACTTGACACAGTGCCTGGCACCCAGGAGGCCCTTAGTAAATACATATTGACTGACTAGTATCTAAAATGCTTGGGGCAGCTGGGTAGCTCAGTGGATGGAGAGCCAGGCCTAGAGACGGGAGGTCCTGGGTTCAAATCCGACCTCAGACACTTCCTAGCTGGGTGACCCTGGGCAAGTCACTTGACCCCCATGGCCCACCCTTACCAGTCTTCCACCAAGGAGCCAATACACAGAAGTTAAGGGTTTAAAAAAATAAAATAAAATAAAATGCTTGCCGAACCTTTAGTGCTTTTGGAAATGCCCGCCACCGGCACGATCACTCCCTCCCACGGCACAGATAGCAGCAGTCCAGCTCCAAGAGCCTTCCCATTCTGTGTCCTTTTAGTCCCTGTTTTTCCGAAAGTCCAGGGAGGCTGATCATCTGGCTATGCTGCACTTTATTCTACCATTTCCCAATTGTTGCATATTCGAGTTTTTGTTGTTATTGGGAGAGGAGCCACCCTTTTGGGTGTGGAGATCAGGTATCTTTGGGAAGGAGCAAAGGTCTTTGATGGCCCCGGGCTTCTCTGGGAAATAAGGACGCCCTCTCGTGAATGCCAGTATTGTGGTGATGTTGCTGTGAGTCATGGCACACCAGTCTTTGTATCTTTATGGTTGGGTGTCCCCCAAAGGGAAATGGGGAAACGCATGAATGAATGAAAAAAGCATTGATTAAACACGATGTGCCAGGCACTAGGCCAAATACTGGGGACAGAAATGAGGCAGGGCCTGTCCTCAAGGAGGTTCCATTCTACTGAAGGAGCTAACATGTATCGGGTCGGGGCCTAGTGCCCAGGAAGGGCTGTGTTGGTGTCAGAAGTCCCAAGGACAATGAGTATGAGGAGGCGTCTCTTGGCGTGCTTTTTCCAGTAATGGTCATGTTGTTGATCGGTATTCCCAGAGCGGGGCCTGGGGTGGGGGTCGGGGAGGAGCGATATAGCAGAGGTAGAAGCATGGCAGAAAAGCAGATCTAATATGATATGATGAACTCTTGCCAACCAGGCCTCTAAGGCCTCTGGGTACGGGGCTGGATTACTACAGCAGTCACAACATTGTAGAGGCGGGGATGGGGTTGGCTGTAGCACAGCAGAAGCAAGAAATCGTGCGGGAGAAGCAGGAGAAGGGACGTCCTCTGCAAAGTGAATGAGCAGAAAAACCGATGGGCTGCTCCAAAACCGAGAAGGAAGGAGAATCCCAGAGAGCTCGGGCGTCCCACTGATATCCATGGAACGTCCAGAGGTCTACGCAGGGAGGCCTCCACGGTTACGAGAAGACGTGGCCAGGGGTAGCCAAAGAGGAACTGCTTTCAGTCGGGAGGAAGTACTCACATCAAAGAGATTGTTCAAATGATCAAAGAAGTCTGGGATCTTGACAATCATAATGGCTGCCATCCCTATAGCACCTTCTGCTTTGCAAAAGGCTTTACATACATTATCTCAGTTTGACTTTTCTAACAACCCTATATGGCAGCTGTTTTTATTTCCTGTTGTTCTGATGAGGAAACTGAGGCTGAGAGAGGTTGTTACTTTCTTTTTTTTTAACCCCTCACCTTCCATCTTGGAGTCAATACTGTGTATTGGCTCCAAGGCAGAAGAGTGGTAAGGGTGGGCAATGGGGGTCAAGTGACTTGCCCAGGGTCACCCAGCTGGGTAGTGTCTGAGGTTGGATTTGAACCCGGGACCTCCCATCCATAGGCCTGGCTCTCCATCCACTGAGCTACCCAGCTGCCCCCAAGGTTGTTACTTTCATAGAAAGCACCTGAGGCTTTTGATTGAGTCCTTTTCATGGAATTGCTGGGTCCCAAGATCTGTTCGATTTGTTTAAGATGGGGTTTGAGATCTCTTTTCTCTATTCTGCATGCCTCCCAAGCCTGCACCAGCAGGCTAGCTAACAGGAGGGCTGAAGTTGTGCCTATATTTCCCTTGTTTCTCCTGAGAGAGCAAAAATGCATCTTGGGAGGGGCTTCTTTTTAGTTACAAAAAAGTATTCTTATTGTAGCTGAGTTCCCGTCAGTTCTCCCTTTCAAAGAGGGTTGGCACAGGGGTGGGAGCTAGAACAGAGGCAGGGCAGAGGGGCTGCAGCTATATTCAAGCTTGAGGAATGGCTTATGGAAGGCAGCAACAAGCATAGAGAAGGTGGACAACTACCTCTCTGTCTGCCCTTTGGTTTGATGGGCTGGTGGGAGAGAGCGGCGACCTCTCAGAAAACTGTCTCTGCAATGGAGAAAGGCAGAAGGCAACCGAAGAAGATCTGCAGTTGAATGGCACATTTCCTCCATCTTTGTGGTTTGTCTTATACAGGGGACCTGGAGCTAGTCGCAATTCCCAGAAAAGTTTTCCTCAACCCGATTTGTATTCTGCCGATTATATCCTTTCCTTCTGGGAGCTGATTTCCAAGGAGAGGCCTTTTCTGCCACTTTCCTTATTGAGGCCCCTGGCTGGCGGCCTCGTCTCTTCTCTCCTCGTCCGTCGGCCCCCTTCGAGAAATACTTGCCTCCCAGGAGCCAGACTTGACCCTGGATCCGGGCCTTGAAAAATTAGACTGGAAAAGAGTTTCTTCTTCCACTTCACTCCCCAAATTGAACAACAACAAAACAAACCAAAACCAAAGTGGTCCCAGCATATACTCAGAGGCAAGCAAAGCAAATTCTTGCATTAGCCACGTCCCAGAATGCAGGTCTCATTCTGGATTTAAGTGTGCCATCTCTTTGGAAGGAGACAGGGCCAGGCATTTTGACGGCAACCTCCTGAGAATGAGAGGATCAAGGATTCTGGACTGGAAGAGACCTTAATTAAAGACACATTCTCCCCCCGGCTACGAATGCTTGCCCAAACGTGTGTAATTCAGTCTTGTGCCACTCTCCAAGGCTACGTCCTTACCACTCTTACTTCTAGCTAGCTCAGTTCTGTTAGATAAAGTCACAAAGACCGAGTAAGCGAGGCTCGCTAGCCATTCATGCCCTAATTTTGCCTGGACCATTCCAGCCCCCTCCAGCGATCCTTGACTTCTTTCTGGTTGAGGCCCTGTCAGATTTCCCAGGGCAGCCCTTCCAACGCTGACCAGCTTGATTCTGACTCGAGCCTCAGCCCTATGCCTTCTTCTTCGATGGCTTTCAGTAGATACGCTCACATCTCTCTCTTGCTGCCAAGATGGAGTCTGGCCACCTTGAAATCTCCCAGACTTCCCCTTCCTTTATCTCCCGGTCTCCTCGATATCTTTCCTCCTTTGTGCCTCCATGTCTCAGAGGAAGAAGCGTTCTTCCTTTTGGCCAGGGTTAACCTCTCTGCCTGTGTTCTTGACCTTTTTGTCCCTTCCTGCTCCTTCTGGGCCACTGAAACATCAACAGTAGGCTCTTTGGCTCTTTGGGTATTTTAGAGCCACCTCCAGCTCCAAAAGGAGGTTCCTTGGCATCTTTTCTTCTTGTTGCAAGGTCTTAAGAATCACTATTTTCTCATTCACAAAGAGACTTCCATTGGATTGCCCAGCGGACATTTATACTGACTTCTCTGCTATTCTTAGTGTATATTAATAACCCAAGAAATCAGTGGCTCCTAGGACCCTTCAGAGCCATTAACCAGTCTGTCCTCAGCAGGATCTGTTTGTTTCTGGTTGCCTGCTCACCTTGCGGTGGAAAAAAAGGACATGCATATTTTAAATGCAGCTAAATGAAAAATTAATATACTTTCCAAATTGAGTTCCCCTAAGCTAATTTTTCAAAGTATGTGCAACGAGCTGCCTTGTCTGCATTGGCAGAGGAAGGCCTGTTATTTACACTACCAGATGCTCCTGTTAACAGCCTGGTTCAGTTACAGGCATCTGACCCCCTCGAACAGGTGAGTAAATCAATATTGTTGCCTCTCTCTGCTTATCATCCCACTCCAGTGCACAGCGGAAAGTCACCATATTATGCAAATTCCATTATCATCAAACCTTGATTGACCGAAAGTCAGCTAACTGGAACTCTCAATTAACAGAGGTTTTTTTCCCCCTCTTGCGCTCCATTTTGAAGAGGACAAAGCGAAAGACAAAGAGAGCTCGTGTAGAGGACTCAGTCAAAACACCACCCAAAAAACTGTCACCACGCCAGCTTCCCAGGGTTGACCTGGGCTTGTTCCTGACCTAGCCTAATCTTTCCCCACTCCATCTACGTCGATGCCCGGACTGATGACCCTTGTTTCCTTGCCGATCCTCAGCAGGCACAGGAAAGATTCAGCATTGGCCATTGGAGGCACTAGAGCAGGGGTCGGCAACCTTTTTGGCTGTGAGAGCCCTACACGCCACATTTTTTAAAATGTCATTTCGTGAGAGCCGTACAGTGCTCACAGTGCCGCTCCTGTAACAGCACCTTAAAAAATGGACTTTATGGCCCTCAAAAGAGCCAGATATGGCTCAAGAGCCATACGTTGCCAACCCCTGCACTAGACTCTACTTACTGAGGCAGAGAAATGTCCCGAGACATTTGGGCAAAGTGTTCAGTGACGGAGTAAATGCAAAGAGGGTTCAGGTTACCGTCTCGATTACCCAGAAAATGATATTCCCAAGGACAGGCCATTCTGCCCGGATCCTGGATCGCTGAGGGTTTGGGGTTGTAAGAGTTTGCTTCTTAAACATTTGAGTACAGAAAATGATGGGCTCTGACACATGGAGAACGTAAGGCTGGCGAGTCAGGCACATCACCAAGTAGCAGCGAAGATCCCAGGAGGTCTTTGTTTGCAAAGCTTCAGAGCTTCTTGTTTGTGAGAGAACATTGTTACGTACCATCAAAGCATGCCATGGAACAACTTCATTAATCTGACTTAAGACACGTGATCCTCCAGGGGGACCAGCCATATTGTTATTGCCTATCCATCCAGATCAAAGGATGCCCAATTTACCAAGCTCCCTCGTACCCGCCAGTGTCATCTGGACAACCACATCCAGAGTTCCCGGACACACTTTGCAACTGCAAATGTTGAACGTGGGATGCTATTATAAGTTAAGTGTTAACGGAGGCCATGCTTTCCCAAAGGGCTGAACTCTCCGCTGTTAGCCTCGCAGCTCAGTTTCTCCGGTGTTGATCACGGAGCCCTATGTCCACTCTTGTAAGGCCTGGTAGGCTGAACTGGTGGCCATGGAGAGACCCACACAGAAAGTCAGGTGCTATCTGACTGGGAGAAGAAATTCCTCCTTCCTGACTAGGAAGGCAGTGGCTCCTCCCTCCTAGACAGTCTTTATCCCAGGCTTGATGGATACTCATTGGTGACCTTGGGGAGGAGATCCTTGGTTGGGTTTATGTGGGGCCAAACGGTTGCCCAGGTTGCTTCCAGCCTGAACGTTCTGCCACCGTTCCTCCTGAATATTGGATTTAAGTGCACTAATGGTGGCTTGGTCGATCGCTTAGGTTACTTCATTCGCTGTGAACTTGGGGCCTTTCGTTAAAACAATTGTTTGCCCAGATGCAACCTGAAACATTCTTTAACTTGATTCGGCAGTTTTCGTATTTCTAAGTGGCAGAAATTCTAGCTCTTATTGCTCGCCTTTATCTCAGTGTTCCTTAAATAAATGTGTTTCCTCAGGGGGCACCTGGAGATCAGATTTCCAATGTGCCAAGAGTTCTAATGAAAAGTGAACATGAGAAATGAGTCTTGGAGACCGAGAGCTTGTTTTTAAGTACAGTACTGCAGCCCGGAATTGATTGCCTCTTGGTTTTCATTTTGACTGATGCTGCTCGAAGCTTTTCTTTTCCTGGAGGGAAAACTAGTGTCTGAAGAAGCCAAGTAGTTGGGGAGCTCAGTACTTCCCAAGATGCCGTATTTCGAGGCGGGGGCAGCTTCTGCATTCCGGGGCATAAGAGCTGGTCAGAAAAAAGAGAAAATGCCAAATTGAACATTCATCAGTATCTTCGAGGCTGACAAAGCGAGGGCCCTATTTTTTAGGGGAGAGGCTTATTAATCACAGCATTTGCAGTGGCTAGAGGAGAGAATATCAAGTGGTCCCAAAGAGAGCCCGATAGCTGGATGCCAGCTGGATGGAGTGGAGATGCAGTGGCAAATGGGTAGAAGCAGAGAGTGGTACCCCTTAGGAAATAGGCTCAGCACAGAGAAGTGTGGTAATATCACCGGATGATTTGGATGGCTGGATGGTAGAGATCCCCAAATGCCAGACATTGAAATTTCCTGAGTAGGGGAGTGCCAGGATTATATCTGTGTGAAGGAAGGGTTCCAGAGGTGAGAGACTTCCGGCAGGAAGACCAATTAAGGAGGCTACTGCAATTGTTCTGGAGGAAGGTGGGAGGATCAGAATAGTGTGAATATGCAGGAAGGCATGGATGAAAGAGATGTTGTGGAGCCAGAATGGGCAGGACTTGGGGAGAGTAAGGGAGAGGGCAAAGGAGAGCAGGAACGTAAAGTTAAGAATCTGAGTGACTAGGCTCTTAGTTTTGTGACCTTGGGTAAGTCACTCCCCTTCTCTGTACCCGAATTTCCTCATCTGTAAAATGAGTGGAGTGGATTTGCTCATCTCTGAAGTCCCTTCTAGTTCTAAATCTCGACTTCTACGACATCTCGTGGTCTCGGTTTCCTCCTCTGTCAAACTATGGGGAACTTGGAGTTTTCTGTTCTCTGATGCTGATCCGTGGGACGCCAGGTCTAGAGTAGGGTGAGGGGAAGGGGCCGATAGTTAGAGGTTCCCCGGGACCAGGAGGCTGAGTCGTCATCCCTCTTCCCATGCGCTCAAGGCCACTCTCAGTCTACTTTAAGCCACTGAAAACCCCAGTAAGAATTCCCATATGCTGCCAGGAAGGAAGGCTTAGCAGATTAATCCTTGGCCAGGCATGAGGACCTCCCATTGGATGAATTTCTCAGATGCTAGCAGCTACCCGAGAGTTGCTCCGATCAATCTGCCATTCCTTAGAGACAGGGCAGGCTTGGATTGGGAAAGGAGGAGGTACGGAGCACTGGTGGGGCTGCGAAGGCCGAGGTCCGAGCTAGCCTCTTGGGCAGCCCGTGGGCCCGAGCCGTGGCCAGAGAAGGACAAAGTGCAGAAGGAGAAGCACAGAAGGCAAGCTTTGCTCATGTCCCCGACTTGCCTAGGGCCCTACTCTGGGCACATCCAAAGGTCAGCCTTTCTGAAAGCATCTCATCAGGGGTTCTTCCTTTGTTTTCAACATATGCTGCCACCAAGAAGCCCCTTATGGGTTCTGTCCTTATCAGTGCTTGTTGCCTGACACCAGGGCTGAGGGCAAACTGTGGTCCAGGATGTGGGCAAACTTTCCCTGTGTAAAGAGGGCCCAGAAGATGTTTCTTCACCCCTCCGAGTCGAAATCCAAAGAGCGTCCCAGCAGGAATGTCCAGACGCCCTCTGTGTGCATGGGGTGCTGCTCCGGGGGCGTCTGCCTTCCAGCCTATTATCAGGAAAAAAAATCTCTCATGAGCCCCTCCAGGGCTTCCGTGGGCCTGTGGTTTCCTCGGTGTGACCCTCCTTTCATGGGAAGCCCCTGGATGCCTTATTTATGTCGTCTCTATGAGTGGTGGCAAAAAAGTAATTCCCTAATGCCAAATGGGTGGTGAGGAACCTCTCTGCGCTTTTCTAGGGGGTGGCACTGTGGCTTCTGTCCCAGGGAATCCAATGGAGAGTGTTGACAGCATTGCGGGCCTTTAGCGGGGCAGAAGCAACTGCTCTTAATGCCTAGTTAGTGAGGATAATGTGAGGGGGAAAATGCCCAGGCTACAGTCTCCCTTCACTCTGGGCTCCCCCGCAGAGCCTGAAGCTGCACTCGGTGCTTGCCTCCGGAATGCCCTGGGCAGAAGCTCCGGCAGAATCCTCGCACCCATTAAATGATCCTCCTTTATAGACTCTTGCAGACCCTTCATCCTTCCCTCCTTCTTTCTCTGGAGTCAAAGGTTTCCCTTTGCATATCAGAGAAACCCAGATCTGGAGCTGGAAGCCACCTGACAGTCAGGCCATCCATTGAGTCCAAGCTCTTCATTTGGCAATGGGGGAAACTGAGGCCCAGAGCAGTGGGAGAGATTTGCCCAAGGTAAGTAAGTAGCAGAATTTAGCCTGGGGCCCAGGTTGTTGGACTGCAGAGCTAGTACTCTTCCCGCCTCGCCGTTTAGCTTTCACAGCCCTTCCCAGACTGGTTCCCAACTACCTTTGCAGCAGCGTTGGGCATTCTTCCCTCTCGGACACTCTGGCCTTTTCTGCGGTCCGTCTCTCGTCTCCTCCATCACCTCCGTTCTTGCTCATGGGTCCTCGTGTTACTTCAAGCCGCAGCTCAAGTGCCAATGATTCCATGACGCCCCCCTCTGTGCCTTCGACTTCAAGGGGTAGCCATTCTCTTTACATTTATTCTGTCCAAGCATGTATACGCATGAGTCCCCTCTCCATAGCCAAATGCTTCCTGCCTGCTCGCACCCCAGTGTCTCCCAGCCCCTGAGGGGACCTGATTGGGACGAAAGGGCTCAAAAGCTTCTTTAGTTTTCATTTGGCGCGCGGAAGCAGAGTATTCTCTTAGTTCCTTTAACCAACTGGCTGTATGATCTTGAGCAAGTTCATTCCCTTCTTTGGCCTCAGTTTCCTCCTCTGTATAGCATTTCCAGACAGCTACTGCATGGTTCAGTGTAACCTTGTTGGGCCAATCAGTGACTGAACTCAAAGCCCAGGCCACTATCAGCCTGGACCCATAGGGAGAGCATTGACACAGCAGGAATACCAAGGAAGGGAGACGGCCAGGCGCCCAAACCGCCGCCCTAGAAACAAAGGGCCGCACAGCTCCTGTGCTAGGAAAGTCGTTATCGCATTCCTCCTTAATCTTTCTAATTTCCTAGAAGAGCAGCGAGAGGAGAGGCGCCATGAAACCCGCAGGACATGTATGTGGCCAACAGTTAGACTATGTGAGCTGGAGCTGCAGATTCTCTCAGCTGGGCAGGGGCTTGGGGCTGGGCTGTGGCGCCCGAGAGGACCGGGAGGGGTGGCAGCAGCAGTCTAAAGGATGCTCCACTATAGACCAGAGCAGCGGAGTCGCAGAGGATGGCCCCAGCCCGGAGGTAGCTGTGCCAGGAACCCAGGAGACCTATTTGGACAATTAGGTCAGGTGCTGCAGTGGATAGAGCACCAGGCCTAGGGTTAGGAAGATTCATCTTCCTGAGTTCAAACCTGGCCTCAGCTACTTCCTAGCCGTGTGAACCTGGGCAAGTCACTTCACCCTTTCTGCCTCAGTTTCCTCATCTCTGCTTAAAAAGCCCCAAATGGCATCATGGAGAGTCAGACATGGCTAATGTGACTGAGGAACAACAACAGCTTCCCTCTCGAGGCCTGCGTTACCCCCAAGGAGCCTGAGGCCCTTAGATTCCAATTAGATTGTAGAGAGGAGCGATTGCCCACTGAGGACAGTTGCTCAGAGACATACTTCAGGCAGGGCTCCTCTCTTAGTCAAATCTCCCCAAAAGCTTCACTTTGATCATCAGATGATTTGACCCAGGCCTGGAAATGACATCCAATGACAGGGTGTTAGAAGTGTGCCCTTGGCCTAGCGCTGCCATCTGGTGGCCGGTACAGTAAGTGCACCCCCCTGGCCTAGCACTGCCATCTCGTGGTGGGGAATTGAAAGTGCGCCCTTGGTTGTGCAGTGCCATCTGGTGGCAGCATATAGGCAGTGAGTCCTTGGCCTAGTACTGCCATCTGGTGGCTTGGAATTGAAAGTGTGCCTTGGCTGAGCAGTGCCATCTAGTGGCAGCATATAGGAAGTGCCTCCTTGGCCTAGCACTGTCATTTGATGGTGGGGAATTGAAAGTGCGCCCACGGGGGCAGCTGGGTAGCTCAGTGGATTGAGAGTCAGGCCTAGAGATGGGAGGTCCTGAGTTCCAATCTGCCCTCAGATCCTTCCTAGCTGGGTGACCCTGGGCAAGTCACTTGACCCCCATCACCCACCCTGACCACTCTTCCACCAAGGAGCCAATACACAATATGGATTCTAAGACAGAAGGGAAGGTGCTTTTTAAAGGAAGATTTCATCTGTGCTACATGCTATGCTGAGTGCAGGGATACAGTGAGGCAAAAACACAGTCTCTGCCCTCGAGTCTGAGTGGGGAGACAACGTAGCAAGAACGAGATCTGGGCAAGCCATAAGTGGAAGTCAGCTCAGGGCCACAGAGGCCTCCTGTGGGGGGGGGGCGGAGTAAGGGTTAAAAAAAAAAAGAAAGTGCGCCCTTGGCTGAGCACTGTCATCTGGGAAGAGGATACCCTTGTCCTATCACTGCCATCTAGTGGCATTTTTCAGGAAGTGTACCCTTGGCCCAACACTGCCCTTGAGTGTGTGCCCTTTGCTTAGTGCTGCTATCTGGTGGTAGGACACAGGAAGTGCCCCCTTGGCCTCTGACTGCCATCAGGTGAATTGTATGAAAGTGATGGGCTCAGGTATTTAAGAGTTACTCAAGCCAAGCCAAGCTCTTGGGAGCGGAGCCTTGAAAACTAAAGGGACTCGCTGGCGGCATCCCGGGCAGGTAGCGCCGCTTCATGGGAGGTGACGATCCCAAGCGGTGAGTGAGACGGTTGCTGTGAATGTTTCTCACGGCCTTTCGTTGTCCTGGGCCGGGCAGACGGGAGCATCTGCAAAATGGAAGCCAATTGAGTCCAGATTGGGGGCCGCCTTCTGGGCCGCCTTCTTTTCTTTTCAGAGGCAGGTTGCACACTGGCTCCTGGGAAGGCCCTGGCAGCTCCTTGGCGCTCTCCGTCCTCTGGGCCTGCCGAAAGCTGTTAAGGAAACGTTTTGCCTCCCTCATCCGTGGGCCTTAAACATGATGTCACAAATCCCAGAGGCCTCCCAGCCAGGCTCTCAGGAGCCTTCAGGTAAAAGGCTTCTGTCTTTGGAGCCCGAATAAGAAGAGGAAAGACCTGCGGGAGCAGCACCCCAAAGAAAACTGCCATTTAGCAAGAACGTGGATGGGCGGGGCTGGTGGTCTCACATCATTCCACCCGCCTGGGAGACTGGACCAATTTGGAGGCTAGAAATGGGACTTGCTCGAAGCTCCGAATGCTTCGAACTTTCCATGCAAGCAGTCGGCAAACTCTTTCTGTTGGGCCTCTCCTTGGAGTCGGAAGAGAGAAATTCTCTGGGTAGGTGCCGAACCCCTAATTGCTCCCCCACCTAGTCAGCTGGTAGTGCCCAGAGGGTCTCGGTGAACCCTCCGCAGCACTTGGGTAGCTGGATGGAGAAGCTCCGAGAGGACGGAACTTTCCTGCCCAGCAATCCCTTCTTCGGCAGCTCTCCGCTGCAAACCTTGGCCAATCGCTTCCATCTCGAGCACTTTCCTTAGTGACATTCAGGGCTGTTTATGGCTTCCTTCCTTCCCTTCCTTTTACATTGTTGGTTTGGTTTTATTCTTCAAAACATGTTCTTTTCCCGATTATAAGCAATCAGACCCGAATCGCCACTCTCCCTCCCTGCCCGCCCCCTTCCCGGACGTGGCCAGCAATTCCATCGGGGCTCCCCAGGAATGATCACGCAAAGCCTGCTAACATCTCGTTCATTGCTAGAAGAGGCTCAGGTAAACCCCGAGCCCCAATAAAGCCCCGAGCAAATGGACGTGCAAACGGGCTGCTTCCATCTGCACTCCAGCCCCAACCATCCTCCTTTCTCTGGAGGCCAAGAGCTCTCCTGGATCATTGTATGGCTGGGAGTAGCATCCTCTGGTCCTGCCGCGACTGTGTCCAGTGCTTATCTCCCTTTGCCTCTTCTCCTTCTGACTGCCAGCCCTTGGAATCCACCCCATGAAGATCACTCCTTCATCTCTCGTCTTTCCAGTGTTTGGCTACTCAGACCTGTGTTAGGCTACTCACTCTGTGTGCTCTCGAGAGGAGGGTTTTCTAAATTCTGAAGACATTAAACAAATTGATTGATTTTGTTTACATCCCTGGCTTTTCCCAACAATCCTCCTCTCATAGAGCCCTCCCTTGTAATAAAGAAACGTATCGAAGCAAAAGAAACCCAAACAAGGGGGCATCTGGGTAGCTCAGTGGATTTAGAGACAAGTGACTTGCCCAGAGTCACCCAGCTGGGAAGTGTCTGAGGCCGGATTAGAACCCAGGACCTCCTGTCTCTAGGCCTGACTCTCCATCCACTGAGCTACCCAGCTGCCCCCTCTGTTAATTTTTTTTTAGATTCTTTTTTTTTAAACCCTTAACTTCTGTGTATTGGCTCCTAGGCAGAAGAGTGGTAAGGGTGGGCCATGGGGGTCAAGTGACTTGCCCAGGGTCACACAGCTGGGAAGTGTCTGAGGCCGGATTTGAACCTAGGACCTCCCGTCTCTAGGCCTGACTCTCCATCCACTGAGCTACCCAGCTGCCCCTGAAAGATGTTTGCAATGAAATGTTTGAGGGAAAAAATATGGACATGTTGAGAAGAAGGGCTAAGTCGTGGCTATTCCATGTGTGCCATTGGTAGCCACATCATAGCAATAGGAAGTGGGGAAGGTACCTGGCCCATGGGATGGATCCTACATGGTAGATTTATGTGAGAATATGAGTAGAAAATCATGAGAAATTCTGGCCATAGAGTTAAGCATGGTTTCCTTGGTGATTCTTCTTGACCACAGCTTTCCTTGGGGATCCCTAGTCTGAGCAGACTCCCTCCTCTCAATGGTCCTAGGACCACAGGACCACAGAAGGAAGACTAGCGTGGGGTAGATAGATAACATCTTCAGACGAGGCTAAGTGACCAGCCCAGTTACTAGGGCCCTCCCTCCTCCAGGCAATTACTTTGTGTATGGAGTTGGGCTCACTTTTCTGTGTTCGTGATGTTTCCGGCTCCCATTATAGGAGTTCTTCATCTTATCTGTGCTCGGTCTATCTGGCAAAGTCTCTGGACCCCTGCTTTGACTCATGCTATGTTGATTACCGCCATCATCGAAGGAAACGCTACATTTTAGTTAGAGGCCAGTGAAAAGAAATCTCTTTTTCCCATCCGCGTTCATAGATGCCAGGTTAAGAAGTCCTTGAAGAAAAGGACTCTTTCGTTTCGGCTTTATGGTTTAGCTAGGTGAGTACCCAGCGCTATTGGTAAGCGCAGTGGGCCCCGTTGCCCAAGTCGCCTACCTCTGCATGGAATCGGGGTGGCAGCGACGGCCTTCCTTTCCAGAAGGCTGGCTTTCTTCCCCCGAAGCTGCCCTACTGGCCCTCTTCTGACGAGCTTCGTTCTCTTTTCGAGGCTGGCACAGGCTGTGCTGCTGCCTTCCAGGGAAGATGGGGAAATGCGTACCCGTTCCCACTCACTCATCTCTGTGGTTCTGTTAGCTTAAGGTCCAGGAATATTTTCCCGGGGATCATTCTCCCTCCCTCAATTAAACACTCGTCTCTATTCAATGTGTGGCTTTCAACCCTCCCCAGGCGGTCTGCACTAGCAAAATAAAGGAAAAAACCAACCTAGGCCGGGCTTTCCCACCTCCAAGTCATTTCTGTCTCTCCTTTTGGAGTCGTCTCTTCTTCCGTCTCAACCTCGACGCTGTGAGCAGCGAGTGAGGAGAAGGAACAGGGAAACCCTCTTGATTTTTATTGCTCTCTGCTTTTGAGTTTCAAACCCATCCTAGGGACCCCCCAAAATACTGTTTAAAGAGATGCCAGGTCTGAGGGGAGCCATTCAGGCTGCAGCCAGGGATGCCCCATTCGCAGGAGATGAAGGCGGAGGGAAGGGAGTCAGTGAGTCTCCACTCTCTCCCAAGGGAACACTAGGCTAGTCTTCTTCCTGTTGAATGGGCATGGACAGACTCGAGAGTGGACTTTCTCTGCATTGCAGCATTTCTGGTGCCTGTGGCTTCTCTTTGCCGTAGGCTGGAAGGAGGCCCCTGGCTGGGGATTCTTCCTGGCTCCAGCTGGCCCTGCATCACCTCTCCTCTCCAACCTCAAGGTCCAATTCTCTCTTCTTCCAGGGGGGCGGAGGGTGGGGGTTCCAAGGGAGGTACCTATGAGAACTCGACCTTCCAGTGGGAAGTGCTAGGGACAGTTCTGACTCCCAGACTTGGTATCCTTGCTGGTCTCTAGGAAGAGCCAGGGCTCTGCAAGTCCAGCGCTTGTCCAATTGGTGCTGGACTGGCCCAGAGGCAGACATGTGATTCAACATGTCATCCAGCCGGGGCGGGTAGATCACCCCCAAGGAGAGGCTAGGACAAAGAAGCTGCAAACTGATTTAGCCAGGAAAGCAGGCCAGAGGCCCTGCGCCACCGACAGCTACACGTTAGCAGCGATTTCAAGAAAGCAGCTCCCGGGGAGGTATTTGAATAATTCTTTCCCTCTTTTCTTTGCCCACAGCTACCCAGGCCTTCATTTCTTTAAAACTCTGAACCAGATTCCTCTTTAGCACGAGGTGGGCCCGGTGAACCTGTTTTCCTCACAAAAATTCACCAAAGAAAACCCAAGATTGAATTGGCATCTCTGTGGGAGTCAGAGGGCTTCCCAGACGACAGGTGAATTTCCAAGACGTGCAAAATACTCTACGAGTGTTTTAGTCTATTGCCCTTCTGGGTGGCACTCGGATATTTTCTGAAACCAAGCAAGGCAGGACCTAGTGGCATCTATGGGTCTCCTCTGGAGAAAGAGTTTTGGGGTCCAGCCTTCTCTTACACCAGAAACCTGCCAGAACACCGACCCCCACCCGGGGATCATTTTCTCTGGCCAGTGATACCTGCTCATCAATGTGATATTGGAAATTTGGGGTTCATTACGTTTTAAATATTTAGATATATGACATAATCTTCCTGTGGATGTTTAGGGGACTTTGAAACTACATTTCCCATGATTCAATGGGTTTCCAGTCTTACGTGGTGATGTGAGCCAACGTAAAGGGTAGCTTAAATAGAGAGAACTTGAATTAAATAATAGCAGGCACGTGGCCTTCTTGAATTTACCAACATGACTTTAAATAAAATATTAATACCTTTATCTATATCCATCTATATCAATTTTAATCGTAACATCAAGAACATTCATATTCTGGAAGATGGGCATCAAATCCTCTATGGTTTCTTCAAGGCAATTTCTCCCACTGCATGCTTTATTTGGCCTCAGGGAGGCCTCCATCCTAACTCATGGGCTTGACTTCACTGTTAGGAGTGCTAAGAGGATGGTTTGGACAAGGCGGGAGTGACCAGGAGACACTTGGCCAGATGATTAGGAGGTGCCTGGCAGGAACCCTGCCTGAAATGCAAGCGGAAATCGAACACAGAGCAGGCCCCATCCAGAGCCTATCACCCACAGCTGTTTGCACAGGCTTTGTCTCTCTTTCGTGGTCAGATGCTCAGCATGGCTTAAGACAGAATGCCAGCTAAGGTCCAGAGGAGGGAAGGACAATTAGAAATCGTAGTTCTACTTCTACTCTGCCCCTTGTGTGCTTGTTTAAGGTGGACGCCCTACCTTGGTTAAGCCCTTAGCGGCCAGGAGGAAATGAAAGTGTTCTGGGATGTCCAGATGTCTTATACTTTGCTACTCACCTAGGCTCGATCAACAACATCTTCCACTCAAGTTGTGAGATGTTATTTAAGCGATTGTGCTCTCCCAGGTCTGAGCTGCCCATTGGAAGGTAACCTGGAATCTGATTCAATCTTTCCATCCATCCATTCCTGCAGCCATATTGATCTGCAACCTACCTGTTTCTGCCTGGCTTGGAGAGAATTTATCCTTTGAGTCTGGAGCTCTGTCCTTGTTCCTTCTGCCCCTAACCCCAGTTGCTTTTGGCCATTTCTCCACCTTGATAAATTTGAATTCTCTCCTCCAAGTTACTTTACTACTCCGTTTCTCAGTTTCTTTATCTGTAAAATGGGGATAATGACACTTGTACCACCTGACTTACAAAGTCATCACCAACAACCTAAAAGCTCCAGGAATTGTCATCTTTTTATCCCGGGAGCAGCTCTCTGGATAGGCTGTGGGATGGAATACCAGGAATGGAAGCCCCCTCTTCCCAAATAGGGGTAGCCTTTCGGCCCCATCTTGTTTTCTGTCTGCAGAGAGACCTCAAATCTCTGGCAAGAGGGAGGCCAGGCTTCAAGTCTAGGGGGAGCAGGATGGGATTGGGCTAGAGCTGAAAGCTAGGCAGATCCTCTGATCTCTTTGGGTAGGGCTACTCCACGTCTGTACATCAGTCAGGATGTCCAGGCAAGTAACAGCCGCAAGCACCTTACTACAGCTTCCAGCCCAGCTTGGCTTTTGGCACCCATTCCTTCAGGATCTGACTTTCTGTTAATGTTAGGGGAGATAAAAAAAACCAAAACCTGATGAGCTAATTCACACTCGAGCATGAAAGCTCCATAGTCAAGACATTGCTTTTAGCAAGGGAATGGGCCTCTTAAATGAGGATGCCTCGAGGGAGTACTATATTTACCCCAAAGCATCAAGGGACAGCAGTGAGATGCCAGGCTTCCGGGAGGTCTGTGTAGAGGGCCATAGATTGGGAGGATCTGCTCAGAGGTCATTTTACAGAAGAGAACATTGAGGCTCTGAGAGGTGAAGGGATTTGCCTGAAGTTAGAGAGGCATCGAGTGGCAAATCCGAGATTCAAAGCCAGAGCTCTTCCCATTGGACTCCGTGCCCCAGTTTGGAGGCAGATCTCACATCCTATCCTCACAGGACAGGGGATTTTAAGGCGTGCTCCAGCACTCTGCCCAAATGGAAGAGGGGAACATGCAGTACTTTTTTAATGAACATCAAATAGACATTTCCCCTGATTTGAGACTCCAGACACATAGACAAGATGAGGAAATAGCTCAGCTCAGACAATACTTTGCAAAAAGGAGACAGGGGGTGGGAATGAAAGCAGCTGTTCCCTACCTGGCAAAGTAAAGAATAGGACATAAAAGGAAAAATTCATCTGCTTTGAGTCATGAAATTGCCCTCCAGGCTCCAGGGACAGCTTCTCTCCAAGCGGGAGGGAAAGATGTTCTTACTGCGAAACCCAATTTGAGAGAAGAACACTGTCTTCTCAGCAAGGCCCCCTAGTGAGGCGGGGTGGGGGGTCGAGGCCTGCTGTGTGCACTGAGCATTGTGACTTCTAAACTTCTCTAACCACATGGGAATGAGGAACCTCCAAAGGCAGCCTATTCGTCCGGTTATCCAAATCCAGAGGTAAGAAAAGGTGCCTTTGGCTTCAAAGGAAGTCAAGGCAAGATGAGTTGGCCATAGGACAATGGAGAGAA
Source organism: Gracilinanus agilis (assembly GCF_016433145.1). Lineage (NCBI taxonomy): Eukaryota > Metazoa > Chordata > Mammalia > Didelphimorphia > Didelphidae > Gracilinanus > Gracilinanus agilis. The sequence goes on along the minus strand of NC_058136.1, from coordinate 58,091,158 downwards.
TAATGGTCTTTGGCAGGCAAGAATCTCTCCTTCATAATGCTGGGGAGACTAGTAGGAGGTGCTTAATGAAAGTTGATGGGATTGGTTCCCGTTGGGAATTGTAAAGGCAAGTTGGCTGATTTTTAAAAATTTTTATTTAGGTATTTTTCCCATGGTTCCGTGATTCATGTTGTCTCCCTCCCCTCTTCCCTCTCCCTCGAAGAGCTGACAAGCAATTCCACTGGGTTATACAAGTCTTATCACTCAATACCTATTTCCATATTAATCATTTTTGTGATAATCTTTTGAAAACCAAGGCACCATATCCAATACCCATATAAACAAGTGAAAAATAACATGTTTTCCTTCTCTGTTTCTATTCCCACAATTCTTTCTCTTGATGTGGATAGCATTCCTTCTCATAAGTCCCTCAGGATTGTCCTGGATCATTGCATGACGATCAGTAGCAAAGTCGATTACATTTGATCGTCCTACAATGTTTCAGTCTTTGTGTACAATGTTCTCCTGCTTCTGCTCATTTCTCCCCACATCAGTTCATGGAGGTCTTCCCAGATTACATGGAAATCAAGCAGTTTATCATCCCTTATAGCAGAATAATATACCATCACCATCACATACCTCAGTTTGTTCAGCCATTCCCCCATCGAGGGACAACCCTTCATTTTCCAATTTTTTGCCACCACAAAGAATGTGGCTATGAATATCTCTGTGCAAGTATCTTTTCCTTATTATCTCTTGAGTGTACAAACCTAGTAGTGGTATTACTGGATGAAAGGGCATGAATTCTTTTAAAGCCCTTTGGGCATTATTCCAAATTGCCTTCCAGAATGATTGGATTAATTTACAACTCCACCAGCAATGCATTAGTGTCCCAATTTTGCCACATCCCCTCCAACATTTATTATTTTCCTTTAGTGTCCATATTGGCCAATCTGCTAGGTGGGAGGTGGTACCTCTTAGTTGTTTTGATTTGCGTTTCTCTAATTAGGAGGGATTTAGAACTCTTTTTCATGTGCTTATTGATAGTTTTGATTTCTACATCTGAAAACTGCCTATTCATATCCCTTGACCATTCGTCAATTGGGGAATGTCTTGGTTTTTTGTTCAATTGACTTAGTTCCTTATAAATTTGAGAAATTAGACCTTTGTCAGAGGTTTTTGTTATAAAAATTTTTTCCCCAATTTGTTGCTTCCCTTTTAAATTTGGTTGCATTGGTTTTGTTTGTACAAAACCTTTTAAATTTAATATAATCAAAATTATTCATTTCAAATTTTTTAATGTTCTCTATCTCTTGCTTGGTCTTAAATTCCCTCCTTTCCTATAGACCTGGCATATACTATTCTATGTCCACCTAATTTGTGGACATCTTTATATTTAAGTCATTTGCCCATTTTGAATTTATCTTGGAATAGATATAAAATAAAATAAATTATCTTGGTATAAACATAAAATAAATGAATCAATGAATGAATAAATAAATAAATGATGTGAGATGTTGATCTAAACCTAGTCTCTCATACTGTTTTCCAATTTTCCCCGCAGTTTTTGTTAAAGAGTGGGTTCTTGTCCCCAAAGCTGGGATCTTTGGGTTTATCGAACACTAGCTTGCTGAGGTCATTTACCCCAAGACTATTCCACTGATCCTCCCTTCTATCTCTTAGCCAGAACCAGTGCTTTAGAGTACAGTTTGAGATCTGTACTAGGCCACCATCTTCATTTTTTTTCATTAGTTTCCTTGATATTTTTTTTATATTCTTGATCTTTTGTTCTTCCAAATGAACTTTGTAATAATTTTTTCTATTAAAAAAGTATTTTGATAGTTTGAAAGGTATAGCACTGAACAAGTAAATTAATTTGGATAGAAATTGTCATTTTTATTATATTAGCTTGTTCTACCCCTGAGCAATTAATGTTTTTCCAACTATTTGTATTTTCATGTGATTATTGATAATTTTGAATCTTCATCCGAAAACTGCCTATTCGTATCCTTTGACCATTAGGCAAGTTGATTTAAAGGATGTCTTCTTGTGGGAAAGAGATGAGTGCATTATGGGGCCATGGGATGTGAGGGATAACAGGTAAAGGACAGTGCGCTGTAACTTCACCAGATCATCCCTCCTTCTGACTTCATTGATCAAGAAGGCCAAGTCCAACCCTTCTTCTACATGCCAGTCCTTCAAATGCCAGAAGACAGCTCTCATGCCACCTCCCCACCTCGACTTGTCCTCTCCAGGCTAAATATGTTCAGTTCCTTCAACAGATCCTCATATGGCATGGACTTTTTTTTTTTATCCTGGGACTCCATTCTAGGAGCATAGGGCCACAACCAGTAGGCAATGGGTCACACAGTCGCTCAGGGTCACCCAGCTGGGAAGTGTCTGAGCCCGGATTTGAACCTAGGACCTTTCGTCTCTAGGCCTGGCTCTCAATCCACTGAGCTAGCCCAGCTGCCCCTACTTTAGGTTGCAGTTTCTTTAGCAGATGTAGTTTTTACAGGGTGGGGTTGCTAGCCCCACGCCCAACCCTCCTCCTTTTTCATCCGGGCTTGGGACCGTCCTTGGCCCAGGAGTGGTAAGGGTAGTTCAAATCCAGTCTCAGATATTTTATTAGCTTGGTGACCCTGGCAAGTCACTTTATCTCTGCTTCAATTTCCTCATCTATAAAATGGGGATCATAATAGCAGCTATCTCTCAGGGCTGTTGTGAGGACCAAATGAGACCATATTTGTAAAATACTTAAAAGTATAGTGCCTGGCACATAGTAGGCACTTCATAAATGCTTATTCCTTTTCCCTTCCTCCCCTTATTCCCAGGGTTACAAAACCAGTATGTCAGGGGTGAAATTTGAATTTGGGGCTTCCTGGTTTTGAGAGTCGACTCTCTCTTTGTTACTCCAGGTTCTCAGTAATCTTCATAAAATGAGATACTCTGAATTGAACACTTTTTCAGATGAGGACAGAAGAGAAGACTTATCCCCACCGCATCCATGAATGCCACCCAAGATTGCTTTGGCTTTCTCGGTTGGCACTGGTTGCCCGAGCTGTCCAATAGCATCAGGCCAGGCAATCAGTTGGTAGATTTAAGTCCAAATAGACATCAGTAGGATGGAGCAGAAAGAGCCTCAAACTTGAAGCCCGAAGATCTAGATTTGAGTCCCATTAATGGGCTGTGCAAGCTCGGATAAGCAACTCAGTCATCCCAAGCCTCAGTTTCCCAATCTGTAAAATGGAGAGACTCATAAATAACACTTTACATAGCCATTGTAATGATCAAATGCAATCACAAAAGCCATTTCGTAAATGATAATGTAAAGGATAATAATAGCAATTGTAATAATAATAGTATCTGGAACTCTGACGTGATACCCAGATTCCTCTCTGAGGTGGAGGCAGAGCTGTGTCTTAGAGGCCATCACTGGCAGACATCCCGTCACTCTAAACTAGATAAGCCGGTAGAGTTGGCGGATCTCTGTATGTTTTCAGTAGAGAGGGAAAGGTGAAAAAAATCACCGAGCTGATGGGACCTTGGAGGTCATCTGGTTCGGTGGGGTCAAATGAAGCTCTAGCTGTCTGACCAGATTAAACTCCCATCGGGAAGTATTCAACAGAATAAATACAAATGCTACAAATATAGATAATGCTAGTATGTGGTTTTCTAGGTCACTATATGGCAGGCAGGGATTCTTGTGTGTGGTTTGGTGGTCCTTGTTTTAATTTGAATTTGATCCCACTGATCTCGTGGGAATATTTACAGCTAAGGAAAGAGAGGTCCGGGGAAGGGAAGCGACTTGCTGAGGGGCCTGCAGCTGGTAAAGTGGGAGGATTCAAACCTAGCAGACCTTCTTAGTCTACTGAGAGCCAAATGAAAACTAAGCCGAGGTAATGTACCAATTGAACCCGAGCTAGGGGCTCTGAACTTTTTTTTTTTAATGTATAATTGCATTTCATCGTAATATGTTTCCCTTGTCATCCTCGATGCGTTTGAAATAATTGTTCTGAGCGGTGGCCCATGAGCTCTGCCAGCCTGACTGCTGAAGGGGCCTTTATTGAAGATGAAGAATATCTGGCCTAGAGGGTGATGGGAGGCACCTCTTGACCCAGCATAAGTACGCTGGTTAGTGAAAAGCCTGGCTACGCCCTTTCCCATAGGATAGACCTAGTCAATCCAAGGATTTTTCTAGGCTACCATAAACAAATCTCGTCGTCGTTGTTTTTTAGCTTTTTTAAAAAAAAGTTTGAATCTTTGGAAACCAGCCTCCTATCACGTCTTGCTTTTTCTTGGCTTAATAGGTCGTGCAGTGATTGCCAGGATTCACAGCTGAGCTCCCTGAGCCTCTTGGGATGCTAAGAACAGCCTGGCTTCTTGCTTCTCAGCCTCCCTAAGAAATATTCCACCAGGGGCTGAAGGGAATGATGTTTATGGCTTCCATGATGGTTTTTTCAATGCCTTCCAACACTGGTTAATGAGACAGATGGGAGGAATCGCTTGGCTCAGAGCAGCAGAGGTAAGAGGCCACTTCCTTTTACTATCTCACCAAGACTCGGAATGAAAGAGATGTTCTGATTTCCCCGCAGAAGGAAGAGGGAGTTGGGGCCCTCGTTGACGAAATTTTACAAGCAATAATTCTGCCAACCTTCCGTCTTACTGCCCAGGCGGTGCTTGTTAAGGCTGTGTAACTGAATTTTTCTTCTGTGGCCATGGAGAAAATAAAAGCCAAAGGAATTAGATTCCTCAGCATGGGGTTTATTCACTGATCAAAGCCACAATAAGATCAAAGTTATGAGAAATAACGGAAGTAAACACTTGCTCCCCGCTCCCCACCTCAGCCGATAATGTCCCGCCTATAATGGCTTGACAGCATCATTCTGAAGCCTAACGTTGGGATTGTCATACACACCGTGCAACGTTGGGGAAAGCAATATTGCAGTGGACAGTCTGTTCCATCGGAACAGAATCGAGGGAGCCCTGGCGGCAGCTCCGAAGGCTCGGTGCCCACGCCCCTAAGGTGACGCCCTGAGGGCTCGTTAGTGTGGAGGCCGAGCTAAGGAGATGTGGGCTGAACTATCCAGTGGCCTTGCAGAGGGCTTTGAGATACTATGTTGGTATTTGACTGGAGTACCTTCACGCCATCATTATGCAGGACACCGAGGAAGGGTCTTTTTATGCTTCTCTCCCAGTCGTGGCCCAGGGCTTGGACAATAAATTGGTCTGAAGATTTTGAATAGGGAGCTGGTTTATTTCTGTTCTCTTCGGGAGAGGATGATAAAACGATTCACGGAGTATTGTGTGAGCGTCTCAAAGACTTTCATTTCAGCCAGAGGTTTACGTGTCCCATGGACCGCGCCTCCCTTGTCCATCCGCACAATGCTGCCACTCTCTCCGAAGAGTGGTTTAGAATTTACTTTCATAGTAGTCCAGGCCTCTGTGGTTCCCAACACAACCTATGTAGAACCCAACGGAACTGCGGCGGGTTTCCGCTTGGCATCCATTATAATCACCTCCCAGTTTCTTTGGCAGTTACCCTTCTAGTTCTCTTCCCCTGGGTAGCTGCGGCTAGCCCATGCAACGTGTTCCTTTGCCTCTTAAGAGCCTGGTAAGCTAGATCGCACAGTGACTAGAGTGCTGAGCGTAGAGTCAGGGAGGCCTAACTGGAAATCTGGCTTTGGACACTGACTAGCTGTGTGACCCTGGCCAAGTCATTTGACTTGTTTGTCTAGGTTTTCTCAACTGGAAAGTGAGGATCATAATGGCATCTACCACCAAGGGTTGTTGTGAAGATCAAACGAGGCAATATTTCTAAAGCATACTGCCTGGCTCATCGTAAGCACTAGACAGATATTAGCCACTATTATTAGGATATCAAAAGTTGGATGGCCATGTGATCTCATCAATATGGCCTTTCCTCTTATAGTATAGATGGCGACCCATCCTTGACTTCTCACCCTCTGCTTATGCTGCAGGTTCACCTTTTGGAGTCTTGACATTGGATGGCATTGGAAATCCACTGGCTATCCTTCAGTTATCCCTTGCCCTTGCTCTCTGATTTTTCCCCTAGCTGTCTAGCTCTTTGATGACATCTTTTTTGCCAGTTCTCCTGGATAATTCCTTCTTTTTTGACGTGTTGCGCCATTGTCCTTTGGGTGACCCTCAGCTTTATTTCTTTGGCGACCACAGCAATCCATGACTTGCTGCTATCTACCATTAAAAGGCCAATGCTAGGGTGAAAAAGGCACATCTGCAGGTCCTCCCATGTAGTGCATTTGAACCTTGTGCAGAACATCCTCCATGATGGTGGCCTCCGTGTTTGGTGATCCCAAGCCCTCCTGTTTTCTGCCTTGATATTTATAACCAGAGTCATCGATCTCTTAACATTACATTTCTTAATACAATCGCGTTGATGAGCCATGATGCGATGCTTATTACTCCTCGTTCAAGCATGACTTGTGGCAGGGCCACCTTTTTATTCCTACTCCTCAGTCACTCATTAAACAAGAGTTCCAGTGCTGCACCTTCTTAGGCGTGTGAACTTTGGCAGCAGGCTTGAGTGATTGGAAGAATAAATACTCGCACCACCTCTTTGTGGAGTAGGGAGGAAAATACGTTATGAACCTTGAACCTTTATAAAACCTTCAGCCCTCACTTCTTCCTGTCCCCTAGGGGTTGGGCCCATAGCAGTGTTAGGAAAGGACTGGTTGAGGCTGAGACCAAAGGGAAGAGAGGTCCCCAGCAACCACTAATGGAGCAGAGAGACAGCAGCCCTGGGATTGACTTGCAGCTCTGCTACTTATTAACTGGGTGACCTTGGGCAAATGGCTTCCCCTCTCTAGGCCTCAATTTCCTTCTCTGTAAAACTGAGATGATTTCCGAGGTCCCTCCCAACTCTGAATCTCCAATTCTATGAATGGTTCTGAGCAGAGCAGAACAAGTGGTGATTAAAGGAGATTAGGCTAAAACATAAAACCCCAACACTCTCTCCCTCCCCTCACACCATCTGTGGCTCTCTAGTGTATTAGAGGCATCTCTGCCTGGAAGGGCCATCTTGTCTCCTATCTCATAGAAGGAGCTTAGCCTCCCTCAGCATCTGCATGACCTGAAAATTCTCACCGATAATGGCCATACTTGGCACCCTTAACCTCCATGGGTGGATTTGGGGGTGGGGGGGGGAACTTGGATGGGAAAAAATCTCTTTATTTTCCCTCATTTCGAAGCCAAGTTTAGCATTTCCTTCCATTAGGAAGGCAGACAAGGAACCATCATTCTGTACCGGGGGTCCACAGGCTGGCTTCTTTCCCAGACTGCCAAAGGGCTCCATGGCCTACGAGCAAAAGGTTCCTGCACTGGGCCTTAGGTGAGACGGTGGATGGAGTGCTGGGCTGCGAGTCATAAGGCTGTGCGTGGTCACTGACTAGCCGGGAGGCCTTGGACAAGTTACTTCTCATCTCTGGCCTCCAGTGGTCCCATTCATTAAACCAAAGGGGCAGCCACTCATCGGGAAGACTCCTTTCTTCCTCGCTTGCCTAAGGATCCATTGGGAATGTGGTGAAGGTTTGAGGGAAGTGTGGCCCAAGGTTCCTGGACTTCCTCCTTTAATTCCTGGTGTAGGCTTGGAATTCTTTGGATTCACTGGCCGGAAGGCATCATGCAGATGCAGGAGCACCTCGTCTTTGTGATGTGAGATCTTTCTCTTGCTCTAGCCCTCATTCCCTAACATGGGTGCGAATTAGTTTGGAGCCAAAGGCATTGCTTTGAATGCGCCTGTTGTCAGGAATGCTTTGCTCCTCAGTGAGACGGTAGGCTCCAGGGGGTAGATGTCCAACCTCAGACAGAATTGGACTTGGATTGCCTCCCTCCAGGAATGGAGCAGGGAAGTTTCTCCTGGTACTTTGTAGTCTAACTTGCCCGTCATACTTCCGGGCTGGAGCTTCATGCCTTTGCTTGTTGATTGTGGGTGTAGACCCACCCATCACTTAGAGCCTTACTGCTACTGCTCCTCTCTTCTGAGCCGCCATCCCTTCCCCTGTGGAGCTCATGGGCAATTTCTACCCTGGCATGAAGAATGCAAGCAGGCTTTCTTCTCATGACCCCCATACCGAGGGCGGGGCTACCCGGTCATGTGCAGTCCTCCTCAAGTCAACGCTATGGTCTCGAGCCTTCAGAACAGACACTCTTGGGTCCCAGCCTCGGCCTACTCCCCTCCTTTTTTTTTTAACGCTTACCTTCTGTTCTAGTAATAACTCTAAGACAGAAGGGCAAGGGCTAGACAAGTGAGGTTAAGTGACTTGCCCAGGTCCCACAGCTAGGAAGTGTCTGAGGTCAGATTTGAACCCAGGTCTTCCCGATTCCCTACCCACTCTGCCACCTAGCTGCTCTAGCCTGTTCACTCTCACTCTCAATTCAGTTTCTCTTCTTCCAATCACTTTAAAAAAGAAATTTTTTTAAACCCTTAACTTCTATGTATTGGCTTCTAGGTGGAAGAGTGGTAAGGGTGGGCCATGGGGGTCAAGTGACTTGCCCAGGGTCACCCAGCTGGGAAGTGTCTGAGGCCGGATTTGAACCCAGGACCTCCCATCTCTAGGCCTGACTCAATCCACTGAGCTACCCAGCTGCTCCCTCCAATCACTTTTAAAAAACACATTTTTATTGACATTTTCTGTTTCTTACATCACTGCAATTTACTGTATGTCCCTCCCAGTCCAATCCCAGTCACTTCTTGAACCCATTTGTGTATACTTAGGGGCCTTCCCCCCCCCCCCCACCACATCATCGATACCAACCAAGAGGGGGCATCTCTTGAGTAAACCTGGGGAATCCCTAGTAGTTAGGGCATCTGTGGACCCCTGCAACCTCAAGCGCCTTGTCCTACTCCTTACCCCTACCCCATAGCCAGGGAGGCACAGCAGCTGGAGTGTTGTACTTGGAATCAGGAAGACCTGGGTTCAAATCCTGCTTCTGATGAGTGACCATACCTAAATGGGGATTCAGTTTCTTCCTTCATAAAAAGGAGATGAGACAGCAGGGTCAGAGGATTATAATGAGGTTCGAATGAGATCGTTTTTGTGAAAGCACCTTGCAAACCAGGCAGCATTATGTGAATGTCAGCTGTTGTTATTATTCAGAGACTCTGTCACGTGTCAAAGGAAACCTGGCCCCGGGAGGAAGATGGCATAGCTTTGGGTGACACCACTGAGGGCTCCTGACAGCAAATGATTAATTCATGCCGGAGACAAAAGAGCAGTCTCTGCTGTATCCTGAAGACTTAATAAATCCTTCATGAGGCCAAGCCCCGGTACACCTCGAGAAGCCCCTGCTCCCCCCGCCCGCCCGGGCCCTGGGACAATTGGGATTGGACACTGAGTCCAGACGGACAACCTTCCCGACCCACGGCCACCTGGGAAGCGGGTTCTTCTTTCTTCCGTAGTTCATGCGTTCTTGCAGTCCAAGCACACGAGCCAGCTCTACATTTCTGAGATGGCCGACGCAGAGTATTTCCCTCTATTATTTCTAAGCAATTTCAAGTCCGCAGATAGATATTTGGCGTCGCCCCCCCCCCCAACTCCATCGGAGCGCTGCTTCGTCCAGGAGGCCAATCCATTGATCACGAGGAGGAGCACTTTGGGGGTGGAGGGCTTCCACCATGGCCGAGAAAGTCGGGGCAGAAGCTGCTTTGAAAACAGCCTTCTGTGTTGCTTTTGGAAGCTTCGGAATTGCCCAGGTGGAAAATCGCTGCCGAATGTGCCTTCTCTTTCCGTAGATGGAATTCCTTTATTAGCTGTCTGAAGTGTAGTTTTTCATACTGTAATCCACTGTTCGGAAGAGCTGTTGTCCTCATATGGGAAAGAATTGGCTACACCTCACTGTTCCGCTCCAGAAGCCTTCGTAACTCCCCATTGGCTGGAAGATAAAGCGCGAGGCCCCCCACTCGGCATTTAAAACTCTTCGCAGCCTGATTCCGGGCTGCCTGGGGAGCCCGACTTCTCTTTAGGTCCCCCTCAGGCCCTCTGCGTTTTGCTGCTTTTGCTGTCCTCTACTCATAGCAATCCGCCTTCCATCTCCAAGCCTGTGCCCGGGTATCTGTCTTCTACCTCTTAGAATGGGCTCTTTCCCCTCTGAGCCTCCTTCAAGCATTGCTCTCCATTTTTACTTGCTCTGCCCTTCACCTCCCAGCAGAACATAACCTCGGTGAGGGCAGGAACCGGTTCATTTGTGCCTTTATAGCTCCAGGGCCTAACTCGGTACTTGGCCTATGGTAGATGCCTAAGAAATGCTCCTTGAATGAATGAATGCCTTGAACTAAGGATCTGAGCATTCGGGCAGCTTTGCCCGGGAACTGAGGGAGCGAGAAGGGCTCCTCAAACAGGCACGAGGCCTCTTGGAGGCTAGTTCACTGGGCCTTTGAAATAGGATGAGAGCAGCTTGACTCAAGCCACCATGGAGGGAGGCTCCAGGGGGGATGCCACGCTATCTGGACAGGTATTCTGGGCCCTGCTATCCTCAGAGCACGTCAGATCAGGAACGACTCTACCTAAAAGGTAGAGCTAGATGGGCGCCTCTATACGGAGCGTGCTTCGAGAAAACTGACCAGGACAGAGATGACCAAGAATTTAGAATGATTCGAGTCCAGAATTCCCATTAACTGGAGTCACCACGATCTTCTGTGAACACCAAGCTGGAGCTGAGGGCAGCAGCTGGCGGTTGTGTTTTAACATTAGTTAAGTGCTTTGAGCTTCATAACATCAGCTAGAGACAAGAGTGGATAGATGGGACTTGGAATCTGAAAGACTTGAGTTCAAATCTTGCCCCAGATATTTACTAGCTTTGTGACCTTGGGCAAGTTATAGCCTCTCTTAACTTCAGTTTCCTCCCTTGAAAATAAGGCTAATAGCAGCACCTACTTCCCACATTGGGCAGCTGGGAGGTGCAGTGGATAGAGCACCAGGCCTAGAGTCAGGAAGACTTGAAATCTAGCCTCAGACATTCACTAGCTGTGTGACTCTGGACAAGTCACTTAGCCCTGTTGGCCTCAGTTTCCTCATCTATAAAATGAGCTGAAGAAGAAACCGGCAAAACCACTCCAGTATCTTTGTCAAGAAAATCCCAGGGGGCAGCTGGGTAGCTCAGTGGATGAAGAGCCAGGCCTAGAGACGGGAGGTCCTGGGTTCAAATCCGACCTCAGACACTTCCTAGCTGGGTGACCCTGGGCAAGTCACTTGACCCATATTGCCCCCACCCTTACCACTCTTCCACCTTGGAAGAAGTTAAGGGTTTAAAAAAAATAAGTTATCGTTACTGTCCTTAATATTAAATTCTATTCAAAAATCCCACTTGTCAGGGCAGCTGGATGGAGAGTCAGGCCTAGAGACGGGAGGTCCTGGGTTCAAATCCGGCCTCAGACACTTCCCCGCTGTGTGATCCTGGGCAAGTCCCTTGACCCCCATTGCCCACCCTTACCACTCTTCCACCTATAAGTCAATACACAGAAGTTAAGGGTTAAAAAGGGGGGTAGGGGAGCCCATCAGAAAATAGGGAGCTCAGAAAGAGCAGGTGCTGAGGACCAGAGGCGTCTGTGGAGCTTCCTTGTGACTTCCCTGACTTGGCTTCCTGTAGTCCTCCTGAGAAGGAAGGTCTTTTTTGAGGCTCTACGGAAGTGGGGGGAGCTTCTTCCAGGGGCAGTAGGGGAGGGACAGAAGACGTGGCGCCCCTAGACATCTGAGAGGTAGCCAGGACGGCAGGAAGGTCGATGACAGGGATTCACAACATTAGCAATGGAGGGTGGGGCTAGATGGAATAAAATGGAGGGGCGCAGATGGCTCATCTATGGCCTCCTGGTGCTGAACTCCAACTGACCGGGCAAAGCTGGCTTTTGCTACCTAAACCTTTGGGCTCCTCCGGATCCTTCAGAATTCCTCAGAACTGAGACCGCAGTATGAGTCAAGCCTACAAACGATTTTCATAAAATCCATCCCAGAGCCAGAGTAAGTCAGAGCCACACAGCTGGCTCTTTGTGCCCGTCATTGACTCGGGGGCACCTCATCCTCTTCAGATTTGTGGGTGCTTTTAGTTGCATGTTGTTAGGAGACCCAGATATTTCCCGCTGCCTGGTATTGGGACCCCTGCAAACCATCTATTCGAACCCATTAGTACAGTATCTGAGCATTCAGCTGGCATCAAGCACAAGTGGGATTTAAAAAAAATTTTAAACCCTTAGCTTCTGTGTATTGGCTCCTTGGTGGAAGAGTGGTAAGGGTGGGCAGTGGGGGTCAAGTGACTTGCCCAGGGTCACACAGCTGGGAAGTGTCTGAGGCCGGATTTGAACCCAGGACCTCCCGTCTCTAGGCCTGACTCTCCATCCAGCTGCCCCGACAAGTGGGATTTTTGAATAGAATTTAATATTCAATGAGAGTAATTAATGTCATTCTGTAAACTGTCATCTTCTGAAAAGGAAATGGGATCCCCAAGAAGGGCTTATGGAAGACCAAGCAGGCTTGGGGACGACCTCGAGACAATCTACACAAACAAGGAAGGGTTCACTGGGTGCCTCTGGGGAGCGGGTCTTGGGAAAGTCATTTGTCTCTGGGGGCTCAGTCTCCACTGCTGCAAAATGGGTGTAGTGTATACGTTCTCCTAGCTATTGAGGAAAGCCTCTGCAAACCTTAGAGTACCATAGAAGAATGAGTCATTATGGATATTTGTGAGCGTTCATTTGCGTCTGACAAACACTTATTAAACAGCTGCTCTCTGCTAGGAATCATGCTAGGCTCTGGGGGTCCAGAGACAAAAGGAAACTGCCTTCAAAGAGCTGCCGTGCTCCTGGGGGCTGGCAAAACGGGGGTGGTGAAGCCGCTAGAAGATAATTTATGGAGGCCGAGAGCTTTCGCCAATAATGAGGACAGCAGGGATCAAGGGAGGATTTCTGAGATGAACCTTGAAGGCAGCTGGGGATTCTAAGAAGCAGAGATGAGTCAGGAGAGCCGTCTAGGCGGAGGAAACAGCCTGTGCAAGGGAATGGAGATGGGAAACTAAGGGATGAGGTGGAACAAATGGAGCAGCCCGGGCAGGTTATTCTGCTGACAACACCTGCACTACCCGCTCTGCAGCCTCCAAAGAACTGGGCAGATGGGAACTGCACCGTTCCTCTGGGCTCTCCCCAAGCTGCCTTGTAATGGGATTGAACCTGGAGAGGAGCTTGCCAACCCAGAAAAGATGACTGGCCGATCCTTGCCCTCCATGGCTACTCGGGCTGCCTAGAGGGATGGGGCTCTGCTGCAGTCTTGCTTCCTCTGACTGCTCGGTTGTGAGCTTCTCAAAGTTCATCTCTTCAGAGCAGATACTTCCTGGGTTTCAGTATCAGCTGCAATGGGCCAAACGAAGCTAGACCAACAGGAGCGGTTGGCCCGAGAGAGCAGGCGCCTCTATTTCTGCATTCACGGCAAGCCTCCCATTGGGAACACTTTTCCGTGCCTACGTGGCAGGGACCCTCACACAAATCTTGGCTCCCGCTCATTATCCTCCTGTGCCACTTGGCTCATGACCCTTGTAGGAACTCATGAATTAGGACCGTGAAGTCCTCCTTTCCCATTGCTGGGATCAAATATAGAAGCACAGAACCTCAGAGTTGGAAGCAGTTCACAGAGGCCTTTGAACCCAAGCCGTATACGACCAAGACAGCAACAACGCTGACCTCCAGTGAGTGGGAACCCACAGTAACTTCCAAGGATCTCATTTCCCTTTAGTTGTGAGAAAGATTTCCCCTACGCTCAAAGGAAATAGGCCCCATCCATAGATTCCTCCCACAGCCCCATGTTCTGGCCTCTGAGGCCAAGCAGAAGAAGTTAATAGCATATTAATATAGCATAACAATAACCCCTGTTAAATGCCCCATTAGAATGTCAGCTCCTTGAGGGCAGGAACTTTGCCCGGCTCTCTTTCTTTATTTTTTCATTTTTCTTTCTTCATTTTTTGTCTCTAACGTCCATTTAATTCATTAATTAATTTTAGTTTTATTTCATTGATTAATTAAGAAAAATTTCTCATGGTTACATGATTCATGTTCTTTCCCTCCCTTATTCCCACCCCCCTCCCATAGCCAATGAGAAATTCCACTGGGTTTTATATATGTCATTGATCAAGACCTATTTCCATATTATTGATATTTGTATTAGAGTGATCGTTTAGAGTCTACATCCCCAATCCTATCCCCATCAACCCATGTGATCCAGCAGTTGTTTTTCTTCTCGGTTTCTGCTCCCACAGTTCTTTCTCTGGATGTGGACAGCGTTCTTTCCCATAAGTCCCCCAGCATTGTCCTGGATCATTGCATTGCTGCCAGTAGAGAAGTCTATTACATTTGATTGTGCCATAGTGTAACTGTCTGTGTACAATGTTCTCCTGGCTCTGCTCCTTTCACTCTGCATCAGTTCCTGGATTGTTCCAATTCACATGGAATTGCTCCAGTTCATCATTCCCTATAGCACAATAGTATTCCATCACCAGCATATACCACAATTTGTTCAGCCATTCCCCAATCAAAGGGCATCCCCTCATTTTCTAATTTTTTTGCCACCACAAAGAGAGTGGCTATAAATATTATTATACAAGTCTTTTCCCTTATTATCTCTTTGGGGGCACAAACCCAGCAGTGCTATGGCTGGATCAAAGGGCAGGCAGTCTTTTAACACCTTTTGGGCATAGTTCCAAATTGTCTTCCAGAATGATTGGATCCATTCACAGCACCACCAGCAATGCATTAATGCCCCAGTTTTGCCACATCCCCTCCAACATTCATTACTCTCCCCTGCTATCCTATTAGCCAATCTGCTAAGCATGAGGTGGTACCTCAGAGTTGTTTTGACTTGCATTTCTCTAATTATTAGAGATTTGGAACACTTTCTCATGTGCTTATTGATACTTTTGATTTCTTTATCTGAAAATTGCCTATTCCTGTCCCTCTCTTTCTTTATATCACCAATGCTCAGGAGAGTGCTTTGCCTTACGGAAGCGTCTAGGGCCTAGACATTGTTTTAAATGCCAGTCTGATAGTAGCTCCACTAACTGAAAGCCATCCCTTGAACACTACTTACCCCATTCCTGGCAGCATATGTTGGATCCCCGCCTCCCACTCCCAACAAGACTCTGCTTCATGAAATGTCGGGAACCCAGCCATCCCAGTTCTGAAACAGTGACCAAAGCCACTGACCCTGAAAAGAGCTCATGGAACTCACACATCCTGGGGAAGGGAAGCAGATCCCCACCAGCGGCAAGGTCATGCCCTTCATGTCTTATCTCCATTCCAGACACTCAGTCTTCAGACCAAGTCCAGAGTCAATGCTACTAGTAATTGGTTCCCTGATGTCAGTTGGACCTGGGCTGTCCCAACAAGGAAAACCTTGGTCATTCCCTCAACTGGTGTTCCATTTTCTTTGAGAGGAATTTGTTTATCAGAACTCGTATTAAGGGGAAGGAGGCAGAAGCAAAGAGAATTTTAAGTATTACCAGATGCTTTCATTAAAGAGATTATATCACAAGAAATGGCAGTAGCAACTGTATGACAAAGAAATGGTAAACAGAAGTACTCTAATGGTTTTAAATATGCAGGCACATTGGAACAGAGGAAATAGGGAAGCTCACCAGTTCTCCTTTTTAGTGTGAGCTGCCACTGTTTGGGAGATGGACCCCTACTGAGCATCTCAGCCTGGTTGGTACGTATACATATCAGCTGTAATCATTTGCTTTCTGGTCTTTCTTTTGAAATGGAGGACATAGACTGAAGTTGAATATATGTTGGGAGCTTAAGAAATGACCTTCAAGGTCTCTTTTAGCTAGGAGAGTCTGTGTTTGGAGTTGTCATTCTGTCATTTTGTAGTTGTGGCTGACTGACCACTTTGGGGGTTTTCTTGGCAAAGGCACAGGAGTTGTTTGCCATTTCCTTCTCCAGCTCATTTTTCAGATGAGGAAACTGAGGCAAACGGGGCAAATTGACTTGCCTAGGGTCATACCAATATAGTAAGCGTCTGAGGTTGGATTCGAACTCAGGAAGATGAGTCTTCCTGACTCAAGGGCCAAGATTCTATTAACTGTGTCACCCAGTTGCCCTTTAAGAGTATATTGGGGGGGGCAGCTGGGTAGCTCAGTGGATTGAGAGCCAGGCCTAGAGATGGGAGGTCCTAGGTTCAAATCTGGCTTCAGACACTTCTTATCTGCGTGACCCTGGGCAAGTCACTTAGCCCCCTTTGTCTAGCCCTCACTCCTCTTCTGCCTTGGAACCAAAACACAGTATTGATTCTAAGATGGAAGGTGAAGGTTTTTTTAAAAAGAGTATAGTAAAGGATAGAACATCCTTCTAGACATAGCACAAGTCTTGCTTTCTCTCTGAAGCCTTCCATCATGATCCCAGCCCACAGTGGCCTCTCCTCACAAAATGACAAAGGTAGATGAAATCCCAGAGGCCATATAACTCAACCCAACCGTGAAGGAGAAACCATTTGAAAACAGCCTCAAAAAATGGTCACCATTAGCTCCCTAGTTCATTCATTTGTCCTTATTAGTTGAGACCTTCCTGACATCAGGCCTAAAGTTGCCCCTTTGTAACTTCAACTTTTTGCATCTAGTTCTGTCCTCTTTGAGTAAGCAGGGCAAGCTGAATTCTTTCTTCATGAGACTGCTCTTTAAAGAAGGAAAAATGTAAAGTCTTATGCTTGGGTGCAAAAAATCAATTTCATAGGTATAGAAAGGTTTGGGAGTAGTATTTGTAGAACACAGTTTGCCTGAAAAAGGTCTGGCAGTTTCTGGGAACTGCAAGGTCACTATGAGTTAGGAGTGTCAGCCAAGCAAGGTAGTACATTCTAGGGCAGCTTTGAGAAAGACATAGCTTCCTGGAACGAGGAGTTCGTAATCGTCCTGTCCTCTGCCTTCATCAAACTTCATCTGTGGTATTGTGTTCCATTCAGGAACCATAGTGTAGGAATGGCATTGATAAGCTGAAGAATGGGCAGAGGAGTGCAATCAGAATGGGGAAGGGTCTGGAGTTCATGATAAATGAGGAACATATGATGGAACTGGACTCGTTTACCCTGGAGAAGATTCAGAGAAATATGATAGCTGTGTTCAAGTATTTAAAGGAAAGGAGGGACTAGATTTGTTCAGTCTGTCTCTAGAGGGTACAAGCAGGAGCAATGGATTGGAGGGCTGAATGAGGCACATTCAGGCTCAAGGTTGGGGAAGACTTCCTAACAGTAAGAAGTGTCCCAAAGTGGGCTGGGCTGCCTTGTGAGATCATGAGTCAGGCAGAGGCTGGGAGACTACTTGTTGGGTATGTTGAAGAAAAGTTTCTTTTTGGGGTATAGGTTGGACTAGAGGCTGATAAAGTTCTTTTTGTTGTTCATTCGTTCAGTTGGGTCTAACTCTTTGTGACTCTGGACCATAGCAAGCCAGGCTTTTCTGTCCTCCACCATCTCCCAAAGTCTGTCCAAGCTCATGTTTATCACTTCCATGAAACTCTATCCATCTCATCTTCTCCCTTCTCCTTTTGCTTTCAGTCTTTATCAGAGTCTTCCCTTTCAGATCTCAAATTCTCTGAAATCCTTGGATAGCTCTCATGGCCCTCCCAAGGGTTCTCTTCTCCAGGCTGAACATCTCTGGGTCCTTCAGCTGACCCCACCTGTGCATTGGCCCCAAGGCCTTCCCATCCCAGTCACCCTCCTCTGGATTCTCTCTCATTTTTCAAGGTCTTCAAATGTGCTGCCTCGTACCAAATACTACCTTAAGCATGGTCTGATCAGAACAGAAAACAGCAGGACAATCGCACGCACCTGACTTTGCGATTCTTGATTTCTATCATGTTATTTAGAGCTTTTTTCTGTACCCATTAGTGCTTCATATATGCATCTCATCTCCCCAAAAGGAGCTTAAACTCCTGAGCACCTGTGCACATAGTAGGTACTTCTTGATGGATCGATTGATTTTATTGATTGATTGAAGCACATTTTCCATTTCTTTGTGTCCCACACAATGCCTGAGACTGGGCTGAGCCCATTATAAGTGCGAGGTAAAGAAGCCTTAATTAAATAGTGATTAATAATCAACTTAATACCAGAAAACCACCTAAAATAGCTTGGGTTGAGTGTAAGACTAAGGAAAGATGACAGATGCCTTGAAGAACATGTCATAAAGGATGTTTTCTTAAGAGGGAAACTTCCATCATCTTTCCATCATTGACCAGCAGGCATTCAACAACAACATTAGCATTGTAGAAGGTGCTATTTTGGGAGTCCAGCAGTTTGGGGAATTTTGTGGAATGAATAAACTGGTGAAAAGCTCTTTGGCAGCTAATGTTTTAAGGCTGTCATGACCTGATGTGATAATTATCATTCATATGTCACCCTATATCCACACATTCCATTTATCCTCCTACTTGTGATCTATGCTCATTTCCTTTCAGGGGTCATTTTAATAATTCATCTTAACACAATGGCCTTAAAGATCTGTCCTTAAACCTTTGGTTTGGGAGTTTTAGCCTCAAAGGAGTTTCTTTCCATCTCAGAAGGCTATCTGTGCCTATCATGTGCTCTCCTGCAGATACAGATAGCCCTTCCTCAGTGCTATTCTCAGTTCCAGGATGTGGTTATTTGAAATTCTAGGGAGCTGGCTAGGTATGGTAGTATACCCCCAATAATCCTGCTACTGGTGAAGCTTATGCTGGTGGATTAAGCTCATGATTTCTGAGCTGCAGTAGGACTCAAGTCCATTGGATACTTATACTAAGTGCACTCAATTTGGCGAGCTTCTACTCCAAGGAATATGCCTTCTCCTACCCCAGGATAAGCTGAGTATTTGAAATCAATGAAGAATAACTTGGATTTCTATACTCTTTCACTGGAGACACAGAATACCACAGTGGATAGAGGGCCCACATTCATGTCAGGAAGACCTAGATTCAACTCTTTTCTCTGCCACATATTAACAGTGTAACCCCAAACAAATCATTTAACCTCTCAATGGTCCAGACAACTAAGTTTCTAAATTATAGAGAAGTCACTGATCAGGGTGTTTTTATACCAAGCTTTCCCCTATATCAGTGATAGGCAGACTTTTTAAAGACAGGGCCAAAGGAAAGGAAATGCTCATCTGTCAGTCTGTTTCTAAGGCAGCTCTTTTGAGGTTTCATTGTATTGCATCCTACTCGTTGTATTCGTCAGATTAGGAATAATGTCACCTGGCCTGATAGAACATTTCAGGTGGCCACATCTGGCCCTTGGGCTGTAGTTTGGCCATCACTGCCCTTTACTCTTGGTTACCTTTGACCTGGCTTAACCCACCTGCTGAGACAGTTTGCTAGGGTGAGGCCAAGTACAAGGCAAGTAGATGAAGTGACAGGTGAAGTTAAGGATATGTGTGTGTGTGTGTGTGTGTGTGTGTGTGTGTGTGTGTGTGTGTGTGTGTGTGTGTGTAGCACATAGAAACTCAGAAAATTAAAGCTGGTTCTTGAGGCAACTGGCAATCATTTAGGATTCTCAGGCTAGGTGGTCAGTTGGATAGATAGATATGGTTTTAGGTTCTTATCATGGCCCGGGCACTGTGGTAAATGGTGGGAATAAAAATATAAGCAAGAAAGACAGGCCATGCCTTCAAGAAAATGATATTTTGGGAGCAGCTGGATGGCTCAGTGGATTGAGAGCCAGGCCTAGAGATGGGAGGTCCTGGGTTCAAATCTGGTCTCAGACACTTCCCAGCTGGGTGACCCTGGGCAAGTCACTTAACCCCCATTACTTAGCCTTTTCCAATCTTCTGCTTTGGTTACAGTATTGATTTTAAGGCAGAAGGTAAGGTTTTTTTAATTAAAAAAAGAAAATGATATTTTTTAAAGTGACTGTAGCTCCTTATTTTCATTTTATTTTATTTTTTAAATCCTTACCTTCCATTTTGGAGTCAATACTGCTCCTAGGTGGAAGAGTGGTAAGGGTGGGCAATGGGGGTCAAGGGACTTACCCAGGGTCACACAGCTGGGAAGTGTCTGAGGCCAGATTTGAACCTAGAAAATGATATTTTAATGGTGGCAAAATGACAACAAGGATGTGAAAAGGAGTTCTGGGGATCTCGGAGAGGAAGGTAAGGCAAAATCTAAGCACAATTTTATAGAGCCTCTCTGTATCAGTCTTTTTCTCTGAATACTATTAGATCCAGAAGGGGAAGCCCTATCTGCCCTGACTTTAACTAGTCTTCAGGTATCTCCAGCTGGTCTTAAACCCCAATATTCAGGCTAAGGAAAAAGGTGGTGGGGGGGAAGGGAAATCCCCCCCCCCCATTCCTGTTCTCATGTACATATAGGTGGGTGACCTTTGAACTCCCTTATTCTAACTTCATTCATCAAAGTTTCAGTGATTAGAAAGTTTGGAGGCTTGATTTATTTTGATCATTATTTTCTCTTTGAAGCAAGGTAGGTGGAGGGAAAGACGTTTAATTCCATCTTCACGCTATTGAAAACGTGATCGAGAAAAACCTCTCTTTGCTCTTCTACTAGCTGCAGCTTCCTATGTAAATGAAGTGCATGTCACCGGGGCAGCGAAAGAAAATAATTGCATACTTGAAGATTAATAAAGGAAAAAAACCCTGAGCAATTGAAGGGGGAAAAGACGGGAGAACGAGCGAAAAGAAGAATGGGGTCAAGAAAGGGTCAGAGCAGGAGGACGGTGGACAGTGGACAGGGAGCAGGGGCCGGGGTCAGAGCCAAAGCTCCAGGGTCTGAGGACGGGAACAGGGAAACTATTTCTGGCCTCCTGCGAAAAGAGAACGCTTTGGGGGAGAAGCCATTAAGCTCTCTTCCGGTTCAATTGATTTAGGGATCATCTTGGGAGAGCATTTGCCGATGACTTGTTGTCAGTTTAGAGACTGAACAAATGGGAACTGACAAGGGTGGGCCCGGGGCCCTGTAAGGAGACATTCGCAGCCATAGTGGGTATGGTGGGACAGTCACCTCTTTGGCTCTGCAGCTGATGGCCATTGGGAAGGATGACCGGCATTACTCAGGACAGAATTAGCCTGCAAAGTGAAGCCCAGAAGGAAAAATGAAGGTTATCCAGAATTGTATTCTCTAATGCAGTATGCCTGGACGTTCATCCGTTCCACTGAGGAAGCACAGTCATGATTCAGTGTGAGAGTTAAGAACCAGCCCTGGGAGTTTCCAGTATCAACTCTAGATGTGTGTATGGGCTGGTCTAGTCCAGGACATCTTCACCTTCCCAGGCCTGCCCCCCAGCCTCCTGCTGCCCCCTTCACCTATCCCTCAAGCAAAATGGAGCACTCGATGCCATTGAGGGCTCTACTTGAGTTCTACATTGAGTGGCGAGGGTCTTTTCAATGGAATGCAATTATTCCTTCTACATCGTAGGGGTTAGGGACACAGCACCCCGTGATTGGGAAAAGCTGCCTAAAGGTTTTTGGCCCTCCCTTTGTACTGGAGAAGAAGCCGATTTTCCACCTTTTTTAATGGGGTGTTTACAGAACCTTATTGTAATTTTGGGCTTAAGTATGCATTTCTGAGTTTCTTCACTTTTTTGTGTCATCTGCTAGCCATTGGACGTCATCTGCAGCTTCCACGAAACTCCTCAAAAATCCCATTTCAGGGGCAGCTGGGTAGCTCAGTGGATTGAGAGTCAGGCCTAGAGACGGGAGGTCCTGGGTTACAATCTGGCCTCAGACACTTCCCAGCTGGGTGACCCTGGGCAAGTCACTTGACCCCCATGGCCCACTCTTACCACTCTTCCACCAAGAAGCCAATACACAGAAGTTAAGGGTTTGAAAAAATCCCATTTCATTTCTTATGCCATCCTATGATAAATTAAGACCACAACAGGGAAAGATGCAATGTGGAAGGGATCACTGTAATGATGTGAGAACTCAGTGTTCACACTAGGAAAGAGAAAAGGGAAGACTTACGTGTCCCAAAGAGATTTATTAAAGGATTTTCTTTATAGGAGACAGAAGACAAACGTGGGATATGATGGGCCTCTCAATTTGTGTCCAAATTGGAGTGATGGAAGCCTGTACAAGGTTTCCCAACTTTCCCCTTTTGTATGGGAAAAAAAGTTTCATCTCTGGTGTGTTCTAGAGATGCTCCAGGGTGGCATGGGCAGGGAGCAAGCATTAGGTCTCCTTTCCACTTCCAGATCTGTCTTAAGATCTTTGAGCATATTAATTAGTTGAATGATAAGAATATGGGATTGGAATGTTTTCCAATTTGCTCTAAGTTGACTAGCAAAGGAGAAGTAGAAGGCCTTATTGATGATCCTAGGTGCTATGGGATCTTTGGGGTCCAAGAAATACTTTACCGTGTAGTTAAAACTAGGGAAATAGGGAAACCTCTGGCTCAACCATTCCCCAAGTGATGGACAACCTCTCAATGTCCAATTCTGGCCACTACCAAAAGTGGCCCAGGACCATTTAACGTTTTTACCAATGACTTGGATAAAGTGATACATAACATGCTCTTCCAATTTGTAGATGGCGCAAAGGTGGGAAAGAAAGTGAACCTACTAAATGACAGAATCAAGATTCAAAAGAATCTTGCCAGTCTCGAGCATTGGGCTGAATCTAATGAGATGAATTTTTTTATAATTACACACGCTTAAGATGGCATACTTTTTACTTTTTTAATTTTTAAAAATTTTATTTTTAAATATTTTTTCCATGGTTACACGATTCATTTCCTTTCCCCTCCATCTTCCCTCCCCACTCCAAGAGCCGACGAGCTATTCCACTGAGTTGTACAAATGTTATCACTTTAAGATGAATCTTAATGGGATAAATGCAAAGTCTTACTCTTGGGTACAAAAATTCAACTTTCTCAGTACAAGATAGGAAGGCAGAATGTTTGGGTACAGTTTCTCTGAAAAAGATCCAGGGGGTTTTAGCCGACTGTAAGCTCAGTTTGAGTTGGCAATGTGACACAGTGGTCAAATAACCCTAATGTGATCTTGGGCTATATTAAGAGGAGAAAATGTCTAGAAGAAGGGAGAGGGTGGTTCCATAATCTACCCTTGTGTAGCCCACATCAGTTTTTAGTGCCATGGCTTAGGAAGGACGTTAAGAAGCTGGAAAGTGGGGCAGCTGGGTAGCTCAGTGGATTGAGAGCCAGGCCTAGAGACAGGAGGTCCTGGGTTCAAGTCTGGCCTCAGACACTTCCCAGCTGGGTGACCCTGGGCAAGTCACTTGACCCCCATTGCCCACCCTTACCACTGTTCCACCAAAGAGCCACTACACAGAAGTTAAGGGTTTAAAAAAAGAAGCTGGAAGGTGTCCAGAGGAAGGCAACCAAGATGGGAAAGAGCCTGGAATCCATGTTCTCTTAGGAGTGATTAAAGGAATCAGCCATGTAGATCCTGGAGAAAACTCAGTGAGTCTTGGAAAACCATCTTCAAGTATATAAAGGGCATGACATGAAGAAGAAGGATCAGGTTTGTTTATTCTGTTTGATCCTAGCTGGCAGAGCAAGGAACCAAGGGAGAAAGCTGAGAAAAGACCAATTTAGCCTCGATATCAAGAACAAGTGGAGTTGGCCCCAAGTCGAATGGACTGCTTCAGGTGGTTCCTCATCCCTGGAGGTTTCTCGGCAGAGGCTGGCTGCCTGCATGTTAGGTGTACTATAGTGGGAATTCCTTTCACCTTTAAGTTGGACTAGCAGGTCTCTGAGTTCTCTTCCAATTCTCAAATTCTGTGGTTCAGTGATATTTGGGCTCCCCAGGGAGTTCTGCCTTTAAATTGCCTGGCAAATGCTGGAGGGAGGGCCTCGGGTTATTTTCTCAGTATGAATTCAAGGCCTCTGATGGAGGTGATTATATGTTTTCCTTTGGGATTCTGTATATAAATGCTGACTTGGGTTTACCAAGAGAGGAGGTAATAATCTTCCAATAAACAAAGGTCCTAAAAAGGGATAAAAGGTCTTAAGTATGAATAAAGCAAAGCATTAGTGCGTTTCTATGTGTATATACTTTTCACTTATTCAGTCAGTCATTCAACAGGCATCTGTTAAATGCTGACTGCATGAGCATCATTGGTAATACCAGGAAGGGAAAAAGAATAGTCCCTGTCCTGAAGGGGCATTGTCTTATGTACATATCTATCCATCCATCCATCCATCTATCTATCTATCTATCTATCTATCTATCTATCTATCTATCTAACTTTCTGTTTGTCTATCTTTCTGTCTGTCTGTCTATCTCTCTGTCTGTCTGTTTTTTTATCTATTTATCTTTATGTTTTTCTGAATGTCTGTCTATCTATCTATCTATCTATCTGCCCGTCTGCCTGCCTGTCTGTCTGTCTGTCTATCTATCTGTCTGTCTGTCTGTCTGTTTGTTTGTTTATCTATCTATCTATTTATCTTTATGTTTTTCTGTCTGTCTGTCTGTCTATCTTTCTGTCTGTCTGTTTGTTTATCTATCTATTTATCTTTATGTTTTTCTGAATGTCTGTCTATCTATCTATCTATCTATCTATCTATCTATCTATCTATCTATCTATCTATCTATCTATCTATCTATCTATCTGCCTGTCTGCCTGCCTGTCTGCCTGCCTGCCTGTCTGTCTGTCTGTCTCTCTATCTATCTGTCTGTCTGTCTGTCTGTTTGTTTGTTTATCTATCTATCTATTTATCTTTATGTTTTTCTGTCTGTCTGTCTATCTATCTATCTGTCTGTCTATCTAACTTTCTGTTTGTCTATCTCTCTCTCTGTCTGTCTGTTTGTTTATCTATTTATCTTTATGTTTTTCTGAATGTCTGTCTGTCTGTCTATCTATCTAGGAAGGTAAGTGACAACTAGCATTTCCTTTATGATGTGCATATTTTTATGTGATAGAAGCGAGATTTGCACCTCAGGCTTGTTCATTCTAATTCTGATCTCTTCCCCACTAAGCCACGCTGTGTTTTTTTCCATCTTGACTAACATTGAAAAGAAAACAGGCTTTCCAGTCAATTAAAAGTCAGATCCCAATGTAAAGGCAACCTTTCAGAAATGAATCTCAGGATACACGTCAAGAGTTTGGGATTTCTTAAGCTTTGTTTTCATTTGAGTTTGATTCTCGGTGTTTGCTCAGCTCCGAGCAAATAAGCAGCTCTGCCCTTAGATTTCTGAGAAAAATCGTTATCCTAGTTCTTTTTGGCCTATCATCGCCCTTCCCAGAAGTTATTGGCATTAACACATATTAACATTTCACATTCTGCTTTAATCATCTCTGCCAAGGGTGAGGGCAATCAGAAAAAGCAGTGACTTTTCGATTAGACATCTTAACCCCATCTTACCATCCATTGACATGTTGATGAGAGACAGCAGGCCTCTGGAAGCAGTTATTTTTAGAATGTCACAAAGCACAGTTCACGGAAATCATTTTTCAAGAGATGCTTCGGTTTTATCTAGTGGAAAGAACAGGAAGAAATGGCATCCCTGAAATGGACATTTTTGACGAAAAGAGCAGATGATCTTAGTTTATGCAAAATTGTCTGACGGATAAATGGGACACAGTAAATGGGAGCCATGCTTCATTAGCAAAGTTGATGGCTCTTCAAGCTTGTGTTAATGGTAGCCCAAACACTGTCAGGCATCAAGAGTGGGAACGGTACTTATGGACTAATAGCCATGTATGGTTACATTAAAAAAATCGGCCATGCTGTGAAAGTGACGCCAAGAAATGCTATTTTTGGAGCTGTTGAGATCAGAGCCAGAACTAGGGGGAAATGACTGAGCCTTCATCCCAGGGTGCAGAAACATCGAAGGTAGCGACAATGGTTATGTTCCAGCAGGTCGAGAAAATCCAGCTTGGCATTTGGATAGCAAGAAGAATCACTTGAAAGAGGAGGCTACCGGAAGACGTTATAGCCTTGCCTCTGGGTTCAGAGTCACTCTGTTTCCCTCCCTGCACAGTGGCAGGACCAGTTTCCCAGGGTCCCTGCCTTCCTCGCACTGAGCAGTGTCTTGGGAGTCTCTTCCCCATGGGACCTGGCAGCCTGAATTCCAAGGCCTCTCCCTATGTTTTTTTCTTCCTTCTCAATCAACTGAATTTGTCTTGAACACTGGATATGAGGATACCTTTCATGTTATTTGCCTCGAGCACTAGATTTCCTAGTGTCTGTGTGGCTCCAGATGGTATACACTTAAAGACTTGAGATGCTTTAGCATTTTCCTGGTCTAACCTTGAAAGCAGGATGAACCAATGAATAATTGGAAGCTTACTTTGCAATCTTCCTGAAACAAGTACTAGAGCAGATTCTCATTCGATCTTCACCAAACATCTCTCGCTTTGGGCAAATGCGTATTTATTGCTTCCTCTCCTTGAAAAAAAGAATTGTAGGGGCAGCTGGGTAGCTCAGTGGATGGAGAGTCAGGCCTAGAGATGGTTCTAGGTTCAAATCCGGAATCAGACACTTCCCAGCTGGGTGACCCTGGGCAAGTCACTTGACCCCCATGGCCCACCCTTACCACTCTTCCACCTAGGAGCCAATACACAGAAGTTAAGGGTTTAAAAATGTTTTAAAAAAAAGAAAAAAGAATTGTATTGGTACTGTTGGTCATCCCCAATCTCCCTGCTCAATAGAATTTTTGTAAAGAAAAATAGATGAAGCCAATGAACAATACTCATGTTTGACAACATATACAGTATTCTGTAGCCATAGTTCTCCCCTTCTCTACCAAAAAGAAAGAAGTATTGATAAATATTTAATAAGCACCTGTCTTATGTAAGACATTGTGTTTGGGGCTGGTGTACTATAGGAGTCTATTATTAGCAGTCATAGACATCTGCCTTCAAACAAAAGATTTATTTTTAATGAGTTTGGACTGAGGAGAGGGAGAGAAAATACAATGCTATGAGAACCAGAGTGAGGGAAATGCAGAAATCCCAGATTCTGGACAAGTAAAGCCAGGCTCCATGAGATACTGAGTTTACGGACAGTAACGATAACTTATTTTTTTTAAACCCTTAACTTCTGTGTATTGGCTCCTAGGCGGAAGAGTGGTCAGGGTGGGCAATGGGGTCAAGTGACTTGCCCAGGGTCACCCAGCTGGGAAGTGTCTGAGGCCAGATTGTAACCCAGGACCTCCCGTCTCTAGGCCTGGCTCTCCATCCACTGAGCTACCCAGCTACCCCACTGATAACTTATTCTGATATGACACTTGACAATTTTCAAGACGCTTTCTATCATTATCATGCTTTACATCTACCCATGCTGAGCCTCAGCAAAGCAGACCATCTTTTGCACTCCTTGACCACTGGCCCTGTTTCTAGTCTGACCTCTACAGCCAACACCAATGGGGCAAGGCCTGCCATCCCCCTACTACCACCAACTGCCAGTGATGGACAGGTAAGCCCAAAAGGCTTCAGAAGAGACGCTTCCTTATGGCCATTGGCCCTGCTTCCAGCTTAGCCCAAGTAGCTCTCATCCTGGGAATCCTCTGAAGGTGTGACCTGCCTTTGCCTTTGCCTTTGCCTTTGCCTTTGCCACTGTGGGGCTGCTATAGAAGGAGAGTTCTGCAAAAGAGGCTTCTCACCACTGTAGTCATTGATCCTGTTAAATGGTTACACATTAGGTGGGGATATTGAGCCTAAGGAAAGGGGCATTTCCATTTATTTTGCTGTTATGCTCCAAGGCCCACTCCCCATTTCTAGCTGCCCTGGAGTGGCATCTCTTATATGCCTGGTCTCCAATTAGGAACTGTCTTCCTGTTCTATGCGTATCCCTAACAGTTAGCACAGTGGTTGGTGCCTCTTAAGAACTTCTTAAATGTGCATTCATTCATTCATTCATTCATACAGCCATTCTTTGAGAAACAACATAGCATACTGGAAAGAGTCCTAGATTTGCCTTCAGGAAAACCTGGCCTCCAATCCTGACTCAGTCCCTTACTATCTGTGCCCTCTAGATTAGACTTCCACAGGTACTCAGAAACGTGAGCCACATTTAATCTCGTTGGGTTACGCATTAGGAAATCTATGGGTGAATAGTTTGCCAATTTGTACCACGATCTTTGGGCTCTTTTCTTCTACTTTGTTTTCATTTTAATTTTTCACTTGACAGGCATTCATTTTCTCTGCCTCCCATCTTCCTCCCAAATTGGGAAAG
This sequence comes from Gracilinanus agilis, assembly GCF_016433145.1. Lineage (NCBI taxonomy): Eukaryota > Metazoa > Chordata > Mammalia > Didelphimorphia > Didelphidae > Gracilinanus > Gracilinanus agilis. The sequence goes on along the minus strand of NC_058136.1, from coordinate 58,063,056 downwards.
AAGAAGAGAAATAAGACCTATGAAACAAAGATGGACAGTGAAGCAAAACAAATCCCTGCCTTGGCTCTTTGCAAAAATAGGAGTCGTATTCTGTATCTTGAGTGCATTACCTCCCTGTCAGCAGGTGGGGAGTCTTGCTTCATCCCTGTTTCTTTGGAATTGGGGCTGGTCACTGATTACAATTCTTAGGGCTTTCCAAGTCACGTCTAGCTACAGCAGTGCTGTTGTTACAGAAGTTACCTTCCTGTTTCTGCTCACTTCACTCTGCATCAATTTCATTGAAGTCTTCCCAAGTTCCTCTGAAGCCATTCCTTTCATCTTGTCTTTTTTTTTCATTACATGGGCTATTTCAATTGTGATTTCAGTTGGGAAAGCACTTTGTAGCCCATAAAGTGCTGTACGGATGCTCTTCATTGCATTTATTGTTGTTGTGGTGATTATATCTGTTATCGTGACCATTATTATTATTCTTGCTCTTCTCCCTGATGCTAGTATTTGCATGGATTACATAACTTCTGGTTTATTCCTCTGATCTGGCTGATTTTGATGGCTGGGCGTTTCTGGGTGAGGTACTGAGCCCTTCATGAAGTCGATAACCATCTTTGGGCTCCTGACACTTAATCATGCTTCAGATGCTGTAATTTCCTCTGTCAGAATAAGTGTTATCTCCTTATGAACTAGGAATCAAATCTATTTTTAATTTGAAAATGTGACACTGATTTTGAGCTTTACATGCCTGGGGAAGTTTCTTTTGTTTCAGGTGAGAACAGGGATTTTCAGTGAGAAAACTTCAGTTCAACATTTCTTTTTGATACTGCAAATCTATTGACATGATGGATTTCTGACCTCACCGTTGGGGATATTCCCTCCCATAATGCAGATCACAAGCCATCCATAACCCCTTATCCTGTGGCCATCTCTTCTCCATGTCCTAAAAATGTCCAAAGGGCGTCTACACATTTATTCGGGGACCTTCCTCTGGTTCTCTTGGTGCCTACTGGTAGATCACACGAGGTGCCCATAGTTTATTCTTCATTTTTTTATGTGACCACCTCATTTCCTTTTCTGATGTTATTTCTTTCAGTCATTCTTATCCTGAACAATTCTGGGTTGGAAAATGTGATGTAGTCACTAATGGCAAAGTGCATAGAGCATTGGACTCAGAATTGTGAAGACCTGGATTCAAATTCCACTGGAGACACTTATTAGCTGCGCATCCTTAGACAAGCCACTTAAGTTCTTTGAGTCTTGATTTCCTCATCTGTAAAATGGAGTTCACAAGGGCACTTATTTTCCCAGATTTTTGGGAGGAATTAATTGAGACAACATGTAAAATTCTTTGAAACCTTAAATGCTATATAAAGGCTAGCTAGTTGCTTCAACATGGATTCATCAGAGAGTGTCGTACTCTGTAATTCATTGTCATGGAAAAGCTCCCGAAGAATTTGTTTTCACTGGAAACATTCATGTAAGAGCCCTCTGATGCTTTCTCGAATCCAAATCTCTGCCTGATACAGGACTTCTTTGACAACCTCTCTGACTAGTAAGTGATAGGGTGTTCACTAATTTATGAGGAAGCGCATTTCATTTTGTAACAGCTCTGATTATTGGAGGTCCTTTCTTTATTTGTTATTCAGTAGTTTCAGTTGTGTCCAACTCCTTGTGACCTGATTTGGGGTTTTCTTGGCAAAGACACTGGAGTGGTTTGCCATTTCCTTCTCCAGATCATTTTACAGGTGAGAAATCTGAGGCCAACAGGGTTAAGGTTAATTAAGTGACTTGCCCAGGGTCCCAAAGTTAGTAAGTGTCTGAGGCCAGATTTGAACTCAGGGAGATGACTTCAGACCCAGCACTCTATCAACTGTACCACTGTAAATAGTCTTCTAGAACCTTCGACCGTTTGGTCCAAGTTCTTCACTCTGGCGCCGCATAAACTACTTGCCCTGTTCTTCACATCGTAGGACTCTAAATATCTGAAGATCATCATCATGGTCGTCCTTTGTCCGGGTTGAGAATCTTCAACTTCTTCAGCTGTCTTTGAGTCCCTGTACCATCGTAGCCCCTATCGCCTAGGTATATTCCTCCAAAAATCTGGTGTCCGGAATGATACCCATCTGACTAGGGCAGAGATCTGTGAAAATCTCGCTTTCCTTATTTTAGACGCAAGAATTTAAGTCAAGCAAGCCCAGCTTTTCAATACTTTCTTCAATGGGTTCCTGTTAGCTTTTTTGCCAATCACTTATTTATTAGAATGGCAAAAACGAGCTTTCCTCCAATTCTCCCGTTACTAACAGTTCCTTGGGCTTGTGATTTGGTAAACACCTTCAATTTCTCTCTCCTTCACTAGCCACTCTTAATCCCTTGACAAGTTGCTAAGCTCCCTGTCTCTTTTCCTCCCGCTTCCCAGTAGCTCCCACCTGAGTCTATGGAGTTCATATGACAGGATACATAGTAGTGGCCAAGGTAGCCTGAAGCAAACCAATTCTCTTTTGAATAATATGAGGTGCAGAGGTATGGCGGAAAGAGCACTGTACTTGGAGCCAGGGATCTGGGATTGAATCCTACTTCTAAAAATTCTCTGTGTGATGTTGAGAAATTTAATTCTTCCAGTTCCAGTTTTCCTCACCTGTAAAATGGGATTAATAATTCTTATCTTACAGAGTCTTTGTGGGGAAAGAGTTCCATCAACCTGAAGGTCCTAGGGAAGTGTAAAAGGTCTTGGGACACTATCAGTGCCAATGCAGTGATATTAGAATAATATCATAAATCGAGGAGTATCCAAATGCCTAATGGAATGAGCTCAGGACTTGGAGTCAGGAAGAACTGGGTTCAAATCCTACCATTGGCATATCTAAGCTGTGGGCCATAGCCAGGTCACTAAGGTTCTCTGAACCTGTGGCAACTCTATAAGAGGAGGAATCTACTAAGGTCTACATAGGTTGTGATTGTTGGGGAGAGTTCCCACATAGATATATCTATAGATAAAATCTCTGGTCCATGCATGTGGATGTAAATGAGAGAGTATCATTTGGGCAATCAATTCATGGGCATTTATTTATTTTTTTTTAAGAGAGCATATGAATGGCTTTATTTTTTTTAAAATTTTATTTTTTAGAAAATTTTTCCATGGTTACATGATTCATGTTTTTATTTTCCCCTTCACCCCCCTTCACCCCCCCCCCCCCCCATGGCCGGTGTGCATTTCCACTGGTTTTAACATGTGTCATCAATCAAGACTTATTTCCATATTATTGATAGTTGTATTGGTGTGGTCCTTTCGAGTCTACATCCCAAATCGTGTCCGCATCAACCCATGTGTTTAAGCAGTTGTTTTTCTTCTGTGTTTCCACTCCTGCAGTTCTTCCTCTGGATGTGGACAGCATTCTTTTCCATAAATCCCTCAGAATTGTCCTGGGTCATTGCATTGCTGCTAGTACAGAAGTCCATTACATTCTATTTTACCACAGTGTATCAGTCTCTGTGTATAGTGTTCTTCTGGCTCTGCTCTTTTCACTCTGCATCACTTCCTGGAGGTCTTTCCAGTTCACATGGAATTCCTCCAGTTTATTATTCCTTTGAGCACAATAGTATTCCATCACCCGCATATACCACAATTTGTTCAGCCATTCCCCAATCGAAGGACATTCTCTCATTTTCCAGTTTTTTGCCACCACAAAAAGCATGGCTATAAATATTTTTGTGCAAGTCTTTTTATCTATGATCTCTTTGGGGTGCAAACCCAACAATGGTATGGCTGGATCAAAGGGCAGGCATTCTTTTATAGCCTTTTGAGCATGGTTCCAAATTGCCATCCAGAATGGTTGGATCAGTTCACAGCTCCACCAGCAATGCATTAATGTCCCAGTTTTGCCACATCTCCTCCAACATTCATTACTCTCCCCTGCTATCATTTTAGCCAATCTGCAGTTGAGGCAGTGAAGTGGCATAGTGGATAGAGTGCTTAGCTTGGAGTCAGGAAGACACTTTCTAGCTGCGTGACCCTGGGCAAGTCACTTAATCCTGTTTGCTCAGTTTTCTCATCTGTAAAAAGAGCCGGAGAATGAAATGACAAGTCATTCCAGCATCTTTGCCAAGAAAACTCAAAAGGGGTCACCGAGAGTTGGACATGACAGGAGATGACTAAATGACAACATTAAGCACTTACTTATGTCTGTGCCAGACATTGGCTAAATGTCAAGGACATGAAGACAGACAGAAAACAGGCTGTACTCTCAAATAGCTAATCCTCTTGAAGGGAAGACAACACATAAATAACCAGATATATACAAGCTATAGGGTTACCACATTCAAGGCTGGAAGAGATCCTACTGCCCCGAGGACTTTAGGCTCCTTGATAGAGAATAGAGGGTGTGAGGGAGATCTTGGAATTAGGGCTGGAAGTCACCTTAAAGGAACTATAACTAGAGTGGGGTAACTGGGGCTTTGCCTTAAGGTAGAACTTTTAGAATGGGCTAACAACATTATCCCAAGGTACATTTTCTTCCTCTTCCTCCTCCCTCTCTCTCCTCTACTACTCTCTCAGCAGTGTAGACACATCAAGATACGATGGTGGTGGTAGTGGTGGGGGAATAGTATTCTTCAGTCTGGCAGCTATAGCCTTTGTGAGCCCTACCCTTAGCCTGGGTACAAAAATTCTTGTTACATATTGGGATCTCGGTCACCAGCTTATCGACTCCTTCACTGTACAAAGGAGAAAACTGGAGGCTCTGGGAAATGAAGGCACATGCCTAAAGTCCCACAATGTAATGAGTGGTAGAGACAGTATTTGAACCCAGATCTTCTGATGAATGCACTGCTCCTTCTAGTCCATGGCGCACAGATACAGATAGCCTCTTGTTCAATATAAATAATTTGCAGCAACTTCAGAAATATTTCTGCATTTTAGACTCTAAGAAACATTGAGAACTAATTATTCGTGTAATAATGTTTTCTTTGGCAAGTTATGATTAGTGTCTTTCCCCAATAAAGATGTGTACAAATTGAATTTACAGTAATATGATTTCTATTTGTAATGTATGTTGCCTTTTGCATTCTGACGACGTGAGCTCTGTCATCAAGAGAGGAAGAAAATAATTAGCAATCAGCAGTGGGAGTTTAATTTTTTAATTTTCCAGCTGTTGTGTAAAGTGATTTGCATGGAGCCTCAGTGTGTCCTGCAGAAGGAAAGCCACAGTAATGTGGTAATGTTTTTAGGCATTTGAACATGGCTCGGAGGTAGAAATGAAGACAGAAGAAGCCTTTTGGTTAAATACTGCAACTTCAAAGACACAGAGAGTTTCATCCAAGGAGACTTAGGGCTAGAAGGGACCTTTGAGGTCATAACATCCACCCCAGCCCCCGTTCCTTTTAACAGAGGAGGAATAGAAACTGGGGAGAGAGAGAGAGAGAAAGAGAGAGAGAGAGAGAGAGAGAGAGAGAGAGAGAGAGAGAGAGATTGATTCAGTGTGGCTACCACAGATGAACGGAGCACCTACTACACTATATCCCAGGATCATTGGGAGGCACTTGAGATACAAAGAGAAAAATGAAATAATCCTGGCCCTCAAGTAGTTCATTCTACTGGAGAGACAGATGCAAACAAATTGAAGTTAGTCTATTGTCCAAGAAGAGTGTGAATGACTGGAGAAATTGGGGCAAGGGAGAGGGGGGCATGTAGGAGGTGGAACCTGAACTGGGCTTTGAAAGAAGTCCAGGATTCTATGAGGCCCAGGTGAAGCACAAGTGGATTCTAGACACAAGGATCTTCTAGTGCAAAGACGTGGAAAGTGTCTTCTGTTCTTCCATTGAGGGCCTGCGGGCTGTGGAGTGGCATGTAGTAGGGGGCAGTGACTTGCCCAAGTTTACAGAGGTCCTAAGTGGCAGAGCTGGGTTGTGAAGTCATTTCCTTCAGATCTCCATTCAATACTCCTTGGATTGGCACCATGCTGGCTCAGCCTTCATTTAGACCAGTGATTCCCAAAGTGGGTGCCACCGCCTCCCTGGTGGGTGCTACAGCGATCCAGGGGGCGGTGATGGCCACAGATGCATTTATCTTTCCTATTAATTGCTATTAAAATTAAAAAAAAATTAATTTCCAGGGGGCTAAGGAATATCCTTTCTGGAAAGGGGGTGGGAGGCCAAAAACATTTGGGAACCACTGCTTTAGATGATGGATAGACGAGAAAATATAAAAGGGCAATTAAGAGCCAAAGTTATCCTGCTATATGGCCATCAAAGTACAGGCACCATTGATGAGAGTTCATACACCAGCCATCTTCCTCTATTGCAGGGGTTGACAACGTATGGCTCTCGAGCCATATCTGGCTCCACCTCCCAACCAGCCAGTCCGGGCAGAGCCCCAGGATGTGCCCCAGGGGGCCCTTCAGCCCCCGCCCTATATTCCAGCGCCTTTCCCCTCCATCCTCCTCCTTCCGCAGGTGTTTATGGCTCTCACGGCCAAAAAGGTTGCCGACCATTGCTCTATTGCAATAATTGAATTCAATCCAACAACAATGTATTAAAAATGGGGTCTATGTACAAGACACTGAGCTGGATGCTGGGGATGCACTGATAAAGATGAAACAATTCCAGCCCTCAGGAAGCTTCCATGTGACTGGAGTTACAACACACACAGAAAAGTACAAGCAAGCTCATTGGATGATGAAGAGAATATTAACAACCCCAGGAATCACAGCTGAGCCTTGAAGGAAATGAAAGATTCTAACAAGTAGATGGAGAAGAAGAGAGGCTGCATTCTAGGTAAGTAAAATAGCCTCTGCAAAGGCACAGAGGTTTGAGGCAGAGACAGAATGCCAAGCTTTTCTTAAAACCGTACCTTCCATCTTAGAATCAAGATTGATATTGGTTCCAAGGCAGAAGAATGGTAAGGGATGGGTGATGGGGTTTAAGTGACTTGCCCAGGGTCACACAGCTAGGAAGTGTCTGAGGGCAGATTTTTACCCAGGACCTCCCATGTCTAGGCCTGGCTCTCAATCCACTGAGCACCCTACTGCTCCCGTCAAATGCCAAGTTTTTGAAACAGCATATAAGCCTGTTTAGATGAAATGACAAGCATGTGACATAGGGATAGATGTGTAATTAGCTGTGGTGACTGGTTTTCAATGCCAACCTGAGGAATTTGCATTGATCCTGAAGACAACAGAGAACCAATGAAGATTGCTGATGGGTTGTATGTGGGAGAGACTTGGAAGCAGGGACACCACTAAGAGGCTATTTCAGAGGTCTAGGAAAATAGATGATAAGAGCCTGAACTCAAATCATGGCTAGGGGAGGGAATGTTGGGGTAGGGGCAGAGGGAGACCTGAGGGATGTCATGGAGATGGAATCAACAAGAATCCACAACTGATGTCTGATGAGAGGGTGGCTCATGAGGGAATGAGTGAAGACTTGGGTTGATGCTGGGGTTGCTCTTTCCTGCGACATTTTTAGTGCACCTATCTAATTGGATCCTCATCAAAAAAAGGTTTTTTGAAAAGATATTCTTACATGATTTATACATGAAGGGACTGAGATTCAGAGAAGGAAAATGATTTGCCCAAGGCTACAGTAAAAGACTCAGGATGAGAGGCTCATTGTTGTGCTTTAAGGCCAGAGCCCTTTCCACTGCTCCTCCTCCTCCATCCTCTGCCCTTCACACTTAAACTGACTTTCTTTGCTGGGTAGATCCCATCTTTCATGCCAGAACTCTGGAAAACCACACTTAAACTATTTTATTGATGTTTAAAAAATTATCATTCCCCAATAATCTACTCACACCTCACCCCCAGTAGAATGCTTTCTTATCATATAGAAGAAAAGTTCAACAAAAGAAACCCATTGACTGTCTGACAGAGTATAATACCTCACTCCACACTTCTTCTGAGAGGAGGGAGAGAAGGAGGTTCCATTATCAGTCCTTTGAAAAGAAGACTGACTATTGCATGGATCCATCTCTACGATTTTTTAGTGTTGCTTTTCTTTATGTTGTTGAGGCCATTGTGTAGATGAGTGCCATCAGTTTGCTTAGTTGGTTCTGTACCAGTTCATATGAGTTTTCTCAAGTTTCTCGGAATTCCTTACATTCACCAATATTTCACGTAATCCATCCCATCCCACCATTTCAGAATCCATGGGCGCCTGTGCTATTGTCAGGTGATTCTTGCTACCACAAAAGTGCTCCTATAAACATTTTGGAATATATGGGACCTTCCCCACAATCTTTTTCATCCTAGGGGTATATGCCCAGTAGTGGTATCATGGGGTCAAAGCAAATGGCCCTCTGAATCATTTCTCTAGCATGGTTATGTCAAGGTATATAAGACATATTTGCCTAGACATAGAGTAAGCAGCATTTTTGGTGCCTCTGAGGGCCATCATCAGGGGCTGCTCCAAGATGAGTTCCATCCCACATGTAACAGCTATGTGCAATTTACTTATAACCAACTGAGCATGCTCAGACTATCCCTCCCCACCCCCCCACCTCTTTACTTTGCTCTGGTTCTCTATCTAGGGATATGAATAATTCATGACTTATCAAATAACTCTAGCCCTCTGTTCCTGCAGGATTTCCATCTCTTTTCAAACTTTGTATGATCTTGAGAAGATTATCCACTTACATATAGATTAAGGTGCATTTACTGAATGAGATAGAAAATGGAAGGTACAGTAATAAAACCCACCCGCGCTTGAGGAGGTATAGAGGCTGGAGTTCAGCTGAACCCATCCACGTCTGCTCTGCTCTTCTTAGGCTCAGCCTCTCATTGCTGTCATTAAGACCAATATACTACAGAGGCCAGGTATTATTTGCTTTCAGAGTGAATGGAAGAGGAAGGAACCATCTAAGCAAGTCCCATTTCCTCCAAGCTACTCCAGGGAGAGGCTACATTCACAGAAAAGTGGTATTCTGGAGCAGTTCATTGCTCCACCAGTGGAGTTTGGAAAGATGCCTGCCTTTTGGTTCTTCCTTCCATATCGACTCTTTCTAGCTTTTGTCGCTTTGGACGGTCTGCTGGGTGTGTGATGTGAAAGTTCTGAATTGTTTCAATGTGCATTTCTCTTACTAGTGGCGATTTGGAGTGGGCTTTCCTAGAGTTTTTGGTAGCTTGCAGTTCTTTCAAAAACTATGGTTCACATCCTTTGACTGATCTTCTATTGAAAAATGGTCCTTTGATGTCTCTGTCTGGATGATTTCTCTATGCACCTTAGACTTTTATCATGGAGATTTACTGCTCACTTGTCTCTTCCCAATCACAAATTTCTGATCTTATTTTAGTTGCACTGATTTTGTTTATATAAAACTTTTTTTAAATTTTTAAAATTTTGAATATTTTCCCCTAGTTATGTGTTTCCTGTTCTTTCCCCCCTTCCCCCAAACCCCTTTAACCCCTCTTAGCCAACGCACAATTTACATAAAACTTTTTAAATCATGTCAAATAAAAATATTTTATTTTTCTGTTTTGTGATCTCTTTGATGCCTGTTTTGGTTATGAATTTCCTCCTAAGCCACAGATCTGAAAGGTGAGGTTGTTGTCGTCATCATCATTGTTGTCCTCGTTGCCCTCGTTGTTGTTGTTGTTGTTGTTGTTGTTGTTTTGTGGACATGACTTTTTACATTAAAGCTGTTGATTCCTTTGGAGCTTGTTTTGCTATATGCAAATGAATTTCTACCAAACAAAAGCAGCAATACTAGTGGTGCTAGTAGTAGCAATAGCAGCAGCAGTGGCAGCAATAGGACTAGCACTACCACTAGTGGTATCTTCTTGAATAAGAAGGCATTCCCTCCAGTCGCTTACATTCTTGGTTTTATTCAATACTGGATCATTGCATTCTTATGCAACTGAAGTTTATTTATCTAATGTATTCCCCAACCTCTTTCTCCTCTTTTTAAAAGTTTTTGTTTACTGCTGTAGACCAGTGCTGGGCAAACTTTTTCAAGAGGGGGCCAAAGGAAAGGAAATACTCATCTGTCAGTCTGTTTCTAAGGCAACTCTTTCGAAGTTTCATTGTATTGTATCCTACTCATTGTATTCCTCAGATTAGGAATAATGTCCAATGGTGGGATAGAAAATTTCAGGGGGTCACATCTGGCTGGTAGTTTGCCCATCACTGCTTTAGATCATAGTTTGAAATCTAGTAATGCTAGTTCCCCTTTATTCCTGCTTTTTTCTTATTTCCTTTAACAATCTTGACCTTTTGTTTCTCCAAATGGATTTTCTTCTTATTTTGTTGAATTCTGTAAAAGGACCCTTTCATCATTTGATAGGCATAGCACTAAATTCTAATTTAATCTAGATAGTACCATCATTTTCATTATATTGGCATGACCTAACCATAAACAATGAATTTCTCTTCAATTATTTCTTTATTTCTGTAAAGATTACTTTGTAATTGCAGTTGAAGATTTATTTCCAATTAGAATTTGAGAGCCTTCAGAGTGGGGACTTTTTTGGGGGGGCCTTTCTTTGTATACCCAGAGCTTAGCATAGTGTCTGACACATCATAGAGGCTTGACTTAGATTGTATTTCTATAAGTCTTTGCAAATTAACTGCCAGGTTATTTTATGGATTTTTCAGTCATTTTGAATGGGTTTTGTGTTTCTATATTTTTCTGCTGAGTATTATTAGTAATACTAATTAAATATATTTATTATTTTATTATTATGGCATTCTTTATAATTTTATACATGCACAAATTATATAATATATTTAATTATTTATTGTATAATATAACATAAATTAAATATTTAATATTAATTAATAAATAATATATATGTATATATCTAATCATACATAATTACTCTATTACTCTTTTCTGGGTCCCCTCTACTCCTACTTCCCATTGAAACTAATTAGTTCTACCCCAGGTATTAGCTCTAAAGTAATCAGCCTATGAAGCAATTATACTGGAACCCTACAGCTAACAGTTTAATGTACTTTATTTGATTATATTTGTATTATTTATATTTATTATATTTATATTATTATATTATATTTATATTATTTTATAATATAATAATAATAATAGACTATATGGAGGGATCGAAGCATCAATAGAGAGATTCGTTAGCAGAGGAAATACACAAAAGCCAGTCTTATCTTTTGCTGAGATCTTATGCACTGTATGTTCCCCTCTTCAGGGAGAGGCCCTTGAAACCCTTTTGGGGGATCTGAAAGGTCAGAGCTATTTTTATAAGATTATTAAGATGCTTTAACTTGTAATATTGTCAATATTAAGAGCCATAACCCACATAAGCAAAAGCTCTTTGGATGGAGTTCTCAATGATTTTTCAGAGTGTAAAGAGGTCCTGAGACCTAAAAGTTTGAGAACTGATGCGTTAAGTTACAGAGCTATTAATAAGGGGTTGTATTATATTTCTGGAGAGCTTATAGGCTGTAAAACGCCTTAATAAGTGCTTTGGAATATATAGTAAAAGCTATCAGATTTTTTCTAGGAAACTCCGAGATACAATTTACATACTATTTTGACAGATTCTTGAATATTGCTATTATAGGGACCGAACTCTAAGTATATCAAATAAAATAAAATTAATTAAATTAGGCACAGAGGAAAAGGCTGTTGGATTTTTTCCCCCACGAAAACTGGGGACATTCATTTGAATATTCTGAATATATTTAGCCAAATGATGTGAATATGAACATTGTGGTCAACAAGAAAACATTGGGCTCGTTAAATAAAATCTGGTCTTCAGGAATAGGATAACTACTAGCCTTAAAGGGTGGCTATGTTACCCTGGGCTCTTAATTACCAACAATAATGCAACAAAAATTATATTCAATAATGAAATTAATTAGAAACTAAATAACAATCCTTAAATATTGAGTGAGTCAAAGAACAAATCATAAAAACGATAATTTCATTAAAGATAATGACAACAATTCATGAACATAATTGATTCAGAATCACAGGGAGTCACTTTTTACCTTATGAATCCGGGACTTTTAAAGATAACTCCCCCAAATCCAGTTCAATCAAATGTCATATTGACACTAGCAGCAATAATCCTGTTTCCCAAATGCCTTACCCAGCTTCATCTATTAGAAGAAAAATTAGAAAGCATCAATAGAACGGAGTGTTAGAAGAGGAAATTATCTCCTTTTGTAGTTGCTGAGCATCTCAGCTTTTATTAATACTTTTTTTCTGGTAAGTCTGGACAGTAGGAAATTAAAGGATCTTATTCAAGGAAAACAATATTCTCATTTTTCTGCTAACAGTCTCACTTGGTTTCTTTTTTAATTTTTATGATTATTTGAAATTTGTTTGTTTATTTAGTTAAATTAAACCCTTGCCTTTTGTCATAGAATTGATGTTAAGTATTAGTTCCAAGACAGAAGAGTGGTAAG
>NC_058136.1:58023019-58032557 GCF_016433145.1 Gracilinanus agilis | reverse complement strand
GAGAGAGAGAGAGAGAGAGAGAGAGAGAGAGAGAGAGAGAATGCAGGAGAAGAAAGGAGAAAGAATGATGAGAAAATATGGGAGAGAAAGAAAGAATGCAGAAGAGATACAGAAAAAGGAGTCAGAGAGTGAAAGAAGAAGAGGAGGGAGAGAGAGAATGAAAAAGAGAAAATGAAGAAGAGATATAATGAAAAAGAGAAAATGAAGAAGAGATATAGAAAAAAAGAAGGGAGCAAAGAAAGTGAAAGCAGGAAAGAGAATGGAGTCGAGAGGTGGAGAGAGAGAATATGTAGGAGAGAAATAATCTGAGGCTTGCGTGTGTGAGTGACCAGTTCAAGACTTGGCATCTGAATAGGCCAAAGTCTCTCTCTTTCCTCCTTGCTCAAAGTTATATCAGACTCCATCACTGTTTCTTTTTTTTAAACCCTTAACTTCTGGGTATTGCCTCATAGGTGGAAGAGTGGTTAAGGGTGGACAATGGGGGTCAAGTGACTTGCCCAGGGTCACACAGCTGGGAAGTGTCTGAGGCCAGATTTGAACCCAGGACCTCCTGTCTCTAGGCCTGACTCTCCATCCACTGAGCCACCCAGCTGCCCCTCCATCACTGTTTCTTGAAGGAAGCAAGTGAATGAGCATTGGATGCATGTTGAAAAAACCAAAATGACTTGGGGAAAGGGCCCGGCTATGTCTTCCTGCCTGGCCCCGGTCATTCCTAGAACCTTCCAAATAGAATGAGAGGTCAAAGGCATCAGCCACCAGTTGTCTCAGCAGCGGCAGGCAACGCTTAACAGCCAGTCAAAGCGAGAACGGGTCCCAGAAGGAGACTCCCATCCCACCAGGGCCTAGATAGAGGAGGCAGAGGAATGAGGCACACTCCCCGTTCTTACTCCCCGCTCTCACAGAGTAAACTGCACGGCAGCAGAGAGAACTGCTGCTTCTGATAACAAAGGCATCCTGCATTAGTATTTCTCCCTAATGGCTAGGCGTCTATCTCCGGCTCCACACACTCCCCTATTCTATGCCCTGAGGAATAAGACAAGACTTCCAAGCATCACTAAGTTTTCAGAAGTCACTTCAGAGGACAAGATCAGAGGGGACAGAAATAACTTGAGTGCCAGGCAGATTATGATGAGCAGGCAAGAGAGGCAGACCTGCAGGATGGGGGCATCCCAGAGGAGGAAGAGGAGGCTCAGAAAGGTTTTCTCGGGGCTTAGAAGGATTTGGAGACATAGCATTCACGCAGCGTGGTTGTAGCACCCCAAATTTAGAGTTTAAAGGGCCCTTCAAAGTCATCTAGTTCAACTACTTCATCTTACAGAGGAGAAAATTAAAGCCGAGACAAGAAGTGATTTGTCCCCAAGTCCCCTAGGTGGCCGCTGTAGAATGAAGATAGGAAGGCAGAGGGTGCTCTAGAAGAAATGAGCTGTCCAGTCTGTCTGGAGTCTCTAGGATGTCTCCAGGAGAGGAGGGGAGACAGGTCAGGTGAGGTAGACTGGGGGAGTGGTAGCTGGTGTAGACGTTGGGTACCGGGCTAAGGGAATGTCTTTGAGGAGGAGAGAAAAATCATCAGAGTTATGCATTCGGATGATCACATGGGTAAAATATACAGGATGGACTTGAGGGGCAAAGACTCTAGGAGAATCCCAGACAACGAGGGCCTGAATGGGGGAGGGCAGGAGGAACTGAAGGCAGGGAAGGACAAAGGAGGGATTGGGGGAAGAGTACTTAATCCATGGGGCTTGGGTCTAATCGGCTGCAGGAAACCAGGGGAAAAGAGGTTCCAGCAAGAATCCTGGGCCAGGAGAGGATAGGAGAGTCCCATTTTCCAGGTTCCTAGCTTCACCAGCATGGTGGGGGGAAGCTAAGAAGATTGGAAGCAGAACCAACAGAGTAGACAGAACCCTACAGAGGCAGTCAGGGCCTTGCAGGTAAGGGATACTTTGGGCGAACCCTACAGGTGACTGATCAGGAGACTAGAGGATTTCAAACGTAGAGCGGGTTTGAGCCCTCCCTTTGTAGGTCTTGGGAAACTCTGGTGTGTGCTTTATGGACAATGGCCCTAGACTGCCATTTCAACAGGTTCAGCCTGTTAGAGGGAAGTCAGTGGGAATCTGAGTTGAGGGATAGCCACGGGCTAGTTCCATCTTTCTACTCTGGTCTAGAACAAAACAAAGACAGGATCTCAAGCCAACTAAAAATGTTTTTGGGAAGTAACTTTTTCATGCTTTTTTTCACTGCCTCAATTCAGGAATCTGTGAGTTAACCTGCATCATAGCTGGTTCAGTTAAGCCATATTGTGGAGCAAAAATCGACAAGATCTGCCAATTGATTGGATATATGATATGAGGGAGAGTGAGATGGAGGCAGCATGGTATCATAGCCCAGACACTAGTCTTGCAATCAGTAAGACCTGGATTCAAATCTTACTTCTGACACTTATTACCTATGTGACCCTAGTCAAGTAGCTTAACTTTTCTGTGTCCCAGTTTCCTCCTCTGTAAAATGTGGGGATTGTACTCAATGGCTTCTTAGGTCCCTTCTACCTCGAAACCCACCATCCTATGAGTTCTGTTTTAACCACGTTGAGGTGAATATACCTACAGGATATCCAGTTCTAAATGTCTAATGGGTGGTTGATGATATGGGTGGGGCTCAGGAGAGAGACTATGGCTAGTTATGTAGGTCTGGGAGTCATCTGCAAAGAGATAAGTGAACGCATGGGGGATCACCAATAATAATAACAATGGCTAGCATTTCTATAATGCTTTATATCTTTCTTGGTCTCACCAAGACAGAACCTTGAGGGTACACGCCCAGTCAATGGGCATGGCATGAATGATGAATGAACCAGCAAAGGAGACTGAGAAAGAGTGGTCAGGAAAGCAGAGGAGAAGCGGGAGGGAGAAGTAACATGAAAATCCAGAGCAATCTAGAGGAGAAGTGAGTGGTCAACAATGTCCAATGCAAGAAGGATGAGGATTGGAGAAGTGCTCATTGGATTTGACAATGAGAGCATCAAAAGGCTTGTTAGATTGATAGTACCTGCTCACAGCTCTTCAGTAGCTTTATAGCCCTAAAAACTGGGTTTCTGCTCAAAATAGGGTACAATGGAGTAAGGTGGACATTATTCTGTGGACTGTGACACTATGGCCTGTGCAATGTTAGCCCCTAAAGCTAGAAAAAAGGATACGGAGAGCTGAATGTGACCCTTGGCTGGAACCTCCCCACCCCTGATTTAGCAAAGGCCACAGGGCTGTTTCAAAACCCAAACCCAAACCCAAACCCAAACCCAAACCCAAACCCAAACCCGACAGTTCTTATTGAAGTGCCTAATATGCTCCTAGGGGTAATAAGTGGAAGATCCTGAAGGAATCTGGCTTAATTAGAAGGGGAAGATGTGGTTCAAATAGTTGCTAAAGGAGACTGCAGCCATTGGCCTTCTCTTCGATGGGTCAGCCAAACTGGCAGGACTTCTTAGTTAACAAATAGTTGAACTGTGAGCTGAGTTTCTTTCCTAGTCATAAGAACAAAGAATGGTAATGAGAGTGTTGCCCTTTCTCCAAAGCATTTCACAGGGCACTCCATCACAGTTCTGGGAGCAAGCAGGCTATAAATCTTATAAATGCTTGAGCAGATAAAAAGAGGCAAAAGCCCTTCTTACATCCCAAACCCTGCAGTGAGGGCTCTCAAGGGTTTGCTCAAAGTTCAAGGAAAGTGAATGGTGCTGAAAGGAGAGAAATGAGCCAAGCTTTGCCAGACTTACCTGCTGTCCAGCAGTTTCCAGCAGGATCTCTGGCCCTTGACCCAAATGGCACAAAAGTGGCCTTTAGCTTTGTCAAATGAAATACTTCCCAAGGAGCAGTGCTGAAGCTCTTCGGCCCCGTGTGCCTGCAGAATGGGGCAAAGAAGGCAGTCACCAATTGTGCTCTGACAGCTTTTCCTAGTCCTTTCATTCCAACCCCCAGGACAGAGGCCTCCCATGGACAGAGTGACCTTGGAAAAGCTTGAATGTTTCAGCCGAAGCAGGTATTGAATCCCTCCTGTGCAGTGAAGGGCTCTGCTAACACTTTGGAAATTGGTTTTCGTAAAGTAGTAGCCCCACTCGGGTGAAATTCTCAGGTGGTATCCCCTTGGCTTCTCAAAGACTGAGGAGGGGGAGTCTTTGCGTGTTGGAGAATCATCACCAGAGCTCCGATTTCTGGCCTCTAGTGCTCCAGTGGAGCTGGAAATCTCAACAATGCGGGTGCTCCCTCCAATAATTTAGGTTGCCACCCAGCCCAGCCTGATGAGCCTGTCAACCAGTCAGACAACAAACCTCGATTCAGTGCTTTCTACATTCTAGGCACTGTGCTAAGTGCTCAAGCTACTGCTTAAAAATGGGCAAAACCAAGTACAAAGCAAACAAAAAGTCAGTCCCTGCTCCCAAGGATTCTGATGAGAGAGGCAACATGTAAATAGCTCGATCCCTACAAAATATCATGCAAAGTAGCTGGAACATAGCAGCTGGGGGAATGGCAAAGGCAAACTGGTAGGAAGGTGCAGTTTGAGCTGAACCTTGAATGAAGCCAAGGAAAGAGGCCACAAAGGAGGAGTAGAGCCTTCCAAGGGTAGGGGACAGCCAATGCAAAGGCATGGAGATGGGAAATGAAGTGTTGTGTAGGAGGAATAGCAACAATGTCAAGGTGGATAGATTGCATAGTCTGTGAAAGAGAGTCAAGCGTGAGATGGCTGGAAAGGTAGGAAGGGGTCAGCTTGTGAAGAGCTTTAAATGCCAAATGAAGCACTTTATATTTGATTCTGGAGGTAATAGGGAGTAACTGCAGGTTACTGAGTAGGGGATGACATGGCCACATTTCTTGACCTTGTGACTTTGACACTAGTGGAGAATATTCTCTATTGATTGGTTCTCCTGTGCTTTTTCTCCATGACCAGCCCATCTTTTCCCCCAAATCATACATCTCTTTGGTGCCATGTTTGCTGCTGCTTTATCTCCCCAAAGTTCCCCTCTGATGCTTCACCATGGCCCGGAGGGGACCCTGGACTATCCAATTTCTGGCTAATCCTACCAAGCTGGAACAGCTTGAAGGATTATGGTTTCAGAGGAGCAACCTACACTTGAACAGCACAGGACAGTGAAGCCCAACCTCTGGCACATTTTGCCAAGCTGGAAAGATCAACTGTGTGATTGGTGATACCGAATATATCTGTTTTCTGAGCATCGGCCTGGCCAAATTCAGAGCGGCTTTTCCCCAGCTTGGTCACAAGATAATGAGTCTTACCAAGTCCTGGGGGAGTTGTGTGATCGGCTTGGGTTTGAAGGAAGGCTCACACCAAACGAGTCACAGATATTGAAAGTATTGATGGATAGGCATCCCAAGAATGCACCCTTCAAATGACTGGCTCCTGGATCTAAACTGACCAATATTCTACATTTTTTAGACTCAGCAGTAACTGTTTCATTTAGTGCCTCTAATTTTGGTCATTTTCCCATTTTCTCTCTTCCTTAATGTATTAAAGAATATTTAAATGTTGGGAGATTCAGGTAAACAAAGTAAATACCTCATCGACCAAAATTCTATTCCCAGAGGCCTCATGTAATTCCAAATGTATTTGCCTGGAATTGTGAGACACAACATGGCAAAAAAGTGGTCTTTAATAACCTGATTCTAACAGTTCTCAAATGGAGGGTGTTTGATTATAAAACCGGAGAGTCTAGGTTTTAGAACAAGGCCCACATCCCTTCCTTTCTTTAACAGGAAGCTTTGTGTTTTTTTCTTGATCTTTTTTTTCCTTCTGAAAATGAGGGAGAGATATGGTTCATTGCAATGCAGATGATCACATTTCCGATGGAAGGCATTTAAATAAGGAGGCCAAAGTATGAAGATCAGGAAGTCTAAGGGTTTTAACCTGGGTGTCATGGCGCCCAAAGGAGGCCATAATTAGACTGCATGGGGGCCATGAACTTAAGTGGGGAAAATGACATCTGAATTTCAATATGATTGATTTCCTTTGCAGTCCTGTGCATTTAAGAACATTATTCTGAGAAGGGGTGCCTAGGCTTCATGAGACTCTAGACGGGATGTCCAGGAGACTAAAAGAGGTTCAAAAGGCCAGCTATGATCCATCCTCCTCATGGAACGGATGAGGAAGATGATGTCCGAAGTAATGAAGTCACTTACCTAAGACAGACAGACAGACACACACACACACATACATACAGGCAGTAGGGAGCAGAGCTAGGATTTAAGCATTTGCCTTTTGCCCAGCCTCCTTAATTGCCTACTACAGACTCTCCCTGAACAGGAATGAGAGTCTAATCTTTTGGATACTTGCTCAGATGTAATTAGTTTAGCTAAAATTTTCTAAAGGAACGTTGAGGCATTCTGCTTCTCTACTCTGACTATAGCATTAGCCTGCTCACCATTGTTCTCGACCTTGGCTTTGTCGGAGGATAAGCGGCCACCACCTGGCATTCTTGTGCCAGTTCTCTGCTGAGAGCCATTGTGTGGAGACCTTTGTCTACAGCAGGACCAAGAATTCATTATCCTAAAGGCAGCCCAACTCCACTAGTCATCCCCGAGAGCTTTGTACCGGGATAGCCAGGGGAAGGCCTCCTTCGCAGAGGAGCCGATCACCAAGGGAGCGAGCGGTTATGCTCTCAGGTGGCGGCGAGGGACGTGATAGCAGCTCTTTGAAAGCTGAAGAAAACTCCCCTTTCAACCTTCTTGTCTCACGATGAATACTAATTTCCTCATTGACAGCCAGGGAATAGGAGCTTCATGCCCCCGCAAGGAGTGACGCAGCTTGGCACTTCTCATCCTTTACCCCCTCACTTCATGTTGGTATCAAATCCGACCGTTCAGTGACTCAGATTGGAGAGAATCCGAACAATTGACACGAAGTAATCAATTACCAGCAGACGAGGAGCACAATTAGCCACCTCGGAGCCGAACTGTCTTGCCGAATCTTGTGTCCTTGCCCCGTTAGTGCTAATTAGGAAGGTGGGAGGCCCATTCGCCAGCACCTTGGCGGGGGCGAATGGGCCTGCTCCCATCCCTTTGTTCACCTAGCAGCTGGCAGCCCTGGGAGCAGCCCCCTGATCTCTGCATTATTGTTATTAGCAGAGGCCTGAGATTTCTGGACGTACTTTCCCTCTGCCCACCGATAATACTGCGCATTATGGCAGTCATCACGGGCCATTAAGACTCATTAGGGGAGAGAGGGCCTTTTTGCAACCAGGTGAGGATTTGCCTGGCCCTCCCCCATTAGAATCTGAAAAATGAGAAGAGAGGCAACCATGACCTTTATCGTTATCGCCAGGGAGATAAAACGTTTGCCGTTCACAACGTGCCGAGCCCCGTGTTAAAACATGGGGCTACAAATAGGAACAAGACAGTCCTTACTCTCAGGGGCGTACAGTGCTTCTGTCTTTTAAACGATATTGTTATTGCTTTCTCCTGTTTTCCTGTCACCCAGATTTCTGCCCATATCACTCCTCCTTCCAGAGCCATGCCTCGGGACAAAGAATTTCTAGAACAGGAAGGAAAAATGAAGAAAAGGAAAGCATTCGACAAAACTGAACAGTGCATTAAAAAGGACATTATGTGCCATGATCGCCACCCGGGACTCCCCGCTTCCATCCCCCGTCCCTCCCTATCACCCTATCACAGTGGAGTGAGCAGAGATGCCTTCTCGTAACTCTTTCTCAGAGCTACTTCGGGCTCTGTTGCACATTGACGTTGGCAAAGCCCTTTGTGCCCGCCATCTCCTTTCAGCAGGTGCTTTAAAAAACAAACCAAAAGAAATGTCAGCAGGAACCTGTGACGTCACTAGCGTTGGGAGCCCTAGATGAGGAAACTCCCTTTACCGATGGAGAGTTGACATCATTTCTGCAAATTAGAGCATCCGAGATAATGGGGGCGGCGAGAGGAAAGGAGGTGACTTGCTCAGGGTCACACAGGGAGGGAGCTTGTGTCACAGCTGGGACTTGGACTCAGGTCTTCCTGGCTTCTTGATTTTCCTGTGTTCTTTCTTGAGGTAGGTGCCGCACGTAACATTATCTCTATTTTAATGGTGAGGAGACGGAGGCTCAGAAGAACAACACAATTTTCTCAAGCTCACAGTCTGCAAATATTCAGAAGCAGGCCTTGAACCAAGAGCTTCCTGACGCCAAGCCAATACTGCGCTATTGGAAGGAACATGGAGAACTTCTGGGCAGGTTTTGCATTTCCTGATCACTGAGGCATTTTCCTCATTATTTCCCAGGAATAAGGCTGGCCCTCAGCAGAGGGTGGCAAAGCTGAAAGCTACTGATTCCTGGCCCTGCCACTGACTAGATGGATGTCCTTGGGGAAGTCCCTTCCTGCTCTAAACCTGAACTGCTTATCAGTGAAATGTGGGGGTTGCGGTTGCTGGTCTCTGACTAAGGCTCATGACATTTGCAGCCTAGAGAATTGTTCAAGGAAACAAGCCATATTGAAGTGAAGCTTTCCAAAAGCTTCAGACTATATGTCCCGATTTTCGGTGTAGACCACTCAGTGCTTTCTGGTTTCAAAATGCTTTCATGACCATTACGTCATTTGAGCCACACGAGCATCTCGGGAGGGAGGTGCTAGTATGATTCCCATTTTACAGATGAGGAAACTGAATCTCAAGGAAATGAAGTAACTTGACCATTGTCCCAGAGCTACCAAGCACCAGGGGCAGGACTGGAGTCTCCATGCTCCCCTCATCTGGGTCTAAAGCTCTATCTCCTGTGCCCCACTGCCTTAAGGACTCCCTTCCTCCTCTTTCTGCTGCCCCACAAGGGTCTCCTGTTCCATGTTAACATCTATTCTCAAGAAAGGATCTGGATCTAATTTACCAAAAGATCCCAAAGATGAATGCCTTTCTCTCAGGGGACAGGGGCAAGGGCACCTGTAAATCTGGAGCTTGAGATACAACACACTGAGCAGATGCAGTATGGGGCAAAGAGGGGCTTCCCTAGGCCCCTGAGTCATATCACCAAAGGCACACTCTCTGCAAGAGACTCTGCAAGGACTAGAAAAGGCTAATAGGGGGCTCAAATTCATTTCTAAGATGGCTGAAAGTTGAATTATTTATCATTGTTTTTGTGCAGCTCCAAAGTTAGGAATCAACTCAATGAGAAGTTGGTATTAAATTTTCTGCTTCCCAACTTGGTGTCATGGTGTTGCGATTATAATTAATTTTGACTAAGGCTCGCCTTATAATTACTCTCAAGTATTAAGTCATAAAATCCAGCTGGGGCCTCCAAGGGTAACCTTCTGCGATGGCAGTTTAAGCACTTTCCTCACCAGGACTTGTACATGGATGTCATGGTTTGAATTAGGCAGTCTTTAAAAGGAGGAACAATAAATTAGACTAATTACCTTTCTTTTCTCTTTCTTTTTCTTTCATTCTTCCTTCTTTTCTCCTTCCTTCTCTTCTTTCTCTCATCCTCCTTTCCTCCCTCCTTCCTTCCCTCCTTCCTTCCTTTCCTTGTTCCCTCCCTTCTTCCCTCCCTTCCTTCCTTCCTTCC
>NC_058136.1:58012169-58022967 GCF_016433145.1 Gracilinanus agilis | reverse complement strand
CCCTCCCTCCTTCCTTCCTTCCTGCCTTCCTGCCTTCCTGCCTTCCTGCCTTCCTGCCTTCCTGCCTTCCTGCTTTCTCTCTCTCTCCCTCTCTCCCTCTCGTCCTTTCTGCCTTCTTTTCCCCCACGTTCCATGTTCTGCCAACTATGACACCCTTCCATCTTTATTAAGTGCCAACTGTAAGCAGGCGCCTGTCCTTACAGAATTCCCTAAACATCCGATGTTGCCTTTGTCCAGACCTGCACGATGCTTCTCCCCGCCAGGCTCATCATGTTTTGTTAGCTATTCTGTTTCTGTGTGGTGTTCTTGTCTCCTGAGCTAGATGAGGAGCTCATGGTGTGCAGCACCAAGGACAGGGTCGCTTAATTATTCTTTGTCATGTTGACTCCCAAGTCATTCTCATTTAGGGAATAAGCCGAATGAGGGATGCTCATTGGCTCTTAATGCACTCATTATACTTGAGGCTGAGTGAAGCCTTTTAAAGATATTATTGCCTTGGTCCAGATACACATTTTATAGCACAATAACAAACTGATGCTCAACACCGTGACTTCTGTTCTCAAGCAATATCTCTACAAGCCACCCCAAATGTGTATCTAGTGTGAGATAGGCTTTCAATATCAGTGGGTAATATGGCCTTGCCTTTAATTAATTACATCAGCCACTAAAATCTGCTCCGATCTTGGGGGTGGCATTGAAAGGAGCTGGCTCTAAACCAATGGAATGATGAAATGCCATGGGAGTTTTTCTTTCAATCCGTTTTCAGAATTAATATTTGCTTTTTCTCATCCTTTCTACATTTCCCCTTATCTTGACGGTCCAATCCTGTGTGGCTTCTGTTTTTCTCCGTTGCCATGGTGATTGAGAGCTTTACTCAATCTTCTGTGTTTGTTTTTTACATTCCATTTGAGGGAGAAGGGCAGAACGCAGATCTCTGGATAGGGCAGATGAGGCATTAAGTGAGTGCCTCAGTCTCGGGCATTTGCCTCCTGTAGACTTTAGATGCCACAGATGAGTAGGGTTTCAGGTGACCGACTTCCTCCCCAAGGTCCTCCACCTGCCACAAGTAAAGACAAACGGTCAGGGCTGGTTGCTTGACAGCTTAGATTTTGGAAAGCCAGAGGCAGTTAAAGGAGGGGCTCCACATATCCTCCTGGGGGGATGGCGTGGGGAGGGTGGTAAAAGGCCACGGGAGGTTTCTGAGGGGCACATCTTTAATGAGGGTGACCCCCTCAGAGCCTACCACCTGCCTTTATACTCAGTAGGGTCTCAAAAGATCCTTGCTGAATGAAATTGCTTTGAGGGACTTAAAGGTTGTTTAAATGATCCCAAACATGGGTGAAGAGCTGGTTTTCCGGAGCTGCTCTGGGCCTCGTGTTTATGTAGGGTACCCAGGAAGTCATTTTGGAAGCCTTGGTCTAACTCCATTTTAAGGTAACAGGCTGTCAGGATGGCTGCCATTTTACTGATCCCAGGAGCAGGGCCTGGTTTGGGTTTTTGCTTTTCTCTGCAGCCTCAGCACTTAGCCCAGTGCCTGGTATTCAGAAGGTGCTTAATGTTTATTGATCAATGAATGTGCTTGATATCTGGCTGCTCCTTTCTGTCCAGAGAAACCCCAAGCTGGTGAGTCGATACCCAAACCTTCATGGTCAGGGTATCTGCTCCAAGCTCAGACTCGGCAAGAGCAGCCACTCGCTTTGGGGACCAGGTCTGGAATCCGAGGGACTGGCATTTTGATCTAGTACGAGGGGCGAGAACCTTGCAACTTGGTGAAAATGTTTTCATGCTTCTAAAAGCATGTTTATAACAGCAGAGGGGGAGGAGTGCTGCCTCTCATCAGATAGGGCTCCTGGACTTTAGCCAAACAGATTTGCAAAAGGTCAGACAGGAACTAAGTGGGATCCTCTGCCTTGGGAGTCTGTAAAAGAGCACAGCACAAGAGAGGGCAGTCTGGGAAGTGTACGTTTCTGACTGCAATGGCAAGTGATCCTGATGGGGACCAGAAGGGAGAGAAAGCACCAAATGCGGTTGTCTGGGGACTTCTCAGAGCTTAGATCTTCAAGAAGCCTCAGACCAAGGGGACCTCTGAGCAAACACAAAAGGGTAGCATGTCCCCGGACTAATAATGTCAGGCAAACTGCAGCATGAGCTGAGGTGAGCTCAAGATGCTTTTGTTTTCCTGAGCATTTGGATGTTTACAGCATCCAAAGCAAGAAGCTGAATGAAGACCAGGGACAAGAGAGATTGCCCTGCTCAAGGAAGATGGTGCAATGCTAGGGGATAAACAGAGAGAGAGCAGCATAAGCAGCTCCCTTTCTGTTTGGCGACGTAGGCTAGGGGAACGTGCACTTAGCTTGGAGTCAGAAGGGTTCTGGGTTTGAATCATTCCTCTGACATTAACCACAGTCAGTTTTTTCATCTTTTAGTCAGAGACGATAATATTTGCATTGCCAAATTCATAGGGCAATTATGAAACAGATCTGTAAGGCTCAAAATGCTCTGTGTATGGGCTGCTACTGGTTATTCTCACCATCCATCTTATTTTTCTCATCCTGTTCAGTGAAGTTTAGACAGAGACAGTCCTAGGGGAAGTCACTATTCTACTACTGTTGTTTTTATAGTTAAAGCCTCATGGACTGTTGCAGAGATGGAGAAAAGGATAGCTTTTTTCTATTTGTCTCCATTCCTTTGGAAAAAAAAAGGATGGGTTAAAAGCTCATCTTCTGTAGGCTCACTGAAAGCATCTTTGGTCCAGCCCCAGTAGTACATGGGACAATGGGGATGGCATGTACTCCTTGATCCCCCATGGTTTTGATCTCTTCCTCTAGGTCTCTGCCTTTGGAAGCTTTTCATCGCATGTAGTTTGGGGACCACGATGACTTAGTATGGTGCTGTCTGTTCTGAAGCCCCCGAGGAGTGGCGAGGCAGTAGCAGGCTGGGTTGGCAAGGTCTTGTGGACTACTCTGTGTCTCCTTTCAGAGCGAACTCCTAGAAAAAATTCTGCCATTCTTTGCTCCTGTTTCATTGGCTACTTTTGTGGTCTAGCTTTGGACACCGGAATTGTTGAAATTGTGCTCTCAAACGTCCCCCAGGCT
Organism: Gracilinanus agilis; assembly: GCF_016433145.1. NCBI lineage: Eukaryota > Metazoa > Chordata > Mammalia > Didelphimorphia > Didelphidae > Gracilinanus > Gracilinanus agilis. The sequence continues at coordinate 58,019,872 of NC_058136.1, read as the reverse complement.
CTATTATTATTAAGTTGCTTGATCCGGTAGCCTTTTCTCTTCCAACTCCTTGAACTGCATGGTGGTTCAGCTACTGGTCACTACCCTTGGGATGCTTTCTATCCCCTGGATCCCATGAGAATATTTCTTCCTGGGTTTCCTGCTACCTCTCTGACTGCTCCTTCCCAGCATCTTCAGCTTACTACTGAACTCCCACCTGGCTAGAAGTACCCCTTGGCGCTTTGTTCTGGATTTTCTTTTCTTCTCCCTCTATACTCTTTTGGGAAAAAAACCCCCTACTGTCTGTCTTAGAATCAATACAACTATTGATTCCAAGACAGAAGAGCAGTGAGGGCTAGGCAATTGGAGTTAGGTGACTTGCCCAGGGTCACACAACTAGGAAGTGTCTGAAGCCAGACTGGAATCCAGGCAGCTCCTTCTGACTCCAGACCTGGCACGCTATCCACTGTGCTACCTAGCTGCCCCTCCCTTTATGTTCTTGGTGATCTCTTCAGCTGCCATGGGTCTGACTCTCATTTCTATGGAGATAATTTTAAGATCTATCTTGGCCAGATTTCTCCCTTGAATTTCAGTCCTCTGTGTCAAATTGTCTGATGGAGCTTTCTCTCTGGGTCTCCCAGAAGCATGTCAAATTCAACGTGTCTCAGATGGAAGTTATTTATTTTCCTCGTAAACCTACCCCTCCTCCAAACTTTCCTGTTTCTCTTAAGGGCAGTTATCCAGGCTCCTAAGCTTGGAATCATCCTTGATTCTGCCTTCTTTCTCTCCAATCCAGTCAGCTGACAGGTCTTCTTGCCGATTCTCTCTTTATTTTATCTCTCACGTCTATCCCCTTCTCTCTGCTCTCGTAGCCAGCACCACTGTAGGCTTTCATTAGTCCTAGGCCTGTTGCCATCAGCCAGTACCTCCTTTTCTCCCTCCTGTCCATCCCCCAACATATCAGCTCACAAAACTTCAGTGACTCCCTAGAATCTTTAGGATAAAATACAGACTCCCTAGCGGGGCATTTAAAGTCCTTCACAATCATGTGCCAAACTGCCTTTCCAGATATATTTGATGCTGCCTCCCCTTATACACCCTGCGTTTTAGCTAAGCTGGGACATTAGAGGTTTTCTGATTATTATACAACATTTCCTGCCTCTGTGCATTTGTACAGCCTGTAGCTTTCAGACTCATGCCGAGCTTAAGACAGGCTCCCTCTTTCTCATCTCTATTGCTTAGAAGCATTCTCTTCCTTCCACACTCAGTTCAGGGGCCACCTTTTTTCTGTAGCCTTCCTTTTTTTTAATTGAAGAATTTTAATTAATTAATTAATAATATTTTTCATAGTTGCATGATTTATGTTCTTTTCCTCCTTCCTCTCCTCCCCCTCCCTGTAGCCAATGAGTAATTCCACTGGGTTTTATATATGTCATTGACCAAGACCCATTTCCATATTATTAATATTTGCATTAGGGTGATCACTTAGGCTCTGCATCCCCAATAATATCCCCATCAAACCATGTGATCAAGCAGTTGTTTTTCTTCTGTGTTTCTGCTCCCATAGTTCTTTCTCTGGATGTGGATAGCATCTTCCTCATAAGGCCCTCATAGTTGTCCTGGATCATTGCATTGCTGCTAGTAGAGAAGTCTATTACATTTGATCATGCCACAGTATATCCGTCTCTGTGTATATGAGGTTCTCCTGGTTTTGCTCCTTTCACTCTGCATCAATTCCTTGAGGTCATTCCAGTTCACATGGAATTCCTCCAGTTCTTTATTCCTTTGAGCACAATAGTATTCCATCACCAACAGATACCACAATTTGTTCAGCCATTCCCCAATCGAAGGACATTCTCTCATTTTCCAATTTTTTGCCACCACAAAGAGAGCGGCTATATATATTTTTGTATGAGTCTTTTTCCTTATCTCTTTGGGGTATAAACCCAGCAGTGGTGTAGCCTTCCTTGATTCCTAGTACTGGGTTGAAATCCCACCTCCATTAGCTGTGTAAACCTTTACCTGTCTGGGCCTCAGTTTCCTCCCCTGTAAAACAAAAATAACAGTATCCAAAGCTCTTGGGAGGCTCACAACAGATCTTGGATGTCAAGAGCTTTGTAAACTTGCAACCTAGATGTTTTTGGCTCTCTCCTTAGTGGTCTGGCACCAGACCTGGAATCATATACCAGCTCTGACCCTGGCTAGCCGTGTGAGCCTTGGCAGTCATTTAGCATCTCTCTCTACCTTGATTTTCCTTTTGCTTTTTGTTCATCCCTTTCCGTGTGGCTCCTTTGACATCTGGGGATCTTGTGATGCCCCTTTGGAGCGCACTCACTTTGGCTTACGCTCAGCAGGGGCCTTGCCGTTGCCTCTTTGGGAAAACTCGACTTCAGTTCTTCTGATGAGGCTATGGCAGATGGGCCTCTGTTCTGGGGGGCAGTTTAGTGGTCATTAATGCCTGGCCCAATCATGTCCTACATCGAACCACCAGAAAAAATTCTTTTTGATTTTTTTTTATATAATCAAGAGCTTAATAAAGTGATTTTATCTTCCCTGGCAGATGGGCCATAAAACTGCAGCGGGCTCGTTGGGCCCTGCTCCAGAGGCTTTGTTCCCCATGTGGGCCAGTTCATTTTGCCCTCTGCTCCAGCCACAGGCACTCCCCTGCCCTCATCAGCCATTGTGCAGATAGCTACATGCTTTTAGCCAAGTTTGTGCCATTGACTAGTCCACCCAGGCCCTAAACTCCCTTTCTTCTTCTGAGGGGATTAGAAGCCAAGCCCACGCTGTCCCTGCCCGGTCAGAGTCCCTCTTTCCATGGAGCTAGAATTGGAGAAAATAGTAAATAAAACAGCCTCCAGTGGCACTAGAGAAGGCGGATGAAGGAGACAAAGGGCAAAGCAGCAGGGAAATTGGAAATCGCTGAAGGCCAAGCCCAGAGTGGGAGGCATGACTGCTGGACGCCAGCTCCAACGCCCGCACTCTGGGCACAAACTTTGCACCAAGTTTTCTTTCCTAGAATACATTAGAAAGATTTCTACCAAAGCCTGAAGCAAAACAATGGAGTCTCTCGGCTGGAAGGACCCTTCCGGGCCTTCCAGTTCGACCTGGGTCTGGCTAGAAATCTCCTTTATGGCCTGCCTGACAGGTGTCAGCTAGACTTGGCTTAAAGATGTCTAGGAATGGGGAACTCATTACCTTTCAAAATACTTCGGCTCCCTTCAGGGGAAGATTGAGGGAGAATGTTCATGGTTGAGTGTGGTCAGCCTCATAAAAAACTCTTTTAATGGGCATATATGAAGGGCTACAAAGGCATTCGGATATGTGACAGGAGTGGAGCTACTTCTGGCCAGCTTTAATGAAACTCTATGTTTTAGAATGAGAAGGGCCCAGCAAGAGGGGCGACATGTAGTAGACAGGATACTGGTTGTGGAGTCAGGAAGACCTGGGTTTGCATCCAGCCTCAGACACTTACTAACTGTATGACCCTGGAGGAGTCACTTAACTTATCTTTGCCTCTGGTTCCTCAGCTGTAAAAGGGGGATAAATATTATCAACAGTCTCCTTGCTATAGGGTTATTGTGAGGATCAAATGAGGCAATATCTATAGAGCACTTAGCACAGTACCTGGCACATAGTAGGTGCCGTCTGAATGCTTGTTTCCTGTCCCTCCTCTAATCAAAGCAACCGGAGGCAGCAGGCAGCTGGCTTTCAGCTCAGGCAGCTGCGAAGTTCACAATCCAAGCCTGGCACCATGCCACCCTTCTCCCTCAGTCTAGTTCCTTTGTGCTCTGGAGAGGATAAGAGGCTGAGACTGGGAGTTGATATGCTGCAACGCCCTGAAAGGGTGGCATCCAGGGATGTGTGAAAAGGTATCTGGCCTGGGAACATGGGAAGGGCCACCACATGGATTGCCCCTGGGGTTGGGGCCTCAGTGTCACCTTCTGCCCTTTAGGGAAACACTTGAACTCGTTCTCCAGGCCAGCGCACGTGCTATCTCTTCTCTATACCTTTCCCTGCCTCCCCAGCATGAAACAGGAATGTCCTCCTCCACATTCACTGAATCCATCTTCTGCTCTTTGTATGCCAATTCTCTGCCCTGCCCTCCACCAAGAGCCTAACTTCCTATTTGTTTGTTTTTAAAAAAATTTTTTTAAACCCTTAAATTCTGTGTATTGGTTCCTAGGTGGAGGAATGGTAAGGGTGGGCAGTGGGGGGTCAAGTGACTTGCCCAGGGTCACACAGCTGGGAAGTGTCTGGGGCTAAATTTGAACCCAGGACCTCCTATCTCTTGGCCTGACTCTCCATCCACTGAGCTACCCAGCTGCCCCCTCCTATTTGTTTTTATGGCTTGCCTAGTGCCTAGAATAGTGCTTTGCACCTTTGGGATGTGGGGGATATTAGATCTGGGATTTAGTCTCTGCATGGGGTCTTAGCTGCAGTTGGTTGGCCAAGAAGCACTCCTTAACTGCTTACCTATGTGCCAGGTACAGTGCTAAGTGCCAAGGATACAAAAGACTAAACCGAGGCAGGGCCCAAAGCCTGTCTGCCCCATACCCCGACTCCTTTTCAGCTAATCAGGCAATGCCAGTTAATGGTTAATCAGTAAATGAATGCATTACATAGCTATTGAGAATGGCAATAACAGGCGCTACTCCCTCTCTACTTCCTTTAGACACGGTGCCGGGCACCAGGGAGCCAATCAGGAGGGATCTGTTGATTGGCTGCTGAACTTCTGTCCAAAAGCTAATGTCAACAACCCAATGAAGCCAGCTCCTGGGCTATTTGCTGTGAGAGTGGGTGGCAGAGAAGGGCCCATTAGTCGCTTCCCTCTGCCGACCTTTTCAGCGGTGCCCACCCACACAGTGTGATTCACCTTCAAGGAGGCATCAGCTCTGAAGACTGATGACACCACCAAGACGAACGCCTGAAAAGGAGGCAGAAAGCTTTTGTCAAATAGCTCTCATTAGAAGCTCCATATTTCACCGAATCATTTTCTCGCCGTTATCGCCGGAGAAGATCTGGCGGCACTTTATGACGTCTGGAGTCTGACAAAAGTTGATTCTGCTCGGCTCAGAACGGTACCGAGAGAGCTCAGACTCGGCTCTTTTCTGATGAAGGATGACTCACCGTGTTGTAAACAGAAGATGTGCTTGAACGGCCTTCATTGATTTTTCTCTTTCTGTTTGCCTTTCATACATGATGAGGAATGAATGGCTCTAGCTGCATTGCCCCGATGGCCCATGGGGAGGCCGGCCTGATTTGTGGCCTTCACATAGACTCTCCAAATCCGTCTTGAAGGAACCGCAGAGTGCCCCCACTGTCTGTTCCTTTGGGAGCTGCTGCCACGCTTTAACCCTACCCTCAGAGTTCTCTCTCAGGCTGCTTCTTTCACCAAGGGGCGCCGGACTCAGAGAACACGGGCTCCAATGTCATCCGTGCCATTTACTATGCTGGCAGCAGTTCCCAGACTTTCTTGGCCTGCCGCCCCCTTTCCAACAAAAATCTTCCTTAGCCCCCTGGAAATGAATTTAAAACATTTTAATAGCAATGAATAGGAAAGATCAACACACCTGTGGCCATCACCGCCTCCCCTGGATCGCTGCAGCACCCACCAGGGGGCGACGGCGCCCACTTTGGGAATCACTGTTCTATGTGTATATACCATACCATGTATAAACATATAGGTACTGCCTCTATGTCCTTTGGGAAGTCGCTTGACCTCTGAGTATCTGCTTCCTCCCCTGCAAAATGAGGGCTGAACTCTTCTAACTCGTACTCTCTGATCCCATAATCCCACGTCATTTACTCTCTGGGTCATCTTGGGCATGTCACAGCCTCTCAGAGTGTTTCTTCCTCTGAGAAACGAAAGGGGTGAACTCAATGGCATCTAAGATGCCTTCCAGAGTGAGAGGGGGAGGGAGCAAAGATTCCTATAGGATATTTACAGATATGATCCCATGCGACCCTCACAACAACTCAAGGAGGCAGGTGCTATTATTCCTTCCATTTTGCAGATGAAGAAACTGAGGCAAACGAAGGTTAAGTGACTTGTGCAGGGTCATACTTGCCCAGATAAGTGTCTGAGGCTGGTTAGCTGTCTCCACAGTGCCATACACTGCAGTGGTGTCCAACCCCAAAAGAAATGGGGGCCACTCACCCAAACCCAAGGCCCCCTGCAGGCTGCAGGCTGGCCTAGTGTTGCGATGTAATATGGCCCGTTCTGTGGTATTTTGATTGGTTTTGCTAGCCAGTTCCCAATGACGCTTGAATCTGGCTTGGCCCCGCTTGGAAGGGCTGTGAGTGGCCTGAGGCGAGGCCTGGTGATGGACAGCTCTACCAGAAAGAGCTAAATCTGTGTTCCTCACAGACCCAGCTGGTCATTGGCTTCATCGAATGGAGAGATGGGGAAGCACTTTGGAATGTGTGTGGCCCAAAGGTGTTGCGCTCGGTCATTCCAGATGCTTCGTGACCCTAATTAGGGCTTTCTTGGCAGACATTGGGGTGGTTTACAGTTTCCTTCTCCCGGGGAAACTGAGGCCAACAGGGTGAAGTGACTTGGCTGGGGTCACATTGCTAGGAAGTGTCTAAGGCTGGATTTGAACTCAGGTCCCCCTGATTCCAGGGCTGACACTGTATCCCCTGCAGCGCCACCTAGCTGTCCCAACCATAGATCTTCTAAAAGATTAAAAGCCAATTCTCTTGGGTCATGAGAGCACACAAAGGCAAGAAACTGAGGTTTCTGTCTTGTACTGAGCTCCCTACCAGGCGCCATCTGGGGGGATGGGAAGGATGCGGACCTTTAAAAATGGTACCCATCAGAACAGAACTTCCTTTCTCTCCTGGGGGCAGGAGATTGGAGGCGTAGAATGTACACCAGTAAGTGAATTCAAGAGGCATTTTAAGAGCAAGAAAGTGCTACTGGGGGCAGCTGGGCAGCTCAGGGGTTGAGAGCCAGGCCTAGAGACGGGAGGTCCTGGGTTCAAATCCGACCTCAGACACTTCCCAGCTGGGTGACCCTGGGCAAGTCACTTGATCCCTATGGCCTACTCCTTACTGCTCTTCTGCCTTGGGGCCAATACACAGGATTGACTCCAAGACGGAAGGTGAGGGGTTAAAAAAAGAAAGTGCTACTAATTGGAGGGAATTAGCAAAAGTCCTATGGAGGTGGCCCAATGGATAGAGCCCTGGGCTTGGGGTCAGGAAGACCCGAGTTCCAATTCATCCTGAGACCCTGGGCAAGGCACTTCACTTCTGTTTGCCTAAGCTTGCTCCTCTGTAAAATGGGGACGATCCGAGCTCCTTTCTCCTAAGGTAGTCCTGGTAAAGCGCTAGAGGAGAGCTCGCTGAGGGAGGACCCGATTTCATTTTGCTGGTAGTTTGCAGGGAAATGGGCTCAGCGGAGGCGCCCTTCAGGCGTGCTGGCCGACTAGAATTAGGAGGCAGCGCGGGGGAGGGCAGGAGATGGAATAGCCTGTGGGAAGCCCTTAGGCAGGTCGGCGCCCCGGCTTGGGCCCCGAAGGTTTGGCCCTACTTAAAAGAATCTCTCTCTTGGCCCCTTACATTTCCCCATTAGCTGGCCTGGTAGGGGGCTTTCTCTGCAAGTCGAGCAGTCCTCTCCCTCCCCCCCCCCCAGCCCTGCAGGAAGGGGAATGCGCGCCCCGCCCCTCCCCCCCCATTGGCAGGCGCCCTTTTGGGGAGGGGCAGCAAGTGACTCCTTGACC
>NC_058136.1:57966368-58007272 GCF_016433145.1 Gracilinanus agilis | reverse complement strand
ATGGGGGTCAAGTGACTTGCCCAGGGTCACCCAGCTGGGAAGTGTCTGAGGCCGGATTTGAACCCAGGACCTCCCGTCTCTAGGCCTGACTCTCCATCCACTGAGCTACCCAGCTGCCCCTCCCTTGCCAGCTCTAAAGCCCTGTCCCTACCTGTAGGCAACTTGAAATCTGGACCCCCCACGTCTCCCCTCACCCTTTGAGAGACCCCAGGAGCAGGCACGCCTGTTTTAAGTGTGTGGGTGGGATTGGTGGACACAGTCAGATGCTGAGTGGCTTCTCCCTCTGTATCAAGTCCCCTCTCGGGAAGGAAGGCCAGCCCTCAGCTGGACCCTCCTTTGTAAGGGTTAGAGCTGACGGCTCCCTGCTTCCCCTGCGGCAGACCTCTCTGCAGCCTATTTGCAGCTTGTCTATGCACGCTTGCTGTACCAAGTTCTCCAGAGGGTATAAAAGACCCCCAAGTTCTGGCCCTCTTTGGAGCTATTGCCCAGCGTGGTGGTACTTCCAGGGACTGTGTGCCAGAGTGCCAGGGCCTTCGGCTCTGTGTGGAGGCCTGTCCCTCTCCTGATTAAAGACTTGGCTTTTTTTTTATTTTTTTAAACCCTTAACTTCTGTGTATTGGCTGCTAGGTGGAAGAGTGGTAAGGGTGGGCCATGGGGGTCAAGTGACTTGCCCAGGGTCACACGGCTGGGCAGTGTCCGAGGCCGGATTTGAACCCAGGACCTCCCGTCTCTAGGCCTGGCTCTCAGTCCACTGAGCTACCCAGCTGCCCCCAAGACTTGGCTTTTCTGACTAGTAAATCTTTCCGTGTTTTTTCCAAGTTAACACTGCGAGTGCAGACAGGGATTCCCCTTAGCTGAAACACTTGCTCCTCTTCTTCTACTGCCAGAACCATAAGTTCATGTAAAGCTGTGCTGGTTGAGCTTAGCCCTTGGGTGTGTGAGACGCGCCCCCTGCATTCCTGTAGCTCCTAAAGAGGGGATTACCCTGAGGTAAGAGTTCTTAGTCTGGGCTCCGGGAACTTGGTTTTATTTTTCAAACTATCTCACCAACTGGATGTTCACAGAAATGGCTTCCCTGTTCATTCAGTTCTAAACACTCTGAGAAGCGTCACCAAAGTGCCCAAGAGCTCCAGGACACTAAAAGAGTCCGCAAACCCCTACTCTAGGGAGTTGTTTGGGCTTCTGCAGCAGGACCTTGGTGTAGCCTGAGGCAACATGGTTCTTTGTCCCACCCGTAGCACATGGCAGGTACTGGATGAGTGCTGTTGACTAAGGCAGGCTAATGGAAATGGGCCTTGGCAATAGGCTGCTTACAGTCTTCTGGTGCCTCCAGATGGGTGTGATGGGGAACAGTGACTAGAACAGATCCTGGAAGCGAGGGCTGAGGTCGGAGAGGTAGGTGGCGTCCAAAGGCGGAAGTTTCTGCCATGCGTGTGTCCTCTGTGGTAGGCCACGGGACCTTCCTGCAGTGGAGCTGGATCTGGGCGGCACTGTGCACTGGGAAGCGCAGGTAATGGGGAGACCGTTGAGGAAGATGCTCTGAGGGTGTACATCGATAGTAGCAAAGGGTTTGCATTTATTAGATAAATAGTAACCAACGAACCAGTAGCACCAACCGACCTGCCCTTGGCCATTCGAGTTTTGCCCGCGTAGGGCGAATCCCATTAAAACCATCTCCAAAGGGCTGTCCCGATTTTTTTGCTAGTCTGGGGACTTGACTGTATTGAATACTGCTCCAAGGGGCGGGGGGCCATTGGCCGGACCCTGGAAGCCTCGCTCTTCCCTGCTAGCCTGGCTGCTGGTGCTAAGAAGAGAATGCAGACGTCTCCGGAATTCCCATGAGGCTCTTCCCCTCTTCCCTGTCACCTGACAAGTGCAGACTGACTCAGTGGAAGCACCGAGTTGGCACCCTTCCATAGATGTTTTTAAAAAGATGATGTCAGAACAAGTCCAGAGTACTACCGTCAGGGGAACGGTGGGAGGCGCCCAAGCAGCAAGGTCAGGCGAGCTGCCCCGAGAGAGGGGCATCTTTCGTCTGGGTTGCGGCTGACTGGATTGAGGCCAAATGGCATTAGCTGCCAGTCAGTGAATTTGGGGTCTCTTTGAGAGCATGAACAAGGATAGCCTGGCTTTTGTTTTCCTAATAGGCTGAGTGCGCAATGAGGCAGTCCTGAGTGTGTGGCATATGTTCACCCTCCTCCCTCTTTCCAACACACTCTTTTTTTAAACCCTCACTTTCTGTCTTAGCATCAGTTCTAAGAAGATGAGTGGCAAAGGCTAGGCAGTGGGGGTCGCCCAGGCTCATCCCGGTAGGGAATGTCTGCAGCCAGATTTGAACCCAGGTCCTCCCAACTGCAGGCCCGACGCTTTATCCATTCTGCCATGTAGTTGTGCCTCTCTAACACACTCTTGACTTCACCTTCTCTTCTTGCAAAGGAGCCAAGAAGCCAGCAGCACGGTTTGTCTGCAGAACATGCACTGCCAACTCCAGGTCGCACCTATTTGTGTGTGCAGTGGGAATAGTATGGGCCGCACTCGCGAGTCCTGGCCTCTAGGCCCAGCCCTGCCTCTTGCCATCTGTGCAACCCTGGACCAAAAAAGCAGGAGATGGAATAGGAATTGTTCATTGGGTTTTGTTGAGTTAGGAAAGCCCAGAGAGCTTGTTAAAGGGTTTATTGGAGGGAGAGGAATTAGTAGGGCAGAGGGATCTCCTAGCCCTTCATCCAGAGTTACTTTAAAAGCACCGTCCTAAAGACAAGAGGAGACTGGAGTAGTACGTATCGGAGGACTGAGGAACTCGGGATAGCCCTGGATGCTTGAAGTCTCTGCGAGCCCTTCCCAGCTACATGTTTTCCTTATCCTCCTGAGGGAGTGAGCGTCATGGCTTCCCTCTGCTCTTTGACATTCATTCCTTTGGCATCGTTTATCTTTTCAATGCCAATGCCCTTCCAAAGGCACACCCTGTGCCAGTATTCAGTTTTTCCCAGCCATTAGCTTAAACCGGGAAAGGAGGCGGCAAGGAATTCTAACAGTGTGAGCAAGGAGGAAGAGGAAGGTTGACTGGGGAATGTGAGGTACTCTCAAGAATGGGGGAGATTGGGAGAACCGACCCCAAAGGGCATTCTCCATGGAGAACAGCATCTGGGCACTGAAAAGTACCAAGAAAGCAAAAGTACCCAAAGAAGGAGAGGAGAGTGAGTCCAGGAAGTACGTGGTGCCACCAGGCAGGAGAAAGGGGCAGAAATGGAGAAAGAAGAGCGCTGCAAATGTAATATTCAGGGCCAGGAGCCTGGACTCAGGCCCCATCTTTAGTAGTAAACTTGGGGGGATGGCGCTTGGGAGGCAGGTCTCTGGCCCTCCCTGGGCATCACTTTCTTCCTCTGTCAAATGAGGGAACGACAACAAATGGGCCAAGATGACAAGAGATAGGTACAGTTGAGGTGGGGGCTGCTGGTCTTTGCTGGTGAGGCAGTGCAGTTGTCCTCCCCTCTTAGGAGACAGTTTGGAAGCCATTAAGAAAACAAGGACTGGGCTTATGGTCTAAGGAGTGCAAAGACCGTTTTGTTTTACTTTGTTTCGTCTTCAAGGTTTTCGAGTACAACAAAATATTGGTAGCGCCTGTTTTTGTAGTAGCAAAGAAGGGGAAATAAAGTGGATGCTCTTAGCCTGGGGAATAACTACCACATGATGGTAAAGAAGGATCAGGGATGGGATGGCACCTGCCATCTCATTGCAATAGGGAAATCCCAGCTGGGCAAACTCCCCATCAATTATAGGTCAGCACCTTGTCTGCAACTTCTAGTCTTAGAGAGTTGCCTAGACTACGGAGAAGCTCCGTGACTTGGGTACAAGGTCCCGCAATCAGTGTATGTCAGGTGTAGGACTCGGTCCCCACATTCTTGATTACAAGGCCGGCCCTCCATCCGATATGCCGTACTATCTCTTGGGGTGAAGAAAAGTTACTCCAGTGTTCAGTCATGTTCGAGGCTTCAGGACTTCATGGACCAGTGCTATCTGGGGGTTTTCTTGGCAAGAATACTGCAATGGTTTGCCGTTTCCTTCTTCAGTGGATACCTTTGTTGGGCAATAAGAGGTTAAGTGACTTCCTCAGGGTCACACAGCTAGTGATTGTCTGAGGCCGGACTTGAACTCAGATCTTCTTGACTCCAGGCCCAGCACTTTATCTGCTGAGGCATGTAACTACTTCGTAGGCATACTGAGGTTAAATGACTTGCCCAAGGCCACATAGCTATAAAGTATCTGAGGCTGGATTTGAACTCGGGACTTTCTAACACCAGGCCCAGTGCTCTCAGCACTGACCCACAGCCGCAGAAATGTTAGGGAAACATTATATAGTGCCACGAGAAACAATGGCCGTGTAGAATTCAGAGAACTGTGGACAGATTTGTTTGAAATGATTGAAGCAGAAAGTAGAAAATGTTATTCCCAATGACTAAAGTTATATGAGGGACAAGAACAGTCAAATAAAACCAAATACCGAATAATAAAGTGACCAGTCTTGGCCCTGAAGAGAGAGAAATGCATGTACCTCACCCTTCACTGGAAAGGTGGGGGACGATGGGTGCGGAATATTATGTGTGCCAGATAGAAGTGTTTGCTGGGTCACTTAGTTTTCTTGAACTGATTTTCCCCTTTGTTATAAGGGAAGACTCATTGGAGGAAAGATGTGATTAACTAAAAAAAATGGATAGACTTTAAAAATAAAATGTAGGTTTTTACTGAATTAGAAAAAAATATTATAAAGTTCATCTGGAAGAACAAAAGATCAAAGAATATGAAGGGAACTAATGAAAAAAAAACGTGAACGTGGCCTGGCAGTACCAGATATTAAACTATACTATAAAGCAGCTGCATCAAAACGGTATGGTACTGGCTAAGAGACAGAAGGGAGGATCAGTGGAATAGACTTGGGGTAAGTGACCCAGCAAGACAGTCTATGATAAACCCAACGAGCCCAGCTTTGGGGACAAGAACTCACTATCTGACAAAAATTGCTGGGAAAATCAACAAACAGTATGGGAGAGATTGGGTCTAGATCAACATCTCACACCTTACACCAAGATAAACTCAGAATGGGTGAATGACTTAAATATAAAGAGGGAAATCATAAACAAATTAGGTGACCATAGAATAGTATACCTGCCAGATCTATGGGAAAGGAAGGAATTTAAGACCAAGCACGATATAGAGAATATTACAAAATGTAAAATGAATAATTTGATTATATTAAATTAAAAAGTTTCTGTACAAACAAAACCAATGCAACCAAAATTAGAAGGGAAGCAACAAATTTGGGGAAAAATTTATAACAAAAACCTCTGACGGAGGTCTCTTTTCTCAAATTTATAAGGAGCTAAATCAATTGCACAAGAAATCAAGCCATTCCCCCAATCAACAAATGATCAAGGGACACAAATAGGCAGTTTTCAACTAAAGAAATCAAAACTATCAATAAGTACACAAGAAAGTGTTTTAAATCTCTAATAATTAGAGAAATGCAAATCAAAACAGCTCTGAGGTACCACTAAAATGACAGCAAAGGAAAATAATAAATGTTGGAGGGGTTGTGGCAAAATCAGGACACTAATGTACTACTTCTGGTAGAGTTGTAAATTAATTCAGCCGTTCTGGAAGGCAATTTGGAATTATGCCCAAAGGGCTTTAAAAGACTGCCTGCCCTTTGATCCAGTAATACCACTGCTGGGTTTGCACCCCAAAGAGATCATAACGAAAAAGACTTGTACAAAAGTATTCCTAGCTATGCTCTTTGTGGTGGCGAAAAATTAGAAAATGAAGGGTTGTCCCTTGATTGGGGAATGGCTGAACCAATTGTGGTATCTGATGGTGATGGAATACAATTGTGCTATAAGGAATGATGATCTAGAGGATTTCCATACAAACTGGGAGAATCTCAGCAAACTGATACAGAGTGAAATGAGCAGAACCAGGAGAACATTGTACACAGAAATGGAAACATTGTGGAACGATCCAATGTAACAGACTTTGCTACTAGTAGCAATTCAACAAGCCAGGACACTCCTGAAGGACTTGTGGGAAAAAAATGCTAACCACATTGAGAGAAAGAACTGTGGGAGTAGAACTGCAAAAGCAAAATACATGACATCGCTTATCACATGTCTATATGGGTATATGATTTGGGGTTTAGGTTTTAAAAAATCACTCTCTAGCAAAAATGAATAATGTGGAAAGAGGTATCAAGTGACAACACTTGCACAACCCAGTGGAATTGCTTGTGGGATCTGGGAGGGGGGAGGAAAGAGGAGAGGGAAAGAAAATGAATCATAGAAACATGAAAAAATATTTAAAAATAAAAATAAAAAAATTAAACATTTAATGTAGGGATTGGCCCCTCTGATGTCCCATTGCCCTCCTTGTTATAATATTTCATGATTTCATGAGTAAACTTCATCGCCTTCACTATTTTCCATTTTGACTATAACTTAGGCCTTCACTTTGCTGAAGAGTGTTTGACTGGGGTAGGCATATGGCAAGAAATTTCAGTCCCCAGCCACTGGCCTGGGGACTTCAAAAACATAGTAAATATTTGCATTGTTGCGAAAGAGCCTTTCCAAAAGTCTTCACTGGCACCGTCTGTTACCCAGTCCAAAAGGGCATTATGTGGTCACTAGGGTAAATGCAATAAAAGGGGAGCGTAATCTAATGAGGGTTCATCAGAGCCATCCAAGCCTCATGCTGATCCAGGAAGGCGCCTTAAACAATAACAAGGGCCCAGACAAATGAAAAGCCGCGATCTGTGTAAACATCGCACATGGAGGCCATATGGTCCTGGATTAGGGAGTCTTTATAATAAGAAGCTTTTTTATCACTTCGCCATGGAATTGAGATATCACTGCTACAACGGGCACTTCAGAAGTTTCCGAAAATTGATTAATAGAGTTCTTCGGGAAAATCCTTTTACAAGTTTCTGGTTTTTTGGAGGAGGGCATAATGATTGTGGAACACATTGGCAAGACAGAGGCCATCTCTACATGCTACCAGGCTAACCTGATGGAATATTGGGCATTCATGAGTCAATCCTCTGAATAGCTTTTCTCCATAGTAGGTAGACCTCAACATCTATGGAGGTGTCCTTCTAGCTAAATCCTACTGTCTTTTCCCAATCCTCATCCTCACTTCTCCGTTGATTGGCCCTTCATCCTCTCTCCTCTTGCTTTCTGGCCCACTCTTCTGGAGTCTCCTGTTGTCTTCCTCAACATCTTTCCTCTATCTCCTCTAGTTTTTCCTGTTCTCCAATGTGTGTGTGTGTGTGTGTGTGTGTGTGTGTGTGTGTGTATGTGCGTGCACACACGCAGAATGCCCTCAGATCTCTTGCTAACTCCTTTCTGTACTCTCTCTGAGAGTTCCTTCCCTCTCAAAGCTTCACCCTTCACCTTATATGCTGATGATGCCTCTCAAGTCTCCATTTCTTTGATATAGTCTACGTTTTCTGACAACCAATGGGAACTGTCCATTTGGATAGCTTATTTTAGATTCAGCTTGTCTAAATACAGGGTCATTATAACTTGATTCCTTCCCCCCTCCCCCATCTCAAGCTGATCTCCTTTCAGAGTCAACAACCAGAACAGTGTATTGAGTACAGGGTCTGGAATCAGCAATACACGAATTCAAATCCAGCGTCAGACATTTACTAGCTGTGCGACCCTGGGTAAGCCAACATATCCATTTGCCTCAGTTTCCTCGGCTATAAAATGAGGTTAATAATATCAATTCCTTCTCAGGATCATTGTAAATATCACATGAGATAATATTTGTAGAAGGCTCTTAGCACAGTGCCTGGCACATAGTACTTAGTACAAAAATGCTTATTCCCATATCTGTCCCGTTTTCCCTTTTGTGTCAGTTAGATTCATCATTCTCCTGGGCACAACTAGATTTGGAACCACCATCTTTTGAATCTTCCTTAATCGTATCCAAGTTTCGCCATGGCTCATGGTTTCATCTCTGTCTCGTTGTTCTAGTTCAGGGTCTTCTAACTTGATTTACAGAAATATCCTTTTAATTGGCCTGCCTACCTTGAGTGTCTCCTTACCCCAATCCATACACACTGCTTACAGACCTCTAAAACTACTCTGTGTAAGCGCAACTCAAAGAATTTATTGCCTAAATATACCCCAAAGAGGTCAGCAGTAAGAAAAAAGGCCCCACATACACCTAAGTGTTTATAGCTGTACTTGTTATAGTAGCAAAGAATGGGAAGCGAGGCAGATACCCACTGGTCGAGGGAACAGCTAAACACATTGTTGTACCTAAATGGAATGAACTGTTACTTATGCTGTAAGAAATATAATGAAGGCAGAAGAAGCATGAGAAGAATTATATGGACTGATGCAATGTGAAGTGAGGTAAGCCAGGAAAATGATACACAGTGACAACACTGGAAACGAAAAGGGAAAAATGGGAACACAAAATGTTAACATGAAATCCTGTAAAATTGTAATAGCCAGGCTTTTCCTCAAAGAAGAGCTATGCAGGGGGGTGGGGTTGTGGGTGCAGAACACTGCATATAATGTTGGATTTGATGGACTTGGTGGTGGTGGTATTTAGTCTTTTGTCGTGTTTGACTCTTCATGACCCCGTTTGGGGTTTTCTTAGCAAGGATTACTGGAGTGATTTGTCATTCCCTTCTCCAGCTTATTTTACAAAGAAGGAAACTAAGGCAAACAGATGAAGTGACTTGCCCAGGGTCACCTAGTTAGTAAGTTTCTGAAACCTGGATTTGAATGAGGTCTTTCTGACTCCAGGCCTGGAGCTCTATTCTCTGCACCACCTAGCTGTCCAATCACCAGGATACCAAAGAGACAAAATTAAAAAAAATATTTTATCCCATTATTATATTATCATATCCAAGATAGATGTCCATATATCTATTTAATTCACTTTTTCTTTAAAAAAAACCCAACCTCCCCCTTTCATTTAAATACTTATACAATTTCAGAGCATATTTCACAAATAGACATTGTTTATTTGCCAGTGTCCCTTCAGCTCTTTGGTTAGATCTCTTGTTGCACACGTGTGTGAGAATGTGAGTTTCAGATGAGGAATAGGCATGAATGGACTGTGATATGAATCATTGGATGAAACTAAAGTTCCAAAGATCACCATCTATTTGAGTATGTCAGATTGAAGAAAAATGTCATTTGGAGCAAGAGTTAAACAAGTATCTCACCTAGGTATGAATTAGTGCACTTAGGCATCCAGACTATTATTGATGATTCCTTAGCTCATTTCTAAGTGAATACTGCATTTTCTTTACTTGTGGTGCCATTGAGTTAATGAATTGATTTTTATAATATGGTTTCACCATCTATTCCTGGACTGGATTATTTTGAGCTATTCTGGCTTTATGCTTGTCATTTTTCAGATGTATTCTAGCCTTTGCCTCCTTCTTTTCCTTATCAGAGAGAAGATACTTGTCTCCTACTGCTAAGTCTGATTAGCTGTCCAATACTTGGAAAGGTAAATTGTGGCTTAGAGCTTTCTGCCCTCCTAGCTGTGCTTTCAAAATGTCCCCTAGGCTCAGACTGTTTCCCTTCGAGCTCAGGACAAAAAAAAGATAAAGAAAGGACCATGATGTTTCTCTCATTCTGCATCTACCTAAGACCCCATTATCCCCATGTTCTAAGCAGATGTGAACACTGCTGTGAAAGATTTACTAGCATAGGCAGCTTCTATTCTCTCCGCCAGCATCCCCTGGCCTTCCTGATGAATGGCTAATTAACATTGAAAGGATTTCTATAACAGGACTCTGGCTGGATAGCCCCCACTTGTTTCAAAGTTGTTGCTGCCAGGAGTTTTCTTAAAGAAGCCAGCCTGTTTTCCTCCTGATCATTTCGAATGGATCTTGGAGAGAGTCCTTTTTGTCCCTAGCCCCGGGGCTTTTTTCCAGTGGCAAGATGGACATGGCATTTGAGGTTAATCTTCCTGGTGAATTATCTGAGTTTCCCCAACCTGTCACCCTGAAGCTGGGAGCAGAAAGGCACAAACTGGCTTCTCGGTGTTTTCTTTCTCATTCCTCTGTGGGGATTCAGGAACTTCTTGGGCCATTGTGTTCCCGTGATGTTACTCCTGAGGACACTGCTGCCACCTCAGCCCTGAGGTGTGTGGGGAAGTGGGAGGCTGGGAGTGGAACTGAAAAGCCAGAGGGGAAGTAGGAAACAGGATTCTCAGAATGCTCCCAGTGGCCAAGGGAGGACAGAAATTGTAAGATGATATTCAGCATTAGGAGGGATGGGAACTCGATAGCATCGTGTGTGGGGATTCGGGTGGGGGTAATGCTCCCTTGTCAAACTCAGCATAACAGCGGATGTGAAGCTCTTACCCTTAGTGTTTTGGGGCTTAATTATTGCTCTTTGATGTCTCCTTTTGAAATACCAGACTTTTTGGTGACTGAGATTACAAGTGGGTCTGGAAAGTGACAAGCTGGTTTAAGTCCATTGAACTGGTGCCAGTTTCTACCCCATCCCATTGACCTTTGGGCTTCTTCTTCCACAGACTAGACCAGATCTATGTCCAGACCTGGCGGATATAGTCCTCAAGCTGGAATGAGCCTCAGGGAATCGCCTGGTACAGTGATGGCAAACCTCTGGCATGAGTGCCAAAGATGGCACACAGAGCACTCTCTGTGGGTATGCAGCCA
Organism: Gracilinanus agilis; assembly: GCF_016433145.1. Lineage (NCBI taxonomy): Eukaryota > Metazoa > Chordata > Mammalia > Didelphimorphia > Didelphidae > Gracilinanus > Gracilinanus agilis. The sequence continues at coordinate 57,996,573 of NC_058136.1, read as the reverse complement.
TTCCTCCCCCCTCCTCCCCAGTTCATTACTAGAAAGGCAGATAGACTCGGGCGGAGGTGCTCCCCTACACCTCTCCATGTGCCTGATGATATTTTTTCACATCACCCACCTTTCCACCCAGCAGCCTAATGGAAGCATTCCACCCTCCCCTGTGTGGGGTAAGGATGGGGGCAGAGCACACCTGACACTTGATGGGGGTTAGGGGAACAGCATTCTATCTCTAGTGGGGGTGGACATTGCACTCTGTCTGGGGGGGGGTGGGATGGGGGTGGGGCCCAGCACTCCATCTCTAAAAGGTTTGCCATCACTGGCCTAATAGAATCCCTTCACTTTACAAGAAACTCAGAGGTGCTAGATGACTTTCTCAAAATTACACAGCTAGCAAATGGCAATCAAGTTTTGGGTTTACATCCTCTGAGTTGTGTTAGTGGAAATTTGGGGTTCATTGAGCTTCAATATTTAGATATATGATATAAACATCCTGTGGATGTTTAGGGGACTTGGAAACTACATTTCCCATGGTTCCTCTTAGAGGAAGTGTGATTATGTAGACAGAGGTATAAGACTCCTGATGCAATTGGGGAAGCTATCTTTCTTTTGTACGAAGCAGCAAGGTGGGAGAAGGTAATGGTAGGCGATTTGAATTAGATCTTATCAGGCGCGTGGCTATAACTATCAAAATGACTTTAAACAAATTATTAATACTTTTGGATATATCCGTCTATATCAATATTAACCATAACAGGGTTCAAGTGTGCAATGTTCTGCCCATCGTCCTATGATGAATATGGCAGAGTCATCTAGTCTTCAGTCATTATACAAATGAGGAAACTGTGGCCCCTGGAAGGGTCACATGGCCCCAGGTCAAATTATGATTTAAAGGTACAGTCAGTCCTATAATCCCACTCTGCACCAAGTGACTGAAATATAAAATGGATGAGGACAAGGTTACAGGTCTACTGTATCAATCAACTTTTGGGAGTTCTTTGGCCAGAGATTACAATCAGATTCATTTGTTGCAATGCAAAGAACATGGGCCTCTGAGCAAGCGAGGCATGGGCTCAAATCCTGCCTCTGTCACATAAAGGCTGAATGGTTCTGATCAAGGCACCAAACCTCTCAGTTCTCTAGGAAATGCTCTAGAATTGTGGAGCACATGTGACTTGTAGATCTTTATTGGTGGAGGATATTTTCACACATTGATAACATTAAAGTCTAGCCTAGCGGTTCCCAAACTTTTCTGGCCTACCGCCCCCTTTCCAGAAAAAATATTACTTAGTGCCCCCTGTCACATACTATCGCCGCTCCCTTACAGTTATTTACAGCCCCCAAATGCACCTGTGGCCATCACCGCTTCCCTGGATCGCTGCAGCACCCACCAGGGGGCGGTGGCGCCCACTTTGGGAATCACTGCTGTAGATTATCACCACCACTACCCCATCTTGGGGAAAAAATCACAGAATTGGAAGGGACTATTAAGGTCATCTAGTCCAACCCATCCCTGATCAAAGATTTCCTTTATAATATTTCCAAGAAGCAGTCATTCAGTCTCTGTTTGCAGCTCTTTATGGATGGGGCACCGACTCCTAGGGGAAGCCCAAGCCACTTTGGAGAAAGCTGTCATTGTTAGGAAATTTTTCATGGGATCAAACTTGACTCTGCCTCCTTATAGCTGTCCCCAGTGCATTTTGTTCCACTGACTGAGGCCAAACTGACTAAGTCTAATTTCTCTTCCATTTGACAGACAGTTATTTTGCTGCTACTAAATCTTCTCCTAACAAGATGAAATATTCCAAGTTCCTCCAATTTTCTAGTATCTGCACTATTTATTGAACAATTTGTACACAAACGTGAGTTGTTGTCATCTTTGCCATAGCTGGAAGGGACTTAATCTAGTTTAATTCTCGCCTCCCTTCCATTTTATGGAGGAGAAAACTGAGGCCCAGAAAAGAGAATGACTTGGCCAAAGTGACACAGGTAGTAAGGTGAGCCAGGGCCCTCTTGCTCCAAATCCAGGGCTCTTTTAGCTAAACTTTATAAATTTCTAAAGTACTTTAGAAATGTGCGGTCTTCTAGCACTCTTAATATCACTGCTGTATTTTCCGTACTTCAGGTATCTGTAAACATCTTTTTTTTTAAACCTTTAACTTCTGTGTATTGGCTCCAAGGCAGAAGAGTGGTAAGGGTGGGCCATGGGGGTCAAGTGACTTGCCTAGGGTCACACAGCTGGGAAATGGCTGAGGCCGGATTTGAACCCAGGACCTCCCGTCTCTAGGCCTGGCTCTCTATACACTGAGCTACCCAGCTGCCCCCTGTTAACATCTTTTAAACGTAGAGGGAAACCTTTGGGAATTATTGGGACCACAAAAATGTATCCTTTTATGGCAAACCTGCTATTGAACCTGTCCAAATTTGCTGTGCGTTGTCCTGTGGTGCCAAGCATGTAGTCCCTCACCGAGGCTGTGGTGGAAGCCTCGGTAGCTTGTTGGCACCTGCCAGAGCATGGACGGTACTCACCAAGTCTTTAAGGCTAGAGGTATACCCCTAAGCTTCAATGAGGCATTGAGGGTGACGGCAGAGGCGAAGACTGCTATCTGTATGGTTTTGTTCTTTAGAGGCAGTGTGGCTGCCATGCCGCAGAGCCGTCTCCACCATGGAGAAAACCAGCTCCAAGCCTATATTGGCTTCATAAACAAAGGACCGAATGGTTTTCTGTTCTTGGAAAGTCTCGCCATAACCATGACATCATTTGGTCATTTTTCCTGTGAACAGTTTCCCTAGACGTGATGATTGGCATACCCGAAAGCTGACACGTGCCATTGACAAGAGTTGGTTTGTACAATCACTTATGTGCTGCTGCCTTGGGTCTGCGGGGCTTCATGGGAGCACTCGGGGAGCCTTGTCACACTATTACCAGAGAAATAATTGCTGTGTAAATTACCTGCTCTAAAAGGAGCTCTTTAATTAGATATGATGAGACATTTATTGTGTTTTAATTAAACAACAACTGATTTCCAAGAAAGGCAGGTTGAGTTCAGAAGAGTGAAATCTCGTTGCCTTCTCGTTCTGTCAGAATGACTTAAGCAAGACATCCAGAGTGTAGCAGGGGGCTGGGAGGCAGCTCGGGAGGGCTTTCAGAGCTTCCTCCAGTGTGTGCAGAGACACCTGCATCCCTCATGAGAACTGGGTGGTGGGAAGGATGGTTGTTCCCTTCTGTCCAGGGCTTTTCTGGCTGAGCCACTCAGTGCAATATACCCCTCCCTCTTCCGCTCTCATTTAGAGCGGTTCAACAACAGCTGCCTTGATAATGGGCTGCCTTGGAAGGTAGTGAGCGGTCTGTCACAAGCAGAGATGAAAGGCCATTTGTCAGGGGTGCTCCCCCAAGAGGACATTTCCTCTGTAAGTGAGAGTTGCTACTAGATACTTTCAAAGGTCATTTCCAGCTCTGGGTGTGATTCATTGGACAGGGAGTGTCATGTGTCCTCAGCGCCTTCCCAGGTGAGATTCAGGGGGAAAAGTAAAGCTTGTTTTGGGCCACTTGCCACTTTCTGCTTTGGACAGCTTCGGCCATTAAGAAGCTTTTCCTGAGAGCAAACGTAATATGCCTTTTTGCTCCCATTTCGGTTCTTCAGGACTGTGAGAGGATGGCACAAGTCGAATCCCTCCTTCATGTCAGCTATCGCGGCCCCTTTGTCCTCCCCCCCCCCGGGCTTCTCTTTGACAGTCTAAACCCCCCCAGTCCCTTCAAGGAACCCCTAGGATGCTTGATCTCAAGATCCTTTGCCATTTGGTCTGCTCTCCTCTCTAGCAGAGATCCTTCCACATTCTACCTGCCCATCCTTTTTGCATCCTGGACAAAGAGATCTGTTCTCTCCATGACCCTCTCCCTATTGTCTGTCCTCTGGAAAGCCGCACAATAAACTCATTGCCACTAAGGGGTCTCTCCTCATTTATTGGTCCTTCTCTCTCTCTCTGGAGGGAAACCAGCAGGGAGGCCTGGATGGCAGCTCCTGGGCAGTTACTAATCTCCAGTCTGTCTTCTGTGCCGTGATGCATGGAGTTCCATCTAGACATTCTGCCGCACCTCTCCCTTCCCCTCCCCGTCCTCCCCCTAGTATGTGCCGAAGCACGAGACAAAGCGTGGCGAAGCTGTGAAGGAGGGATGTCTAGTTCAGCGCTGTCTACCTGTGTCGTGCCATCTGAGCAGGCTTCCATTTCTGGAGTCTCAAGGAGGTGGGGAGAGGTGGGTGCCCAGAGCTTCCTGGACTTCACGGACAGGACAATTCCTTAGGAAGTCAGAGGGCGAGGTTTCCTAGAGCAGCCTGGCAGGCTAGTGAGGGGGAGAGTGGCGAGCAGGGGACAGTTGGCCCTTTGTCGTGGCCCTTTTGTCCTTCCTACCTGTATATCAAATAAGTAACCTTCTCTTCCCAAGTCAGTTGCTCTCTCGGCCCCAATTAAATCTCAGAAGGTCCCTTTCTGGGGTCTCAGGATGAGGTTGAACGTGCAGCAGTTCTGTGGTCAGGGCGCTCTAACCTTGGACGGAGCATATGGGCAAAAATAAGGAACATAACAGATGTCATTGTTTATTCTTCTGGGTCAAAGAATGAGGGAAGACTGAGACGACAGGTGGAAAGTAACTTGCAAACCTTAAAAAGCTCCATGTGTCAGTTATTATTGGCATTATTCAATTCCTTGTAGCCGCAACATTCTGCTTTTTGAGGCATCAGAGGCACGTGGGGTCACAGGATTTAGAGCTTCCTGGGACTTTGGAGCTCATTTGGTCCAAACCCTCATCTTTCAGAGGAGGAAATCAAAATCAGAAAGATGATGTGTCTTGCCCAAGATCACACACTTGGCAAAAGAGCCTGGATTTGAACCCAAGTCTTCAGACCTTAAAGGCGAGGTTTGTTTCCCTGTTTCACAGAACAAAGTGAATTGAATTTGGAAGAAATCTGGAACCTGTCCGTTTAGTCTTATTTGCTCTGTCTACTTATCTTACTGGTCTACTGAGGATACCCTGCAGTCAGTAGGGCTTTGCGAGTGAGGGAATGTATAATGACTGTGATTTAATTGGCACGATCTTCCTTTCTTAGGATTCTCCAGAAATTGTATTTCCTTATCTCTATGTATATTCTCTGCCTCCCCCACCCCCCAGAATGGAAGCTTCTAGAGAGCAGACTGCTGCATTTTTAACTTTGTCTCCCCAGGACCTTCCTAGCACGATGCCAGACACGTAGTAGGTGTTTATCAAGTCCTGGTGGCGCGTTGGACAAACGGAAACTCTTTCCTGTGACTCTTGCAGGTTGGTGACTCATCTGTAACTTATAGAAAGTTACTTCCAGAAAGTTGCTTGCTCTCGATCGCAGTTGAGGGTGTAAGATTTGAACCCAGGTCTTTCTGAGACCAAGGTCAGTCCACTTTCTTTGCCATTCTTCTGGTTCTAGATAGCAGAGGTAGGAATATCCAATTGGTTGGTTGTTTGGTCAACATAGGTAGGTATCGCACTCGCTGAAGATGGTTTCTGGAAGGGCGTGCCTTATGCCCTTCCTAAGTGTCCTTCCTCTCTCCCTCTCTCACCCTTGCCCTGTAGCACCTTCTTTGGAGTTTTATTTCAAAACGCTGCGTGGGCCAGGGGGGAGCTGGATTCGGGCAGACGTCGAGAAGCTGCTGGGGTAAGCAATGGACCATTAGCTGGAGATTTCATTTCTAGAACCAGTTAGCATTTTATTGGTCAGGTTGACAAATGCTCTCTGTGTGAGTGGGATGATGGCGTGGCTGGCCTCATGCAACTGGCACGTCAGATCTATCTCAGTTTGCTGCTGTGGGCCTTCCTGGCAGGGATGTTAGAGGCCTGCTCACTTGGAGCAAAATGAGAGCGAGGGTGGTGGGGCCACAGCCAATCCCAGCCCAGGGTGGGATCCTTGGATAGCTGAGGAATGGCAACCTGCCCCAGGGGGCCAATGCATGCAGCAGATCGAGGATGGGAGGTGATGAAACAGGACAGGATGAATTAGTCGTCTGTGACTCTCCCAAGACAGAATCCAGGGTAGAGCGAGAGTGTGGGGAATAGTCTCAGACGGGTCTGGGCCAACCAGTTCCCAAAGGGGACGAGGAAGCCCCAGGGTCTAGCCTAATTGGGAGCTCTTGTGCTTCCTCCAGTGCTCAGAAGTAGGGCTGAGGGGCTCTAGTCTGTGCTCCTATTCCCCTGGGAAGGGTTCGGGGAGTTCTAAAAGCCATGTCTCTCTAGGCTTCTCAGAACATCAGAGTGGAGACGGGAGGGGGGAGCAGCATTGTTACCAAGGCAACACACTATCAAGGCAGTAGCTTTCCCCTGGTTTTCACTACCTGTCTGGTACCCAAAGCACCCTAGCTAACATCTTGCTCTTCCCCTGCTGTGTAGCCAAGGTGGGACTCTCCACAGAGGAGCCGAGGCCTCTGGGAATTTGGAATAGAACTCCCTTTCCCATTTCCCCCACTTTGAAAAGTTGAGATTATTCAGAACGAAGGCAAAAATCAAGGTATACAGCTTGTGAATTGTTTCTTGTCAGCCTCTAACTCCAGAGTTTTCTTGGAATAAATACAATTTTCAATTTCTTTTTTAAAGAGTGGATCTAATTTCTCAGATCCATAATGAATGCTTTTCCCAAACAGTCTAATTGCCTATTTATATCAGAGCTGGCTAGCGCTACGATACCCAAGTGCATTTAATTATATTCAAGGAAAGATGTGTGCTGCTGTTTATGAATGCCATTAAATACACTGTGGATATGCAGCCTGGACCAGGCACGAGGACGGATGAGGGATGTTCAGACATTCATAGACTTGGATGAATTTTTTTAAAAGATGACTGTCGGGTTGGGGCTGGCCTTTTCGTTTTGTATTTTCTTCTTTCTTCCCCCTCGAAGAGAATAGACAACCGCCAGGACTAGGACCATGTCAATTTGGTATTGCTGCCACTTTTCCAACCCCTACGAGGGAAAATGCCAGATAAGCCCTTTCCCAGAGCAAGTTCAGTCCATGGTCACTACCACCATTGCCATCACCTACCCTTACGATGTCAAAATGTCCTCTGCTTTGCCACTTCCCCTTTTCCCACTGATTTTATTCGAGATGAAACAAAAAACAGCCGGTTATAACTGATCAAGGAACCGAGCCCTGGACAAGAGGTCAGAGGTGATGGGCCCAAGTCCCGGTTCTGACATTTAGTAGCTTTTGATGATGATCAAGTCACTAGGCCTCTTTGGGCTTCAATGTCCTGCTCTTTAAAATGGGAATAATAATAATAATACCTACATTACAGCTTGGGAAACTCCCAAACACCAAACACTAGAGAAATATGAGCCATTAGCAATAGTACAGGGGATCCTAAAAGGCTCTGTGCAATTTTGCACAGGACCTTTTGGAATCTCTTGCCCCTGTATTATGAGAATATTCATAATAATTCATAGCTGTGCCAGAGAAAGGGACAGTATGAAAAAAGCCACGGGGTCTGACCTCCAGGAACTCTCAGCTTAGCTGAGGAGTATTCCGTTAGCCCACTTAGATCAGCTGAGAACAGAAAAAAATATTGGGGCAGGGTCAGTTTCTAGGAGGAAGTGAGACTTGGTACTGGCCCTTGAAGCATATGAGTGGGTGGTGTGAAGGGTTAAATTTTGGGGGTAGGAGTTTGACCAGAAGTCAGGAGAGCAGTTTCTTAAACACAAAACACTCGTTTATTATTAGGAAAATATGGATAGGAAATAGGAAGGAGGAAAGTGAGAGTAATCTTATAATAGGTTATAACCAAACCTAAGAACCCGATCCTAACTAAAATTTTTCTAGAAAACCCTAAATCTATCTGCCTTCATGGGCAGTGTCTTCTGCCAGAGCCAGGCTCCGGCCTAGCTTTTCTACTCTGACTATCTAATAATTTTCCCACTATCTAGCTACCTATCTACCCAAGATAATCAATAATCAATAAGGTTGCTAAGGCCTTAAATCTGTTTTTCAGTCTCCAACTGTCCCTCTCCCCAGAGGACCCAGAGACAAAAAGCCCTTTCCAACTGCCAGCTGTAACTAACTCTCAGCCACACCCTTCTGTCGCCAACTGACAGTTTGCACAGCAAGGGGGGCTCCTACTCAGAAATTTTATTGCTCCCTTGCCTCTTCGATCTAAAAAGGGAGAAAATAAGAAAAACTTTCTTAACAGTGGGTAGAGGGAATTGCCCTCCAAGTACCCTAGGCATGCCATAGAGGACAAGGAAAAAGGCCAAGAACTGAAGGGAAACTAGTACAAAATGCCTCCATCGGGGTTATAGAATCCCAGAATGTCTGAATTGGAAGAGTCTATGGAAATCATGTTGTTTGCAACCTACCTTTTACAGATGAGGAAACAGATTCAGAGGGGGAGAAGAGTCTCGCCCAAGATCAAAGAAATAATAAGGGATAGAGCCGATATTTGTGTTGCTGAAAACTAGGACTCCAGATTTGTGTGACCAGGGCAGAGTTATTATCTTTGTGACATTGGGCTGATCATTTAACCTCTGGGCCTCAGTTTCCTCGTCTGTAATATGGAAGGGAGTGGACTTGATGTCTTCTAAGGTCCCTTCTAGCTTTCAATCTCTGCTTTTTTTGATTATTCCTTCCCAAATCCTAGATACAATGCTTCTCTTAATCCAGACTAAGATTGCCATGTGACCCTACTGTCTCATACTGAGTCTGCAGTCCACTAACAGCTAACTCCACCAGGTCTTAGAACTATTGTCTAAACATGCCTCTCCCTTTCATATTTATAAAGTTGATTTTTTAAAATAATTTTTAAAACCCTAATATCATATATATGTATATATATATATCCTTCTATATTAATTTTATTTGTTACAGGGCTAGGCAATGCGGGTTAAGTGACTTGCCCAGGGTCACCCAGCTAGGAAGTGTCCGAGGCCAGATTTGAACCTAGGACCTCCTGTCTCTAGGCCTGGCTCTCAATCCAGGCCACTGAGCCATCCAGCTGCCCGCTATAAAGTTGATTTTTTAAACCCTGACCTAAGACTTTCTGTCTACATTGACATTCACCTGATAAAATTTAGTCCCGTGCCACAGCATGTCAGGATTTTGTGACATCTCGACTCCATCATCCACTGGGTTAGCCAGTCCTTCTAGCAAAGGCATGCCATTTGCACCTTTATCCAAATTTCCAAAAAAAATGTGAAACAGTACAAGGCCAATAGAAGGGGCATGGACACATTACTGGAGTTTTCCTTTGACAGAGTCCACAGAACTTCTTCTCCTTGAATCTAACCATTCACCCAGTTCTGAATCCATATAAGGTACTATCATCTGCCTCATATCTTTCTGTCGCTTAGCATTTGGTCAAATGCTTGGCTAAAATTGAGTTAAGCTACATCAACTGTATTTTTTGTGCCAACGGTTCATCTTTTTCCCTTCTCTCTCTAAAAGAAAGAAAGGAAGATAGAAAAAAGAAGAGAAACAAGGCCAGTCTAGCAGAAGCTATTCCTAATAAGGCCTTGCTGGTTTCTTGTGATTATTTCTTCCCTTTCTACATGTTCATTAACCATCTCTTTGATCTGCTCTAAAATTCTGGTAGAAATCCAAGTTGAATAGCTAGCCTCAGTTTGCACTCAATCCGTATCACATTTGGGCACATTGGGACATGGACCACTCTCCCCTCCGGCAGTATCTCTTTTTTATCCAGTAGCTTCCATACCCCCATTGTATCGGCTGTCACATCTATCTGCCCCTTTACTTAAGTGGCAAAACCAAGGCCTCTGTCTCCCAGCCTGGTGCTACTGGAAGCTGTTTCCAATTGTTAATCAACTTCCACTCAGTGACCTCTCCTCCTCAACTTGTGCCCCTGCGCCGAACTGGGTTCTGTTCCAAATTCAGGGCGAAGATACGGTTCAGGCTCGATGTTCACATTGAAGATGGAGAACGGATATATCAGTATGTACGTGCAGCAATAAATACCGGTCATCTCTAGGGGAACCCCATATTCCTCTGCACCTGAGTAAAAATTCCCTTTGGTCCTGGTGGGCTCTTCATGATATCAAAAGACACGACATCTATTATATAACTTCTCTGTGGAAGGCATTTTGCTAGACACTATATTCCACACCCCCCCCAAAAAAAAATCAAAATAAAAGCCATCCTACTTGGTTCCTGCCCATAAGCCCTCTAGAGTCGGACTGGGCAAGATACAGTATATGGACAGATAAATATGATGAAAGAGAGAGGGTGATTAGGACAAATGGGAGATTAGACAAAATGGTTTAGGAAGAATTGAGAGAAGACAGAAATTCGTTTGATTTGTGAGGATCGACTGGTCGATTAGTGAGCATTTCTCTAGCATCTGCTTTATGCCCAGGGCTGTTCTAGGGGTCCAGCGATACAAGGACAAAAATGAAATGCCCTCCGAGAGTTTACAATCAATGGGAGAAACAACAGAAATACAGATAGGCACAAAATCCATACAAGTAAATCCATAGTAATTTGGGGGTGAGGAAGGCACTAATAACTGGGGAAATCAGGTAAGGCCTCCTAGAGATGGCACACAAGCTGATCTTTGAGTGAATCTACTCATTCTTAGAGGTGGAGATGAGGAGAAAGCACATTCCAGGCAAAGGGCGTAGCCTAGGTAAAAGCAGAGAAATGCTAAGTAGAATGTTGTGTGTACAAAGAACAGCGAGTCAGGAAAAAGACTGGAACCAGATTGAGAAGGGCTTCAAATGATACACAGGAAAGGTTGTAGTCAATTCTAGAGGATTCAACGGGGAGCTACTGGAGATTTTGGAGCAGGGGCAGTCATACCTGTGTTTCAGGAACATCTGGAAGCTGTATGGAAAGCAGACCAGAAAGAGGAGAGATCATGGAAGACTTCCTTTTGGGAATGTTCCTTGAAAATGAGAAGGTTTTCCATTGACACAGCTGAGCTGAGTGAGGTAGTTGGGACATTCTATTTTCCCCTTTGCTGAGGGTAAGAGATGCTGACATTTTTGAGCAAAGCTCACCAGGAATATATGGGCATAGGGTGACCCTCTCCCTTTTGTTTCTTGAAAAGGAAAGAGGCAAGGGAATGGGGACCTCTGAGAACTGCTTTGCAGATTCAGTACATTTCCTTTCCCTGTCTGGAGAAAAGGACTTTTGATAATTCAGCACATGGCTCTGCTGATTAATTTAGGCTTTGTTTTCCAAAAAGCCAGAAAAGGTTTAAATGAGATCATTTAATCAGCCCTAGAAAAGATAATAGTAATAGCCCCCCCTTGTAATTAAAACTTAATTTCAGATATAGCAATGGTAGCATAAATATTGCCATTTATATCAGGAAACAGGCAAAACTGGGGATTGACAATATGACTCGCTAGCTTTAGAGAAGTCAGAGTCATCTGTGAAGAGTTAATTACAACCACTGGAGCTGACGATACTCCCAAGAGAAAGAAGGGAAGAGGGCACAGGACAGAGTCCTGGGATATAGGCACACGGAGAGACAGAATGCCAATTGATGAGACTACGAAGGAGACTAAGAAGAGTGGTCAGACAGGAAGGAAGAGAACCAAGAGAGAGAAATAGGATGAAAACTAGAATGAGGGGGCAGTCGACAGTGCCAGATGCTGCAGAAAGATCAAGAAAATGAAGACAAACCTTTGGAATTAGCAATTAAGAGACCACTGTAAACTTGGACAGAATAATGTGAGGGGAGTGGTGAGGCTGGAATTTAGACTACAAGGGGTTGCAAAGCGTATGGCAGGAGATGAAATGGAGGTAACGTGTTTCGATTCCCCTCACCAAGAGTAGGACTACAAAAAGGAGGAAAGATGCAGGAGAGCAGGGAGCCATGGCAAAGTCAAGAAAAGATTTTTCAAGGGTAGAGAAGTGGATGTTTGTCATCCAGAAGGGCAGACACCATCAGATAGAGAGAGATTAATCATTAGAGAGAGAGGGTGGATGGATGATTGAGAGGAGATGGGAAGGGTTGGATTGATGGTTGGCCTTAGTGCTGCCAGGGGCCACCTCTTCAGAGACTGGAGTAAAAGAGGAGGGAATGGGGAATGAAGTCAAGAGATTCTGAGGCACAGAAAAATGGAGATGTTTCTATTTTTCAGTGTTTCATGAGTAAAAGTCCTCTGGCCTAAGGGGAAGAGGATAGGCTAAAAATCTTGAAGGAGAAGAGGTTAAGACATAGAAGAAATCAAGGTACAAGTGTTTAAGTGTGCTATGTCCTAGTGTGCCCACCACTGAGGATACAAAGAAAAGGAAAAGCATCATCTCTACCTTCAAGGAGCTTAATGGGATGGGGCACAATATCCAAACAAGCTATATGAAGGAAAAATTGGAGATGATATCAGGGGGGAGGTACAAGCATTAAGAGAGAAGAAGAGGCTTCTTGGGGAAGATGAGATTTTAGCTGAGATTTAAAGGAAACTAGGAAGCCAGGAGGCAGAGGTAAAGATAGACGGCTCCAGGAGGATGGAGGACATGGAGGACAGCCAGGCAGTTGGGAGACGGAGTGTCATGTGAGGAACAGCAAGGAGTGCCATACCAAGTGAAAGAATAAAAGAATCGTCCTATAACAATGAGAGCCCAATTGAGATGGCCCTGATTTCCTCCAGCACCATTTCTCAGCATACAAGTAGGAGGAGAGGAGGTTAAACCGAAGTCAGGGTTTAGTATGCCATGAATGATGAGAGGATGAAGAGGGCAAGAGGTTGTAATGCAGAGAAGTAATATGAAGAAAAACTTGTTACCTCTAATATCAAAATCATGAATATGAGAAAAGTGAGAACAGAAAATGAGGGGGGTGGACTGTGAAAGCAAAGAGGGGAGAGAAACTGGAGGTTGTCAAAATGGAGGACAGATTTTGGGTGGGTGAGGCGCAGGGAGAGATGGGAGGATAAGTTATGGCTGTGTAGAGCAATTTCAGAGTTTTGGCTTTTGGAAAGAGAGTCCTTCTGGGTAATATGAGACCAGTCGTCTCATCGTCCCTACCTGAGGCTGAGGTGAAGTGAAGGTATAAGTCACAGGAACTAAGGAAGCTGGTGAACTAGGAATCCAGAATGTTGAAAGGGCGATCAGCATGCACAGTCTCCTTTGTCTCCAGGCTCTTTTCCCCCTCCTAATTTACCCTCCGCCTGGTGACAGATATTCCCCAAAGTGTAGATTTGGCAATGTCAGTGGCTTCCAAATGGCTAGATTAAGAAAAAACTGAGCCTTTGCACCGATCCATCCTGATACCTCCCCATCTTTGAGCTCCAGTCGTAGCTCCGCTCAGTTGGCAAGTCCTACGGTAGGCTTTCCCCAGTTCTGACCCTTTGCCTCGGTTGTCAGCTTCCTCTCCCCGGAAACTTTCTTTTCTTTACTCTGTATATATTTTGCATTTGCACTTGCTTTCCTGGGTCCACATTGGGCCACCTCTCCCTCAGTAGAACGAGAGTTCCTGTTTGAGTCTTTCTTGAGGTCCTCGGGGCCTAGCACCAGGCCTGACCACTACTAAATGTTTAAGAAATGCTTGAAATGGAATCAGACTTTCTCCAGAGTTGGAGGAGTTCTTTACTCTGCAATTCACAGGTGCTGAGAAGTGTCTGGTATTCCGGGAATTTCTATTTGCTCTCCTGGCTACAATTTTCAAAGAACCCAGCCTCTGCTAATAGATATCCGGTGTACAAGTCTTTCAGCCAGCACATAGGAAATGTCAGCATCTATATTCCTGTAAGAGTGGCCTGGCAGGAGAAATAAAATGGAGCTTCTACTGAATAAGCCCCCTTTTGGTCACCTGCTAGGAGCAGCCACACTAGGGCCCCCTCCTAGCCCATGCTCATTCCTTTCTTCCTTGATTTGCTAGAAATGGGAATTTCCACTCCAACCTTGGCCCTCACCGGAATGTCCCCTCCCATTGAGGATTATGTAGTGCCACTGAGGAGGTTTCCTACAACTGGCCAGTCTCTCTTTCCTTTCTTTGGCAGGCCAGGGCTCGGTCAGGTGATAGCCTGCCAGTCACTTCTCTGCCTGTGAAATCCTCCCCTGAAAATGAACCAGCAGCAGGCCTTCAGCCAAGAGAGAACTTATCATAAAGTGTGAAACCAGCCAGAAAGCACTTGTGCAGGTAGAAATGGCAAGGGGGGAGGAGTTGCAAGTTCCCAAGGGGAGGCTGGCTACATTTGGCCTCTGGACTTTTGCTTAGACCAGCCTCTTTGACTGATATTCCTTCAGCCTCTTCCTCCCGATCATCTTCTAAGACTTGTGAAGTTTCTGTTGGTCTCCCCAGGTCCCCCCCCCCCCAAATTTCCCCAAGCCCATGGCAACGTAGCTGCCTTTCGTTGTTTGCCGGCACCCTCAGAGTACGAGCAGGATGACATTTTATGCAGGTGTATTCTGCCTCACATACCGGGAAAAGGCTCAGGGTCTTAGTGGACTGCAAGCTCAGTAGAAGTCAATGGCCTGTCATAGCAGCTTTAAAAATGACTACCACGTTAGGCTGCATCGAGAGAGGCACAGAGTCTAGAACTTGGTGTCTGGGTGGAATGACCACTTGGTTATGTATGTTGAAAATGAGATTTTTTTTTGGCTGTTGTGATACTGGGTGGTCATCGGAAGCAACTTAGAATTCTGAAACGGGCCATTTCTGAGCCTCTCTAGATCTCGGTTTTCCCATCTGTACAATGATGGAGTTGGACTAGGTGATCACTGAAGTCCACTCGGGCTTAACCTGCGTGGTCCTCTGACATGCTGCAGGGAAGACCATGGGAGGGAGCCTTTTCCCCTCTCCTCCTGTGCTCTGAGGGGAGGATTAAACCTGGTAAGTTGGCCTCAGAAACAGCCAGAGGACCTGCACCTCATCGCCTCCCGCAGAGTGGTGAGTCACGTCCTGCTAGCATGGCCGCCGCCGCTCTCCCCAGGTCCTCTCCCAGGCTTGTGTGACAGCTGAGATCTTGCTTGCTGGGCCTCCTGCCATGGAAAGAATCCGCTGGAGAATAAAAGCTGTCTCTCATAAAGACTAAAACAAAGACAGCTGAATCACTCTAATTGCTTCCCTCGCTCAACACCTACCCATGGCAGGTATAATGGGGCATCTTTTCAAGTGTTTGCAGGAATACAGCAAGCTATGTTCACACACACACACACACAGAAACACAGAAGAGAGGTTCTTGGGTGGATGAAACTTGTTCTTTGGGTATTTTGCTGTACATTTGATGGTTGCTGCTGTCTTTTTATCAGCTCTCTCTTCTTTGTCCTTCCCACATAAGCACACACATGAAACAGTCAGCCCATTTCCCTTTCTGACAGGCTTATTAGATGGAAGCTTGGAGCAGAGAATGCCCAGCTTTCATGGAGATGTTTGTCAGGCTTCCCTTACCTGCCTCCCTCCGTTCGGTCTCTCTGTCTCTGCCTCTCTCCCCCAGCCCTCTCCTTCTCTCTCCGCCACCCCCCCCCCGACAAGATAAATGTAGCCTAAGTAATGGTACACCGAAAGGGATTCAGCACTGAGTGACCCCAAAGAGCCAAAGAATACTGAGCTGGAGGCAGATTTCCGGCTGAAAACCCGAAGGTGCTGTCCTTGGTGCTAGTTTGCTCAGCCCTTTCTCCCCTTCCGGCTTCACTGTGGAGGGCAGAAGCAGGAACAGTGATGAGGGGGAAGTTCCAGCCTCAAAGCTTCCTGACAAAGTGGGGGGGGGCACCTGGGATGAGGGAGGGGCATTTCTCCAAAAGCAGAAGTGGAAGGGAATCTGTTCAGCCCCAAGGTAAAGGCTATGGCTGCCGAGGTCTCTGCAGCCGGGGATTCTGGGGCTCCATTAAAGATCTGCTGTGGCTTAGGTTTGCTGCAGATATTGTCATCCTTGTTTTGCATATGAGAATATCGAGGCCCAGAGAGGCCCGGTGACTTGCTCAGCGTTACACAGCTCACATCACAGGCAGGAAGTAAAATCCAGGCTATTTTCCTGTGCTATTCACTATACCATTATGGCATTTCCTTCCATAAATTAATATATACAAAATGTTTCCCTCATTAGAATGAAAGGCCTTTGAAGGCAGGGGCTGCCTTTGATTTTTTTTTTTTTGGTACAAGAAGTGCTCAACACAGTGCTTAAACAGAGTAAACACTCTTAATAAACCATTATTCATTGATCGATATGCTGTTAATTGACTTTTACCTGGCACTTTAAGGTTTTCACAATACTATATACATATATGGGGCACCCTGGGAGGGTACAGTAGATAGAGTGCTGGCCTTGACACTCATTAGCTGTGTGACTCTGGGTAACTCAACCTATTCTATGAAGTATCTTCTATTCTAAGGCCACCCTGCCTCTGTGCACAGAAATGAATGCTTAGAAAATGCAAAGGGCGAGGG
Source organism: Gracilinanus agilis (assembly GCF_016433145.1). Lineage (NCBI taxonomy): Eukaryota > Metazoa > Chordata > Mammalia > Didelphimorphia > Didelphidae > Gracilinanus > Gracilinanus agilis. Next base: position 57,980,231 of record NC_058136.1, on the reverse strand, counting down.
GAGAGTGAGGGCAGAGGGCAAGGATGCTTCTTGGAGGAAGCCTCAGCCCTCAGAATTCCCTGGGATTCAGTCGCTCCAAATCTCCTTCCCTCCCTTATTAGAAATTCTGTCTCCTTGTCCTACGTCTGTACTTTTTTGTCCCTGTTACTCTCCTGTTTGGAGGGAATCCTGAGAGCTGAGGGAGGTAGAGGCAGAGAGCTGTATGAAGAGGCCCAAGAATCCCAGGCTGAGGTGAGGAGGTAGCCTTAATAGATGATATTTACAGCGTCCCCCAGGAGGAAAGTGGTACCTTTTCTTGGGGGTGAATTTTGTCAAGTCTGTTTGGAAGGCATCATCATTAGGGCTTCCCTTTGATTTGGTAAGTGCCAAAATGGGAATAAATGACCTCAGTGGAGTGCCTGCCACGTAAACACATTGGACACCATTCAACAAAGTCTCCATTAAGCACTTAGTGATACTTAGGTTGGAAACAGGCCACAAAGAGAGAAAGAGCATGTGTGCTCTGGTATGTGCCTCCAGCTGGCTTGTAAATAATAATCAGAAATGAACCCCCAAGTGAAAATATCGATGTTTCATTCTAACAGCAACACGTGAGTCTCTGTTGCATCAAACAGAGGAAAGGCAGTGTGCCTTCTTGCTACTTTTGAAGTTTTATTTTACATGAAGATATTTAAATGGAAGCAGCATAACTTAAAAAGGGCCAAGGGTCAGGGGACGAGAGAGCTGGGTAAGCTTAGGGAATTCTGTGCCTCCGTTTTCTCATCAAATGACAATGGTCAACCTGCTCTGCTTCTCTTGTAGGGCTAGGAACATGTCATCAGACAAACAAGAATATGCTTTTTTTTGTATTATGGCTACATTTTGTTCTGACCCAGAAGTCATTTTTCCACTGAACAGTCAACGGACTATTGAGCAAAATTGCCCAGCTCTCTGACTGCTACTGAGAGAGTATTTCCCTTTAGGATTCTGCCATTTATTAATACAAAGAAGGGCTGACAGCTTGAACTTTCATAATTCAGGGCCAACATAATTTGCTGTATTAGACCAAAGTCGGGTATAGAGTCAGCTGGCTTTGAAATTAGTAAGACCTAAATTCAAATCCTACTTTAGATACTGATTAGCTGTGGGACACTGAGCAGGTCCCTTGACCTCTGTTTTATGTCTCATTTTCCTTATCTGGGAAACTGGCATAATAGTAGCACTTTCATCATAGGATATTACAAGAATCAAATGAGTTAACATCACTTTGCACATCTTAAAGCACCATATAAATGCTACTTATTATTATCAGGTTATCCTTTTGGTCCTTATCACTTCACTCTGCATCAGTTCATACAAATCTTTTCATGTTTCTCTGAGTTCTTCATATTTCTTCTTCCTTGTGGCATAGTGACATTTCTTTGCATTCACATATGCACTTTGTTTAGTCATTTCTCAGAATTGGGCACAAGTTTCAGTTCCAGCTTTTTGCCCTCATGAATAGTGCTACTATGAAGAATTTTATGCTCCCGAGTTCTTTCTTGCAGTTACTGGCCTTCTTGGTATATAAACCCAGTAATGGGAATGCTGGATCAAAGGTTATGAATAATTTAGTACTTTTGGGGCACCATTCCAAATTGTTTTCCAGAACAGTTAAGCCGATTAATAACTCCACAAACAATGATTTGGCAGGAGGCATTGTTATTTAGAAAGGATTCCCTTGGTTTCAATAATCATCTATGCACAGACAACTCACGAATTCATAGAGTAAACTGGAATTTCTTTGAAATCTCTCTTCTGAGCTCTAGGTCTGCATCACTAATAGCCTACCGGATATCTCCACTAGATGCCCTATCGCGGTGATGACGAACCTTTTAGAGATGGAGTGCCGGTTCCCCCTACCCCAGACTGAGTGCCATGCCCACCCCCCAGAGACTGAATGCCGGTGCATCCTGCTCCCCTCTTACCCTACACGGTGGGGAGAAAGCGCTCCCATTGGGCAGAGCAGGTGTGTGTGTGTGTGAAGCACAGTGCTTGACACATAGTAAGCACTTAATAAATGCTTACTGACTCACTGGCTGCAGATAAGGTATCAGTCTGCATTGGTAAAGGTAGTTCTTTGCTTGCAGATCCCTAAACCAATGAAATCAGATATCTGATCCATGATGTGTTTCCCCTTTAAGCAAGTTAACCCTTGCAGGGCCATGGAGTTCTTTCCCTTTTATCTTTCAACTCCATGCTTGTGGGCAGATAGAAGGATAGATGGATGGATGGGTGGATGCATGCATGCATTCATAGTCAAGGTAAAGGCCAGAAAGCAGTACATCCCAGGCTTGAGAGAGAACCCTTGTGAACATGGCTTGGTGATAGGAAATGGAATACCAGGTCTGAAGAGTAATGGGAGGGGGATAAAAAAGAAATAAGAAGCCAATCCTTGTCCTCAAGGAGCTTACAGTCTAAAGGGGGAAGGAAGACACTACACAAAAGGAAGCTAAAAGGGGAGGAGAGAAGGCCAGAGTGTACCCAGCAAAGTGTAGAGTTGATCCTAATGGTCATGGAGCTAAAACCAAGCAGAGCAACTGACAGGAAACAAAGCTAGCTGGAAACTTTGGAGTCCTCTCTAAAATCAGAGGAGAGAAGCAACCAAGGATGCTGAGGAGGGGTTGAGTAGCCAAGGTGAATACTTCTCCAAGATGAGGAAGTTTCAGTTGATGAGATTATCCTGGAGGAGGCAGCTGATGGACAATGGAACCTACAGTCCCACTGGCCTATTTGCAATGCTTCATCTCTCCTCTCCATGCCTTTGTACTGAATCTTTCCAGTCCCTCCTCCCTTCCACCTATTAGGATAGCTGACTTCCTTCAGGGTCCAGCTTCTACAGGAGACCTTCTCCTCAGCTGCTAGTGCCTTCCTTTCAAAAACCAAAGATCTTGTCTGTGGGTACCTTGCCTGTGGGCACCTATTAACGAATATGTCTTCTCCTGGAGGCCAGGGACTGGTTTTCCTTTCTTTGTATTCCTAGCACTTAACCCAAAGCCTGGCACATCGTGAGTTCATAGTTTATAAATGCTTCTTGAGTGATGGATTACATGCCCAGGGCACGGCGAGATTGGCACTTTCCCAGTTCTCACAACTAATATGTGGCAGGGGCAGAACTTGAACATTGACTTTCCTGGCCCTGTGGACAGCTCTCGGTCTACTGCAGCTTACCTCCTTGTCACAGGCATAGATGATAGGTTTAAAACAATACCCACATCTGTATGCTTATTCATATATACAGGCACATGGGAGTATGCGAGCACATATATACAGAGCAGAATAACAAGGTGAGATGGTCCAGGAAGGGCCTAAACAGCTTGAGAGTGACAGGAAAGGCCTCATGTAGAAGCTGGGACTTGAACTTGGTCTTGAAGGAAGAGAGGGACTCTAAGAGGCAAAGGAGATGGAGGGCTGGGGGACATGGGAGAAGGCCAGTACAGGGGCATAGAGATGAAAGAAGAGGAAGATCAGAGAGAAGGCCAGTTTAGAGCATGTGGAGGATTAAGAATGCTTAATGAGGTGGCAAGGGAAGCTGGGACAGCTAGGTAGTGCACCAGGTGCACTACATAGAGCACCAGGCCTGGAGTCAAGAAGATTCATCTTCCTGAGTTCAAATCTGGCCCAAATACTTACTGGCTGTGTGACTCTGGGCAGGTCACTTAACTTATTTGCCTCAGTTTCTTTATCTGTAAAATGAACTGGAGAAGGAAATGGTCAACAATTGCAGGATCTGCCAAGGAGACCTTAGTGGGTTCATAGAGAGTTGATTACAACTGAAAAACAACTGAACAACAACAGAAAGGAAGGTCGAGAACAGGTTGTGAAACACTGAAAATCAGACCCAGGAGTTTTTATTTGCTCCTAGAGGTAACAGGGAGATCAGGGAGTTTATTGAGTAAGACCATGTCATGGTCAGAGCTGCCCTTTGGGAAAATCACTTTGGCAAAGGGCAGCTAGGTGGCACAGTGGATAGAACACCAGGTCTGGGGTCAGGAGGACTTGGGTTCCAATCTGGTCTCAGACACTTCCTAACTGTGTGACCTGGGCAAGTCACTTCACCCCATTTGCCTAGCCTTTACCCTTCTGTCTTAGAGTTGTTTCTAGGACAGAAGGTAAGAAATGCAATTCATTTGGCAGCAGCAGTGTGGGTCATAGACTGGAGTGGGGAGACACTTGAGGCAGGGAGACCAATTAGGAGGCAAAGGGTGTTAAGAACATGAGCTGGGGAGGCAACTGTATCAACGGAGGCAAGGGGATGGGTACGAGGAACACTGTTGAAGAAATGGTAAGATTCGGCAGTGAATTTGGTGGGTAGAGTGAACGTGAGAGAAGAGTGAAGGATGACCTGGATAACTGGGAGGATGCTAGTACCCTCAACAGTCAGAGTCCCGAGAGGGGGCCATTTGGGGAAAGAGAATGAGATTTGTTTGGAACCTCTTGAGTATGTGCTCTAAAGCATAGACAATCAACTAGTGAAGCTTTCACAAAGGACACGCACAAGAACCGAGTGCATATGCCAGCCTAGAGAAGAGTGCTGGCCACCATAATAGGTTCCAGGGGGGGAGGTCCAAGTAAAGTGTTCTACCAGAGAAAGCCTCTGGGCTGACGGCAGGGAAGGACTGGCGAGCCTGCCCTGAGAAGCCTCTAACTTGGGGAATGCTTCTCTGATGAAGACAATTGTGTAACCAACGCCCGCTGCCTCCATTTGCTCCTTGGAGAATTGAACCTGCCCCAAAGGACCCTGGAACAATTCCTTTATCTTCAGGCCACACCTAAATGCTTACTGCTCCCACATCCCCCAACATGCAGCACCCCCAACTGCCCTTCACTGTCTCACTTAACCCATCCCACCACCCACCCGAACAGCCCACGAAACCACCAGGCTATTGGAGGAGGAAAGGGAGTAGGAACGAGAACGTCTGTACGTGGCGCCGCCTGCCTCTTTCCTCTTGTGTTCAGATCCTTTTTGTTTGTTGGATGGAGTCCTCTTTATTTGGTCTCCAGCTCCTGCAGATTTTGAGTGATAGAGTAAACTTCCCACCACAATTAAGGACTTGAAATTATCCTCCACCCAGCCCTTCCCTGCCTGGCTCTCCTCCCCATCAAGTTCCAACTCGGATTGCTTGTTGATTTCTACAGAGCTCGTTTTTTCTCCCCATGTCAGTCAATGTGTAATTTTCTCCCAAGGTGCCAGAGCTTAATGTGAACTGGCTGCCTCATTCGAACAGATACTGTACTTTTCAAGACTTTGGTATCTCCGGGTGACCCATTCATGATGTTCATAAGCTGGTCCTCTCCGCACATATTGGCTCTATAATTAATGTTGGCCTCACACAATCCTATCTTCAAGCACATCTGATCTGTAGCCTAGCAAGGGGTCTATTGAGAGAAGTATTTGAGATGAAAGCAGAAAATAGGTTTAGCATTGACATTGTTTTCAAGATGAATAATATCTGTCATAAAAGAAATCCTCCCCACCCATTGTAGCTATTTCTAGTTTGCATTTCCTGCTTGCAAGAAAAAAAATATTTTAGCTTACAGAGGTGGGAATATGTTCCTGGAGGGAGGCTTCATCCTAGCCCTCCCAAGGGAATCCACTTTGAAGTTTTCTGAAACTAATTTGTGAGACAACCCAGAAAAGCCAGGCCGAGGAGTGAGGAGGGGCTGGGGTTTTCGAGAACTAGAAATGTTATCTACGGATGCCAAGAAATGGGTATGCCAGTCTGAACCACCTCTGGCAGAGACAAAAATGAAGCTTGGGTAATGACTCCCCATTACACCAGAGTCGAGGTGAGGTGCGGGGCGGGGTGGGGGGGGGAGAGTTCCTTTGAAGACAACTCTCCTTAAGGCACTCAAGAAGCCAGCAAGCATTTATTGAAGCTCCTACTGTGTGCTGAGCACCGGCAATGTCTATCCCTGACCTCAAGGAGCTCCCAGTCTAATGGGGGACACGAAATGCAAATAACATGGTATAAACGGGATTTAGTCAGAACTGAGGGAAGGCACTAACTTTAAGGAGGATTGTATCTATCTTGATCTTGCCTCAAGTTGAAATGACCCTATGGGTCAGACTTTGTATGTGGCCATTCCACTAGTCCCCAGTCCACCTACTAACTGTCTTGCCATCTAGCCCCTTTCTGTTTGTCTGTTGCTTTTTTAAACCCTTAACCTCTGTGTATTGGCTCCTAGGTGGAAGAGTGGTCAGGGTGGGCCATGGGGGTCAAGTGACTTGCCCAGGGTCACACAGCCGGGAAGTGTCCGAGGCCGGATTTGAACCCAGGACCTCCCGTCTCTAGGCCTGGCTCTCCATCCACTGAGCTACCCAGCTGCCCCCATCATCTAGCCCCTTTCTTGTCACGCTGTCTGAAAGGTTTTGTTGTATGCTCTGGGCAACTCTAAGCGTGGTGGGCCCGGGGCATCCCTCAACTACCAGTCTAACAACAAGGAAATAAGGTTAGTGGGGGATGACATGCTTGGATGAAGTCATGCCAGTGCCTTTTATAGCCCTGATCCCTTTCTAAATGTGCTCAAAGCACCCCTTTAATATTACGCTCTAGCATTTTGTTGTAAATCAGACCACCCTTACTAGCCTGCAGTTTGCAGACATTGCTTTTAAAACGAGAGTACTTGTTTTTCTCCAGTTTGGCCATATCTTCCCTACTCTTTAAGATTTTTCAAAAATTGCTGTTGGCAGCTCAGCGGTCATATAGGATCAGTGAGCCAGCTTGCATATTGATTAAGTAGGGTAAGGAAAGAAAGAGAATAAGTATTTATAGAGGCCTACTCTGTGTCAGGTTCTGTGCTCTGTGTTTTTACCAATATTATCTCATTTGATCCTCACTGCAACCCTAAGATATATTTGATCTTATTATCCCCATTGTACAGATGAGGAAACTGAGGTTAAGTGACTAGCTCAGGGTCACACAGATAGTAAGTGTCTGGGGATGAATTTGAACTCAAGTCTTTCTGACTCTAGACCACTGCACAATCTAGCTGCTATGTGCCAAGGACTAGACATACAGAGTCCAAAACAAAACCATCCTTGCCCACAAGGAGCTTATATTCTTTTTTTTAAACCCTTAACTTTTTTGTGTATTGACTTATTGCTGGAAGAGTGGTAAGGGTAGGCAGTGGGGGTTAAGTGACTTGCCCAGGGTCACACAGCTGGGAAGTGTCTGAGGCCGGATTTGAACCTAGGACCTCCCGTCTCTAGGCCTGGCTCTCAATCCACTGAGCTACCCAGCTGCCCCCAAGGAGCTTATATTCTATCTGGGGAAGCATCATGTACACATATAAGTAAATATGAAGAAATTTGGGGGATGAAGATACTAGTAGAAAATAGGGGTGTGAATCAGAAAAGGCCTCATAAAAGAGGCTATATTTGAGTTTTTAAAAAAAATTTTTTTAAACCCTTAACTTCTGTGTATTGGCTCCTTGGTGGAAGAGTGGTAAGGGTGGGCAATGGGGGTCAAGTGACTTGCCCAGGGTCACCCAGCTGGGAAGTGTCTGAGGCCGGATTTGAACCCAGGACCTCCCACCTCTAGGCCTGGCTCTCCATCCACTGAGCTACCCAGCTGCCCCCTATATTATAGTTTTAAAGATAACTATGGATTCTAAGAGGCAGAAGGGAAGAGGGAGGGTATGCCAGGCATCAGGAACAGCCTGTGCAAATGCACAGAGGTGGAAGATGAATGTTGCAGACAATGAACAGCAAGTAGGACAGTTTGGATAGAATATAGAGTGCATGGAAGAGTCATGTGTAATCACCTTTGGAAAGGTAGTCTAGAGCCACATTGTGAAAGGTTTAGCATTCCATACAGAAGCATTTGCATTTTATCCTGGAGGCAATGGGGAGCTATGGAAGCTTTTTGAACAGAGTGACATGATCAAAACTATACTTTTGAGATAGGGAGCCAAATTAGGGCAATATTTCAGTGGTCCAGGCCACAGGTGATGAGTCTGAATGAAAATGATGGTTGTGTGAATGAAGAGAAGGGGGTGGAAGCATGAGATGTTTATAGAGCGAGAAACAGTCAAGATTTGACAGTTGCTTGGATGTGTTGGATGAAGAAGAATGAAGAGATGAAGGTAACTCTGGGATTGTGAACTTGGGTGACTGGGAATATGGTGGTGTCCTTGGAGGAAGAGAATTGTGTTAAGTTGTGTTCTGGCTATGCTGAGTTTTAGATGCAGATGGGACACACTGTGGGAGGGGGAATACCCAAGAGGATGTGGGACTGAAGCTGGGGGTGGGGGCTTGGCCTCTTCTCTGTATAGAGGTGGTAATGGAACTCTTGGGTGCTGATGAGATTACTAAGAATGGAGAGAGAGAAGAGGAATGAGCCTAGGATAGAGCCTTGAGGCTCATCCACAGTTAGAGGGCAGGACATGAATGGTGATCTGAGAAAGGAGACTAAGGAGAGAGGGTGAGATATGTAGGAGGAGAAGCAAAACAGTGGAGTAAACAAAGCCCAGAGAAATAAGAGAGGATCCAGACAGAGCATGTAAAATGGTGTCAGATATACAGAGAAGTCAAAGGGCATGCACCCTGGCAAAGGGGATTTCTTCTAATTCTTTCAGTACCTTAGGACATAGTTTGTTGGTGACCTGTTCACAATGGGCACTCTCTCATCTTCTTGCCATTTGTCCTTCTTTTGTTTTTGTTTAGTCCTTCCCAGTCTAAAGATCACTCTTCTTGGTAGACAAATCAAAGAAAAATGGAGAGTTGAGTAGTTCTTCCTTCACTCCATTGTTTATGACCATAGAGCAGCAGTGGTGTTTAGCCTGCAGAGGAATAGAGGAATTTTATCCCTTCTTTCATCTTCTGAATGCCTCGAGAACGCCTTATTTGATACTCAACCCCTGCTTTGTCTGATTCCAAACTTGTTACTCTTTAGTATTCAGCCTCTGTTATATGTCCTCATGTCTATCTCCTGTATTTGTGGGTTCCTTGAGCATCATATTGGTTTCTTTAGACAGCTTCTTTTAATTATCATCAGAATTGTTTGTGTTTTATGTTTCACTACTGAGAGCTGTCCATCCCTCTAGGGGAGGGATACACTTGCCCTATAGAATTTTGGGTCAAGTCTCAGGTTTCTCTTTTCTTTGAGCTCCCTACAATCTGCCGTTCAGTTGGCCTATGGTATAAGTCAGACAGCATCTTAGCTTTCCTTTCCTCTGTTGTTTTTCTAAGACACAACGGTACTTTTCACAAAATTCCTATAATCTTTACCTGATCAACCACTTCTTCCCTGCTGGTTAGAATCAAATTCACAGTAACAACTCTCCTCGTTGCTTCCTTCACCTTTTTTTCAAACCCTTAACTTCTGTGTATTGGCTCCAAGGTAGAAGAGTGGTAAGGGTGGGCAATGGGGGTCAAGTGACCTGCCCAGGATCACCCAGCTGGGAAGTGTCTGAGGCTGGATTTGAACCCAGGACCTCCCATCTCTAGGCCTGACTCTCAATCCACTGAGCTACCCAGCTGCCCCACTTCCTTCGCCTTTTGAAGAATGGAGCGGACATTAAGGCAAGTTAAGAGTGTTTCTGTGGCCAGCATAATATTTCTGAACTCTCCATTCGCTTCCTTCTCTGGTCCAAGGAGTTTGTAGCACGCTCCCTCGGCACTGGACTTTGACCAGCCCTCATGATTTCATTGTGTCCTAAGGCTGGTCAGTAAAGAACTTGTCGCTGCTGTATTTTAAGCCACGGTCCGAGTGCTGCTGGAGTACCACCTTCTAAACCATCCGGCCACTTTCCAAATCTGCTTTTCTCTTCTGAAATCTTCCTTTCGACTGGCCACCGTGTCTGCCTCCTCTGCGCATTGCCAGATACGTCCACTCTTTGTGACATCTCTGTACGCCCAATCTTCAGAGAGCAGGAAGGTGATGAAAGGGGCAAACTGCCTCTGGGAGGGGTTCGCTGGCCCTGCTTCTTGCCTTCCTTCTCTTGATTCTTTCTCCCAGTGTTGTTTCAGGCTTCTGCCATAGGTCATAATCCCTCTCTGTCTCTTCAGGGTTGTTTTTTTAACCAGCTGTACTTCATACTCCCTGGCAGCCTGGAGAATAAAGGCGATTATGCTCCTCCTCTTCCTCCTCCTCCTCCTCCTCCATACTAAGTATTGGTTCCAAGGCAGAAGGATGGTAAGGGCCAGGCCTTTGCCTCTAGTGGTGAGATGAAATTGCTCTTTGTGCTTACATAGCTATTAAGACACACACGCACACACATGCACACACACACGCACGTGGAAGGGCCCTCTGTTCAGCACTGCACACTGGCCCTTCTCCTTTTTGATACTCGTTGAGACCGGTGTCCTCAGTTCTCTCTCGTTCCTGTTGGTAGCTCTTAGGTCTAGCTCCCATGTCAAAGAGCCAGAATTCCCGGGCTGTTTGCTACAAGGGGGATTTCAGCCGTGGGGCCCCTGCAAAAGGCATTTATGGTGATTTATAGCGAGCTTCCCAGTTTTTCTCAGACTATCCCCTAGTAGATTCGAGTGCCTTTGATGGACAGTTAGCAGATTCTTGCCAAGTCCTAATGCATGTCAAAATTACGTTCTCTTGTCTTCTGGGCAGGGTTTTCAACTAAAAAAGAAACCTAATTACCAGCAAGGCTTTATTTATTTCAATCTAATGACCACCTTTTTGGGGGGACAGACTTTAGATGCCACGCTGCTGATTTCAAATGCTGCCTTCCATTCTCTGACCACAGGACTCTGGGTCTACTTTGTTTTAACCTGGAGATTGATCCTGTTTGAATCTAAGGAGGTTGCATACATGTATTGAAGATGATATTTAGATAACGAGAAGCTTATCGTTGGAAGGGGCCTTAGAGATCATCTAGTTCAGCGGTTCCCAAATGTGTTTGGCCTCCCGCCCCCTTTCCAGAAAAATCTTCCTTAGCCCCCTGGAAATTAATTTTTTTAAAAATTTTAATAGCAATTAATAGGAAAGATAAATGCACCTGCGGCCATCACTGCTCCCCTGGATCCATGCAGCACCCACCAGGGGGCGGTGGCGCCCACTTTGGGAATCACTGATCTAGTTCCACCCCTTCATTTTACAGATTGAGGAAACTGAGGCACAGAGAGGAGAAGGGATTGCTTCAGGCCACCTGGTTATTATGTTTCAGAGGTGAAATTAGAACCATGGTCACTGACCTCTGAAGCCAGCATTCATTCACTGCAGTCCAATACACTGCTGCAAATATAACGGGTTGTATATATAGTCAAATTCCGACTCATTCAGCAAGCATTTAAGTGCATCCTAAGTGGCAGCTTCAATACAATTTCCTGATTCCTCCCAAACGTCAGTCCCCAGCCTCCCCCGGAAATGACTTTCTATATATTTGTATTGTCGTATCTGTACAGACGTTGTTTCTGCTCAGTAGGATGGAGGAACCTTGAGGACTTAGCACTGAGCCGGGCACATGATCGGTGCAGAACGACTGCTTCTTGGACTGGATTGAGCGGAGCCCCGCCATTCAGGAGGACTGTGGGCCATGTTGCCGCATTCCTTGAGTAGTTCCTTGTGCAGTCAGTGCTGGCCAGATCCCTTGTGTCTTGCTGGCTTTGGTTAGGGGGCTAAGTGTAATGTGAGGAGGACTGCTTTGCCTGGGAGGGGGTGCTACTTGTCCCTTCTTGCATGGACTTCTAGCAATTTCTCCTAGAAGGGTTTCTGGGTCCTGGGCCCTCGCAGGACCATCTTGAAAGCATGTGGACGTTGGTGCTGGCCCCCTCAACCGCCTGCCTCAGTTGGGTGGGGTTAGGTTAGGTTGGTTCTTCTTTGGTACCTTCTTCTGAGAGGAGGCACAGCAAGCTGCTGGCCCCCATCAGGCCAGGAAGCAGGGTCTTGCTTATCTAGGAAGAGAGTGCCTATGGGTGAGGAGTCCTGCCTAAGGAATTTCCTGGAAGGAGCTCTGGGGATACCAATTGGAAGGGCCCAGCCCAGGGTGGAAGGAGAGGCAGCTAAAACCGTGATTCAGTGCTTGGCTTCCCTTTGCCTTTCCTGGCTATTTGGAAGAAAACTTTGATTGGAGTTTGCTCTTAGCCATGCTCCAGGCCCCAAAACCTTGGGCTCTGGGCCCGTTCATGGCTCCCCAGACATGCAGCTGGCCACTGGCCTTCCTGAGGGAATGCCCTGTATATGCAAATTAGGCAATGGCTGCCCTTCCCCTTGCTCTCTCCTAAGGAAGGACTGCCTGGCTAATTTCTCCGAAGGCTTCAAGTTACTTGGAAAATGCAGCTGCTCTTACTTCATCTTTCCTTTTCCTTCCTGGAAAGCCAAAGAAGAGAGTCTGGGCCCCAGGACATCCCTCTCAGCCCACGCAGGGTCCCGGGGCTCTGTCTTGTTCTAAGCAGCAGACGGGGCCCTGGCAACTCGCCCATTCCCTTCCCTCCACTGCTGTGCCCAGATTTGGGATACAAGTTCCTTTGCAAGGCCCGGCACACTCAGGCTTTAACTACTCTAGCAACTGTTCCCAGCTGTCTTTAAATGGGGGTTTGGCCAGCCCCCCTCTCCAGGGAAAACGGCTTGAATCTGGTTCTTGTCTGCCTGTATATGCTCCACTGGAAGCTCATGTCAATCCAAGCCAATAAACACTGATTAGGCTCTGGCTGTGTGCAACCCACCGTGTTTGGTTCTGCGGATCCAAAGTCAAGTCGGGGTAGAATGGCCTCTGATGAGGGCCGTTTGCCTTTCCACTAGCTCTCCTCCGTTGCTTCTCAGGTACCCTGCAGTGGCTCCTAGAGGAGATGCCGGAGTCTGATGCTGACCAGCTTGCCTCCTCCAATGCTAGGCCCTGCATTGCTTCTTTACAGAGATAGTTCAAGCATAGGGAAAAAATGGGGACCAATCAAGTATGCAGACTGTGTGGAGAGGCAGTGTGGTGCAGGGAGGTCCAAACCTTCCTTAGAACATTTGCTAGCTGGGACCTTGGGCAGTTCACTCAAGCTCTCAGAAATGTAGTTCACCCATCTGTAAATTAAACGATTTTCTAGGGTTTGGGGGAGAATCCGATGAGGTTATGGCTGGAGTACTCTTAGCAAGTCTTAAGGCAGCTGGATTTGGAGACAGAGGGCCCAGACTCTGCGTCCCGATTTGCTACCCTGTGACCCGTAGCCTCTTTGGGCCTCAGTTTCCTCATCTGTGGACTCGATGACTTAGTTTTAGGATCTTAAGATGGCAAACTGAAATGGATTTTAGAGATCTGCTGCTCCGATTTCTTCCGTTTTATAGATCAGGTGACTCACACAGACAGGAGGTGGCTGAGGTCCGATTTGAATCCAGGTTCTCGGACTGTAGACCCATCTTTCTTTCTACTGCACCCCATTGCCCTGGCTCTAATTCTGCAGTCCTGTGGTATTCATGCTTGGCTCTCCCTTCTGGCCCTTCCTGGCCCTTCCCTCGGTTCACAGATTAGTCCTTGCACGACCAGCCTCCGGCTTCTTCCCTTGCTCCTTGGTGCTGTGATACAGAGAGGGGCACAGAGCCCTTAGGAACTTGGGTCTCTGAGGCCCATAAAACACCTAATCATGCTCACTGTTTTGCTGCTTGTTCTCTCTGCTGCAGAACCCTCCCTCCCCCTCCAAAAAAAACCCTGGCCACTGTTGTGGGGGGTTAACCCAGGTAGAGGGAAGGTGGCCAGGCCCCTCCGATTCCCCAGAGGCAACCACAGCTCCAGCTTGTCACAAAGGAAGAGCCTTTGGGGCAAGGGACCAGGTTCTCTTTTGTGGTAACTGGGTTGCCAGGACTGCAGCAAACAGCTGAGAGGAGAGGGAGAGAGAGAGAGAGAGAGAAACAGACAGAGAGAGACAGAGAGAAGAGAGAGAGAGGAGAGAGAGAGAGAGAGAGA
>NC_058136.1:57948654-57966004 GCF_016433145.1 Gracilinanus agilis | reverse complement strand
AGAGAGAAAGAGAGAGAGAGAGAGAGAGAGAGAGAGAGAGAGAGAGAGAGAGAGAGAAAGAGAGAGAGAGAGAGAGAGAGAGAATATGAATATCTGTGTGGAAAGCAAGTGGAAAAAGGATGTCATCTGGGCAGACCTGAAAGGTGAAGAGGGACGAAGGCATTATATCTATCTATAGCTGATGCTTTTCCCATCCACCATCCCCTCCCAGGACTGATCCTTTGTCTGCCCTCCCTGACAGTCTGAAGCTAGAGCTTTGTCTGTCTCCCTGTCCCCGTGTCTGGGCAGGTGAAAATATATTTTAGATATTCTATAAAAATATATATACTACCCCCCCCCCCCATGCTCATCATGATCGTCTTTGGTGCTAGCAGTTGGCAATGGTCCAGGACTGGAGGCCGACCCCACAGCACATACCACTCAGGCCACTGAGGCTGCTGGGGCCCCTCCGCGGGGGAAGGGTGGGCCTTGGCGATCAGGAGGTTTAAGAATTTAGTGCATACGTGGTGGCTGGGAAGATGAGGGACTCAGCTGGCCAAATAAAAGTTTCCTGAACTTGTTGGAGGAGAGAATAGTTTCCTTTGTTCCTTCATCAAATTTTTACTGCTCCAAATGGCTTTCCTCCCCCCAAAAGCCACTCTTTTGTTTGTGTTTCTAGACACATGCAACGTGAGCCCGTGGAAGTCCACGATTGAGCCCACCGAGAAAGCTGACTAGCAAATCATCCACAGACCACAGCTGCAGGAATTCCTACAGCATCAGTAGAGAGATACCAACACAGAGATGGGGGAGAGACTGTCAGAGGGAGAGACAGAGACAGACAGACAGACAGACATATGGAGATACGTCAACTGAGAAAACCCAGATTACCTATAGATCCTCCAAGAGACAGGGAGACGTATACAGAGGTGGCTGGAAATAGGCCCAGAGACAGGGAAGGACTCCCAGAGTAAGATGCCCAAAGACAGACACTCAGATATACGCAAAAGCACAGAAAGCTAGACTGAGATAAACAAGACACACAAAGAGAGACAGACGTCGGGCTACTGAGACACTCCAGCACACACACACACACACACACACACACACACTCGGATACACAGGGGAGCACAGTGCCGAAGGTACACACAGAAGAGCTCACATCAATGCATACACACATATACAGAAAAATACACAAAGCCTGAGAAGAGAGACATCAGCAAAAGGGGAAGGGGTGGATCTGACGAGCTCAAGGGCTGCTTTCAGTTCTAGATCTGTGATCCTATGACCACACACACACATTCACACACACACGTATAAGGAGTCAGAGATGAAGGGAAACGGGGAGGGGAAAGGTAGGAAGTGGGGAGGGAGAGAGACGGAGAGGAGAGAAGACAGCAGTATGAGGAGAGGGAGAAGGTGGGGGAGACAAAGACAGAGGTGATGACAGAGGGGACAGATAGGGAGGGTGGCAAAGGGAAAAAATGAAGAGAGGGATGGAAAGAGGAGGAGAGAGAAGGAAGAAAGGAAAGAGGCAGAGGAAAAGCAGGCACTTACAGAACAGAAAGGAGAGAGACAGACAAAGAAGGGAGGGTCAGAAAAGAGGAGGAGGAGAAGGGACAAACACATGTGAGAAAAGAGAAAGGGAAGAGAGAAAGCAATGGGAAGAGGCAAAATGAGAAGGACAAAAAGAAGGGACAGAGGAAAAGGAAGGATCACAGGAGTAGAAGCAGGGTTAGTGAGAGAGAGAGAGAGAGAGAGAGAGAGAGAGAGAGAGAGAGAGAAAAGACAAAAAACCATGGAAAGGGAACAGGGAGAGAAAGCAAAGAAAGGGAGGAAGAAGTCGAGACAAGAGGTCAGTAGAGAAATGAAAGGAGAAACAGAAAGAATGGAGAACCTCAGCGAATGAGGGATGGAAAGAAAAAGTAAATAGACAGGAGAAAAGATATAAAAGAGAGAACCCAAGAGAAGAGGGGGTGGTAAAGAGAACTGGAGAGAAAACAGTGAGACAGAGGGTTCTAGAGAAGGAATGAGAGTCAGAAAGCAGGAAAAAGAGGAAAGGAGGGAGAGGGAGGAAGAGACATGAGAAGAGAAGAGAGAGTCACAGAATTAGAGATCAATTGAACTGGGCGTGGTAGGGGAGGAGACAGAGAGAGAGAATTTGAACTGGAGAAAGGGAAGAATGAGAGGCAGACAGAATGGGGGGTAGAGAAGAGAGATGAAGACAGTAATACACAGAAGGTAGAGAAAAGAAAGAAGCCCAGAATCAAGAGAGGGAGGAGAACAGCAGAGAAATGCAGAGAGAAGGGAAGATACAGAAAGGAGAGAGAGAAACACAGGATAAAGAGGAGAGGCACAGAACAGAGAAGGGAATGGGAAGAGAGGATTGAGGAGGAAAGAAGAGGGATGGAGAGAGAGAAGAAAGGAAGAGAAGCAGAAAGAAGGCAAAAAACTGGAAAGGGAGGAGAGAGATAGAAGGAAGGATGAATAGGGAAGAGGAAGTAGAAATCAGAGACAGAAAGAGAGGAAAGAGAGAATGACAGAGGCTAAATGAGAAAAAAAAGAGAATGAATGACAGCAGGAGAGAGAAAGGGAAAAATGATTACATAGAACCAAAGATGAGGAGAGAAATGGGAAATGAGGGAAATGGGAAACAGAAAACAAGGCAGGCTTGTAGAGAGGGAGGGAGGAGAGACAGAAAGACAACAGGAAATAAAGGGGAGAAGAAGAGAGAGGAGACAGAGAGAAAAAACAGGCAGAAAGGAATGACTGAATGAGAAGAGGGAGAAGGAGCCAGAGAGCAAGAAGAAAAGCAGAGGGGAAAGAGACATGGGATAGAGGCTAGAAAGGAAGGAGAAAGGAGAGTTGCACAGAGAGGAATAAGGGAAGAGATAGAAACAAAGACTGAGCAGAGAGACACCGAAGAGAAAGGACACAAGGGAGCAGAGACAGAAAAGAGGAAGAAGAGACAAAGAGCAGAGGGAAGCAAAGAAACATGCAGAGGGATGAAGAGAAGCAGAGAACAAAGAGAGGGAGGATGGAGCTAGAGAAGAAGGAGGAGAGAGATACATAGAGATGGAAGGACAGAGACATTGAGAGACATACACAGAGCAGAGGAAAAAGGCAGGTGCATGATTGGAATGTAGAGAATAGAGGTAAGATAGAGGAAGGACAGAGAGAAGAGAGAGACACAAGAAAGAGACGAGAAAAAGGAAAGGCTGTAGAGAGGGAGAAAGATACAAACACAGAGAGAGGAAAGGGAGGATGAGAAAGATAGCTAGCAATAAAAAAGACACAAATTGATGACAGAAACCCAGGTAGAGGAGAGAAACTCAGTGAAGGTGAAGAGAGATTTATGAGCGAGGTATAGAGGAGAGGGAGGAGAGTGACGACTAGAGAGGAAAGAGACAGAGAACAGAAAGGGTCAGATCAAAGAGAGAAGGAGAAGAGACACACAGAGATGAGACACACAAGGAGGAGGCACAAAAGAGAGGAATGCACAGAGAAGGATGGCATAGAGAAGTATTTAGAAGAGAGAGAGGCACAGAGACAAGGAAGACAGATAGAGCTGCAAGGGCAATTAGAGGTCATCAAACTCAACCAAAAACTGAGACTCTGCGAGGAGATGAAAAAGGGAGGGAGGCACTAGTGAGGGGTGAGCAGGAAAGACATACCTGCTCACAGAGAAGAGAGACCCCTTAAGGATGGAGAGAGTAGAAAGAGATAAAGAGAGAGAGCCATTGGACAATAGACGGAATGGATATAGACTAGTTAGAGAGGAGTCAGAAACAGATGGACAGAAAGGAGGAGAAGGTATGAGAGGGGAGCAAAGAGATGGAGGAGAAAGAAGAGGCAGGAGAGGAAAGACAGGAGATGGGAGAAAGGGAAAAAGAGGATAGAGAGGGGAAAGGGAGGTAGGAATTAAAAACAGGGAGTGTGGGAGAATGGAGAAACAGTAAGATTGGAGGGATGAAGAGACTGAGGGGAGAGGGAAAGAGGAAAATTGGGAAAGGAGCCATATCACATTGGGGAAAAGAGAGCTGGAGAGGAGAGGCAATGGGAGGGATTGAGATGGTGAGGAGGGAAGGAAGAAGGAAGGGAGAAAGGAGAACTAGAAAAAATGAGGAAAAAAGAAGGGCAGAGAGAGTTAAAGGAGACGGGGGAAGAGAAAGGGGAGAGCGAGGCACAGAGAACTGAAACAGACAGAGAGGAGAAAGCAAAAACAGATATTTTCCAGACTTACAAACAATTCCCTAAGGTAGCCCAGGAGATGCCCAGAAAGCACTGGGGCTCTGTAAGGGATCTTTACAGCTGTCCACCAGTCAGACCAGGGCACCAAACTGGATTAAGTCCTGGAGATCTCAGTTTTGCCAAGATTTCTGCTGCTTATTTCATGGAGCTGATTGGGAGGGACTTCATTGGCAGAACAAAGGATGTCTTAGGATTGCAGGATTTCCAGCTGGAAGGGCAATTCAAGGTCATCTAGTCCAACCCCTCATTTTACAGCCGAGGAAACTGCAACCTAGAGAGGAGAAGGACTTGCCTAAGGTCACCCAGCTCAGAAGTGGCAGAATCAGGATTTGAACCCAGATCTTTGCTTCTTACTTTACTGCTTCCTCCCCCCCCCCCACTGGCCTATGTGCCACTTGAATAACTGATCTCGATGTGGTATCTAGGGAAAAGAAGTTAGTCTCACCGATCCAACAATTCAATAAGCATTTATTAAGCCCCTCCTGTGTGCTGGATACTGTGCCAGCAGCTAGAGATCCAAAGACAAAAATGAATGTGCCCCTGCTCTCAGGGAGCTCACCCTCTACGTGAGTAGGGGTGGAGGGTGGTACCTAATAGCACTTGTGCAGATGTGGAAGGGCCAGACATTAGCCACTAAGGAGCTCAAGGGGAAGTGGCCCCCTAAGTGGAGGTTGGGACTTAACAGTTCTGAGAGATGGCCGGGAGGAGGGACTGTTTCCAGGGAGAAGGTGAAGCTTGCATGACTGCCGAGTCCTCGGCCAAAGGAGCGAATCGAAGGAAAAGTTACTAAGTCCAGTTTGACAACAGAGGAGAGGCCATAAAGGAGGAGAGTATGAATGAGGTTGGAAAGGCAGGCGAGGGAGGCCAAGCGGATCCTCTGGGCAACTAGAAGCTACTCAAGGCTTTTTAGCACCGTCAGAGGTGGCCATTCCATTTGGGCATTTCGAGAATATTTCTGCATCTGCTGCCTTTCAGGCTACCGCGCCCCATTTGTGATCTCTGATCACACGTTAATGCCTTGTATGTCTGTGTTTCTAGGGAACGTTTCAGAGCATACAAATCAAAACTGAGGAGTGATGAGAAATTTGAATTTCGAGCACAGGATGGCTCATTTGTGGGAGGCTCATCAAGATAATTCTTTCTGCGTAAACTGGAATAAACAGTGACATCTCACACACACAGAGGCCAAAGCAATGAAGGAGGCATTGGATACCGCAGGCACTCCAAGTCGCCTGGGGGAAAGTCCCCTGTGGCCGTCTCCTTTCCCTCTGCCTTGCTCAACAGAGCTTCTTCCCTGAAAGGCTGCCATCTGCTTTTGGTAGGTGAGTGTGTCCCCCCCCACCCACCCCCAACCAGGTCTGTCTATACAGACACTATACAGTGTCTATACAGCACTGTCTCAGATGTGGCCCCTCTTAGGAGAAGGGCTTTGTGTGGTGCTGAGTTGACTTCACAATGTCAAGGCACGGAGTAGATTCAGGGAGAAATTAGCCAAACAGGCCAAAGAATTTTTTTTTGTTTCTTTCTTTTGTTTTTTTTTTAAACCCTTAACTTCTGTGTATTGGCTCCTTGGTGGAAGAGTGGTCAGGATGGACAATGGGGGTCAAGGGACTTGCCCAGGGTCACACAGCTGGGAAGTGTCTGAGGCTGGATTTGAACCTAGGACCTCCCGTCTCTAAGCCTGGCTCTCCATCCACTGAGCTACCCAGCTGCCCCGGTTTTTGGGGGTTTTTAACTTTCTTGCTGGCTTCTTGGGGGCCGCCCTTGCAGATCCATGAATTAATTTACATGGAAGAAATTGAAGCAAACTCACCGGCATTTCTCTAAGTAGCTAGGAGCCATAGAGAGCTGGTGGTGGAGTCAGCATTTAAATGTGAATCCAAATCCGGCCTCAGATACTTTCTAGCTGTGTGACCCTGGGCAAGTCATTTCAACTCTCCATCTGCCTCAGTTTCCTCACTTTCAAAATGGGGATAATGACAACATCTATTTCCCAGAGTTTTCACAAGGATCAAATGAGATAGTATTTGTAAAGCACATTGCAAACCTTAAAGTGATATAGAAATGCTAAATATGGTGATGCTGATGATGCCATCCTTCAGGTAGGGAGGTATTAGGCACAGGGATACTGAATTCTGCTAAGCATTTGGAGTTTGGGCCAAATTTGTGTTGAAATATTATAAAAATAAGGTGATGGATGTTAGGAGAGTCCAGGAGTTAAGTGACAACGGACTGATATAGGAAGCGAACAAGGGAGATATTAAGCAAATACAGGAAATAGTTTCATTTAAGAAAAATTCCTTGCTCTTTGGTCCAACGTTTTTTTCTACTGTGGTTATCCACCAAAGGTTAATCATCAGATGAAAGAACTGGAAGCCGGAAGGGTCCTTCGAGACCTCTTAGCTTATAAAACAGGCCTCGGGAGAAAAAAGGATTTCTTCAAGTCCCAGAGCCACAATTCAATCCTGTGCCCTCTCAATTCAAATCTATTGCTAACTAGAGTGGCGTGATTAGGGCTTTACTCCAGGACATAGACATCTAGACATTGGGGTCCCCTAGAAATCTCAGGAACAACTGCCTTCCCTCTACTGTCTCTGTACCTCAGCTGGCAGTTCCCAGCTAACCAGGGCCTTTCTTCTCTTCTCTTCCCTTTCTTTTCTTCTATCTCCCAAGGAGAGATCTCTGAGGCTCCCCCTTCCTCCTTCGGTAGCCCGTTGCACTGTTGGATGCCTTCCAATACTAGGTTTCATTTCTCCCCTACACGTAGCCAAAATGGGCCTCTCGACGACTTCCTCTCATTACTTCTTCCCTCTTGGTCAAACAGAGCCAGAATCTTCTTCCACATGGCAGCCCTCGAAATGCCTGCCGTGTGATCCCAACGTTTTCTCTTCTCTCATTTTCTCTTCCTCGAACTAGTCATGAAGGAACATGACCCCAGAGCTAGTCGCTATCCTGGCTGCCCTCTGTTTGGCTTTCTCCAGCTCGTAGCGTCCTTCCTAAAATGTGGTCCGTCGAGCTGAATGTAAGCCTCCTGCTGGGCTATGATTGGTGGAGAGGACAGTGGGATGCTCGTGCCCCCAGTCATGGGGGATGCTTGCCATAGCCCTCCTTTGACTCACGCCGAACTTACCATTCACTAAAATCTGCAGCCCCTTATCAGACAAAGGGGTGTTTATACATATTCCCTCCATCTTGTTCTCGTGAAATTAGTATTTTGAACCCAAGTAGAAAACTCAAGTTCTCTCTAGGACAGTAGCCAACATGGCCCGAGTTTCTTTGAGCATGCGCCCATCGGTGGGGGGAGCCATGGTCCTTGGCAGAGGGGGCCGGGGGGCTTGGCAATAGAAGGAGCCCTTTGACTGAGTACCTCGAGCCTGAGATCCAACTGCATATATGATTCCAACAATCCGATTGCTTATTCTCAAGCATGAAGCCGTGGTCGCTTTTCTTTCCACGGGGCCATCTAATACATGTCTTTTACCTCCTGGAGAAACAATATTTGCCCCCCAGGCGGGCAAATTTCTGTGCAGCATCAAGACAGTCTTGGCAAACTGAGCCACAGTGGCCACGTCTTCTCTATGTGGGGTCCTCGTCCTAGAGACCTAACAGCTCCCCCCGCCAAGATGGTGTTTACCTCAGCTCTGACTAAAGCACACCTGGGTGTGGGGCAAACTCCCCGCTCCAGAGGGACTGGCTGGAGTGCAGCCATGACTGCTCAGGGCCCGTTTGAGCCTGCCAACCTCCTCATCTCCCGGATCTTTTGATAAATCGACCTATACCAGCAAACCAACCTTGAGTATGTGATTTGTGGCAGGTCATGGACACCCTTTGAATTCAGCATCCAGACTTGAATTCACGTTCTCTAAGAAACAACAGGGCATGGCTGCCCATGACTCCAGAATGGAAGGCAGGCGTCTTGGAGCAATTTGGGGTAAGTGCTGAATTTTTGCCTTCCTTGCTAACGCTACCCATAATCCATTGGTAAAAGGAAAGATTCTCTAGTTTTTATGATTTTTTTAAACCTTTAACTTTCAGTGTATTGTCTCCTAGGTGGAAGAGTGGTTAAGGGTGGGCAATGGGGGTCAAGTGACTTGCCCAGGGTCACACAGCTGGGAAGTGGGAGTTTTTATGATTTTTGAAGAATCCACTGGCATCAGATAACATCAGGCTATTAGGCAGGACTTCCAGGCCTTTCAGATGGCATCTTGCTGTAATCAAGTCTCTTCCATTAGGAGCTGGTCTCAAGGTCAGTGCATCTTCCCTAGCTTATTTCTTGATTAAAGCAGCTGAGAAGATGGCTGCCAGTAGTCTCTTATCCTTCTTTTCTGTTTGTTCAGAGAAGCAGCCCTGGAAAGACAAGCTGCTATGGACACTTGAGAGCAAGCAGCCTCGTTGCAATCATGTGGGCAACTGGATCTTGGGCTTCTGAGGGGACTTCCTCTGGGGGCCCTCTTTCTCCACGAAGACACTCCCCAACTAAAAGAAACTCGGCCCTCGCATATGCCAAGCCTTTCCGGGCAATCCGTGAAGCATTAAATAGAGTGCCTACTATGTGCCAGGAACAGTGCTAAACTCTGTGGATACAAAGAGGTCAAAAAATGGCCCCTGCCCTCCAGGAGTCTGTATTCTCATTGAGAGAACAACATGGAAATAGCTGGCTGCATAGAAGTGTCTGGAAATATGCACAGAGGTGATGTGCCAGGCCTTCAGGGCTGCTGGCATAGGCTCCAAGAGCCCAGGGTCACCTCCAAACGAGCAGGCCGGTGAATAGATCATAGGGAATTTAACAGCTTTGAAAATAGGTTTGAAAATCATTTGGACAACCGAGTTGTTAAAAAAATGGCCTCTGAGGGCTGCATTTCCTCATGTCAGGGAGATGATAGAGCAGATTGATGGGGCCGGGGAGGGAGTCTCAGTCCAGTGAAGCTGTCCTCACACCACCTCTACACAGAAAGGAGAACAAAGTCTCAATTCTCTGAATAACTAGGGATTCTGAAAACAGCTGCTTAGACCCTGTGGCTTCCTGGTGGCTGGGCCTCCTCCCCCTCCCTTCCCACCCCCAATCCCCCCTTTTCCCCAGATTGGTTTGTGTGTGTGTGTGTGTGTAGACACAGCCCGGAGAGCGCGATTTACATTTTTATTAAAAGTCTTCCTCTCCTTCAGTCTGTTAATCAGCTTTGAGTCTCCAGGCCACTGTGTGCACAGCCCTGCACCAGACCGTGGACCACGGCAGAAGGGAAGGCACTGCAAGGGGAAGGCAAAAGGGACAAGAGCAGACACTGCAGAACTCCTGGGCAAGCCTTCGGGACCTGGAGAGAAGCAGCAGCCCGGCTGGGGCAACAGAACTGGGGGAACAACTGGGGAGCAGGAGCGAGAGGGAGCCAGGAAGGCCTCTGGCATCCAGAGGATGACCGTGTGCCTCCAAAGGAATTTCCCATCCAGCCCCTGAGAAGATAATAACATCCTGGGCTTCAGCTTTCAGCCTGAAATCAGGGGCTAGGAAATGTACCATTCGTTCATCCCCTTCCCTTCCGGCCATTCCCTACTATGTAGCACACCGCCCAGCCCTGGAACCCGGCCTCGGCTCTCCCCCTTCTGTTGTTCCTGCTCTTTCTGTAGTTCTTGGGGGCTCTGATAAGAGGCTTAGCCTGCTCTGGCTCCTGTGAGTCTCCTGGAGTAGGGCAGCCAGGAGCTGGTGCCACGGCCCACTCCCATTTCACAGATGAGAATGCTAGAACTCCTGGACCTTGATTAAGGCTTTCTCAGGCAGGGAGGGGGCTACAAACTCTCTCCTGCCCCTGGGTGAGAGGCCGCCACCTCTCTCTCTCCTCTGCAGGAACGGATCAGAGCTGTCTTTTCGCTCCAGTGAGATTCAGCCAGGCAACAGGCTTTCAGCCTCGATTTAATGATCTCTAATGTGGTGGGATTCAGCTAATTAAAAGATAACAAAATATTTGATAACGGGAAATTGTCTTCTAACCAAAGATGGTGATTAGCTGCTCTACTGACACCAGATACATGGAGAAAAGTCCCAGACAAACTGCTATTTCTTTGTCCCCAGCCTCCCCAAAGCTCATTTGCTTTCACATTAGGGAGATTGCCTGGCTCTGCCTGTGTCTATCCCCCAACAGCATCCTGGGACCCAGAAACGAGTGACGGGGGGCTGGCCAGGGATGGCTACCTACCCTCAAGCGGACTCCCCCTCGCCAGCCCAGCCTTGCTCTTTGGGACATCTGCTTATCATGGAGCAAGGGAGAATGGAGGCGGAAAGCAAGGAAGTGGGGGAGGAGGAAGGAGAAAAGAAAGGCAGCAGGCCAGAGAAGGAAGGAAAGGAAAAAAGAAAGGAAGGACAGGAGGAAAAGAAGAGAAAGAAGACAGGGAGGGAAAAAAGGAGATGAAGAAGAAAGGGAAAAGGGAGGAATGGAGGAGAGAAGGAATGAGGTGGAGGAGGAGGAGAATAAAGCAGTCAGGAAAGGATTTGGGAAGGACAGAAAGGGAGGAAAGAAATATGGCAGGAGGACTGAAAAGAAGAAGGAAATTAAGTAGATATGCTTCTACAGGAGGGTATCTAGATGGTGCAGTGGATAGCATATGGGACTTGGAGTCAACAAGATCTGAGTTCAAATTCAGCCTCAGACACATACTAGCTGTGTAACTGGGCAAGTCACTGAACCCCATTTGCCTCAGTTTCCTCACCTATAAAATAAGCTAGAGAAGGAAATGGCAAACCACTCTAGGATCTCTGTCAAGAAAACCCCAAATGGGGCCATGGAGAGCGGGACACGACTGGAAAAATGACAAAGCAACAATAGCATTCCTCTACACCAAACGAGCTTGTCAACCAATTATATCCCAGTGGGAATGAGGTACTCCTGGCTGGCTGACCCCGATTAGGCCAAATTACTGGCTCATTGATTGAATTTCCCATTTTCCAGCCAGCATTTGGGAGATAGTGTAGACATACCCCAAGTCTTACCAGAAAAAAGCTGATTGGACTTAGAGCTGAAGGGGAGCCTCCAGCACTCACGTTGCCAGAGACTCTTGGGAATGTGCTTTAAGGCAGAGCTGAGCCAAGGGCATGCTGGGGCATGGACCCACAAGTACCTTTTAAAAAACGTGAAGTGAATTGAGTAGAAATGGAAACAAGTCAAAAGCGTGAGTGTGAAACCTGTTTGAGGAAAGCACAGCTGTCCTTAGACTTTAAGTGAGTTGCTCCAAGTCCTCTGCCTCAGTTGATCCATTTGTGCCAAAGGCTTGCTGTTGTACTCATTGAAGGGATGTGAGTTTGAACCAGAAATTCTCAGTGTGGCTTAATTTAGAGTGAATACCTTTCTGATGGCCTCTATTCCAGGTACAGAACAGAGCCTGAGAGCATCTCCAGAACCTCTGCCCCTGCTGCTCAGTGAACTTCACTTCTCTAGTTTAAGCCTTTGATCCCTAGTAGCATGCAATCGCCCCCTGGGAGGGGGATGTCCCCCCTCGCTTTTTGCTCCCTGGAATACACTATTCCTGGGTCCCATATTAACCGCCACTTCAGGGAAAATAATCTATTCATTGATGGAACTTAATGAAGCCATCCCTTTGCTAGGTTACCGTTGCTAAGGAAGTTAAGCCAACAGGGGTTTATATTAATGTAGCATTCATTCATTCGTTCATTCATTTATTCATTCACCTCTCTTTCATTTAGCAAGCATTCCTCTCATTGCTATTCTGTTCAGAACACCAGGCTAAGATCTGTGCTGAGGCAAGGAAGGCTCATAGAGGCTCATGGCCTTCCAGAAGTTTCCGTCCTAGTGAGGTCAATAAGATCTGACCGTCTTCTGGGCCACATCCAGTGGCTCCCCATTGCCCTTGGCTGAAATGCAAACTCCTCTACTGGCCATGTCAAGCCCAGCACGATCTGGTTCCAAGCCATCCTTTCAGGCTTATATATTTGATGATAATCATATTTATCTACATTCATATAATTTCTGTTCCAGCCAAACTGGGCCCCGCGGCTTTCCTAATATATGCTACCTCTCGCTGCTGGGGCTTTGTCCTTCATGGCTGGTCTCCTTCTCTCTTTCTCTCTGCGCCCTGGACCAGGCTCAGCTAACATGCTACTGTTTACATTAGGCTTCCTGCCTGTGATAGCATTCCCTTCCTTCAAAGCCCAGGCCAAGCGCCATTTCCTGATCTCCTTCGGCTTGTAGGGCCCTGTCCCTACCACGAAATAAAGTTGTGGACAGGGTGGGCACTGTGGCCTCTTCAGACCTACCATGGCATCTGTTACACTTGAGGCACTCTCTAAATGTTGGTTGAGTTGAATTCCAGATCACTAGCCTCTCTGGGCGAGAGGTCATAACCTTCTGGAGCGTTCCCCTGGCATCCGCATGATCCCATCCAGTTCATATCCTGGCAAGCCAGTGGTCTGCCATACTTCCGTGGCTGCCCTTTCCTTGCTTTCTCAACTCTGCCAGGCTCCCATCCACAGCAGATCTCCCCGCTTTCTTGCCCTTTGCCGCATCACCCCAAATCATCCTGTAGATTACCACTGAGTTACCAAAGCAAGCGTCTATAGAGTTCTGCCCAGTCCTGTCACTTGGAGGCCGGCTTCCCTTTAGCTCTGAGCAATAGCTATCGTTCTTTGTTGTTGCTCTTCCTCTAAAAGGCTCTGTCCTAAATGACTCCTCTTCACTGGACCAATAGCGATAATTAAGCACCTCGGATAGCACACTAGATTTGGAGTCAGGAAAACCTTGGGACCTTCCAGAGGTAGAAAGGCTCGCAACAGTAACTGATGGCAGCATCTGTATCAGGAGCAGAAAAGGAGAAGAAATAAGCATTTATGAAGCACCTACTATGTGCTGAGCACGATACTAAGGACTTTCCAAATACTGTCTCCTATGAGCCCAATAGCTCAAAGATGTGGGTGCATGCTATTATTATCATCCCTCTTTTATAGATGAGGAAACTGAGGCAAACAGAGGATAAGAGACTTGCCCAAGGTCACACAGCTAGGAAGTGACTTGGACCAAATTTGAACTCGAGTTTTTCTGACTCCAAGCCCGGTGCTCTGTGCACTGTAGTGCCACCAAGCGGCCTCAGGAGCACAGGGAAAAGTAGACACACCCAAAGGGAAGGGACTCTGGAAATCCATGAAGGCACTAGTTTTTGGAACCCAACAGAAGGCCACTTGGGGAAAAAAAAAGACTCCTTGTAAGCAGGTGATACCAAGTTACCTTGTTGCTCCATGTACTCTCTAAGATTGAACTCCCCCCCCCCCCCCCGCTCAGGATTCTGTATGTAGTTGTGGGAGAGTGAAGACAAATGATGGCTTTCCCAGAGACAGAATCTGGATGGGGGCACAAACCAGGATCTTATTCCTGACCAGTCTCATGGACTGACATGATTCTGTCTGTTCCGAGTCGACGTATAAGCTACCCTTCAGATACCAAGTACCAACGCTCTCTGTCACGCCAGCGATGGGCCTCCTTCATAGGGCATGTTAACTATGAGCCCTTAATGGACAGTTGGCAAAAGCATCTGAAGTAAGCAAGCACGAGATTAGGCAAAGAGAGCGAGCCGAGGCCTCCCTCTAAGATGGAGCTTGCATAGGCTGCTTCGGGGCAGAAATAGAGAAATCCATGTTGAACCTAGAAATAATAGTTGATCCATACGGAAGACCAGTTTTCCCATGATAGAACAAGAAGGGTTTAGCAAATCACGGGCCATTGCTGAAGAACGTGACCAAGTCAGGCAACAGGAATCCCCGCCCAAGCTCTTTACAGCTTTGCGGGTGACCATACCAAGCACATTCCCCTTTTCCCCAAGACGCCAGATGGCAGAACTACTTTGGGATGACAGACCTCTTGGCTTGGTGAGTAGAGAGCCAAACTGGAAGTTTGGAAGACCCGAGTTCAGGTGTTGGTTCTGCCATAATGGCTATGTGACCTTGGACGGATCACTTAATCTCAGTGCCCCCAAGGCAATTCTGGAAGGTGATGGATGGGGTGCTGCCTTTCCAGGTCTTTAGACTTCAAATTCAGGGCTCTTTCTTTTCTTTGGAAGTGGCCTTGTATAAAGGTAGCCTTACTATTGGTTGGTCGTGTGTGTCCTGCCATCAAATGAGGTTTGACTGGGAGGAGCTAAGGCCAGTCCCAGGGCATGATGGGTCTCAGCACCCCTCTATTTTGGGGAAATGATCAGAAGCCAGAAAATGACGCAGAAAATATAACCAAGAACTGGGAGACAGCTAGAGTGAGCTTAGGTGCATAGGGAGAAGCAGTGAATACCTTTCAGGGGAGAGTTGCAAAACCTGGAGAGTGAGATAGTTCAGAT
The DNA here is from genome assembly GCF_016433145.1 of Gracilinanus agilis. NCBI lineage: Eukaryota > Metazoa > Chordata > Mammalia > Didelphimorphia > Didelphidae > Gracilinanus > Gracilinanus agilis. The sequence continues at coordinate 57,951,454 of NC_058136.1, read as the reverse complement.
ATTCATTGTTACTGTCACAAGCAAGCTAGTGCTTCCAAACATCTAGAAAGAGATGGGCCAATTCGATGCAGCAACACGGGCAATCTGTCCCTTCTGGTTGAGTTCCTGTTGGGCCTCATCTGTGAGCAGCGCTTTATTTCCCCAAGACTAGCACTGGGGAGGACGGGGGGGGGGGGGGGAGAACGCGGCCTGCTCCCCAGGGGGCCTGCGGAGCCTGAGTTTTGATGATGCAGCGTGAATTTCTTAGAAATTTCCCAATCGAAATCCTCATCTGCTATTTGGGGGAAAAGCTTTCATTAGGATAATTACGTTTATTAGTCTAATCAGCTCAAATGGTGCCAAGTTCCTTGAAATAACTTTTTTTTTCTTCTGTTATCTGGCTTTAACACTCATAATAGAATCCCTGAGCATCAGCCTGTCTCCTATTGGAACAGCACTGAGGCCCTAGAGCTTGAGATCGTCAGTGCCGTTTCCAGGCTTGAACTGTTTAGATCAACATCTTTCAAGGGAAGCTCATGTGCATCTGCCTAACTGCTCTGGGTTTGGGGGAAGTCAGTTGGAAATTGCCTTTTGGAGTTATAGGCGAGATGGAGCTCAAAAGAAAAGGACTCAAGAAAGAACCCGGTGCCAGAACGTCCAAGTACATCATTTGAGCACAGGAACTTCCACACTTTGTGCAGGAAGTAGAGCTCCTGGGTCACATGCTACAAGAAGATTTGGTCATCCTCTGGTTAGCACAACATTAAATTAAGACCCAGGATACAGTGGATAGTAAGTTAGTAGAGTGCTGCCTTTGGAGTCAGGAGTCTTGGATTCAAATCCCACTTTGGACACTTAGTAACTGCATGACCCTGGACAAATCACTTACTAATGCTGCTACTGCTGCAAACCGACATTCCCATGGTGCTTGAAGCTTTGCAGAAATTTTACGTGCATTATTTTATTTGGACTTCTTAACAGCCTTGTGCAATAGGCACTAGATTCAGTAGTTAATATTCCCGTTTTGTTTTTAAATCATCTTTTTTCAGTCACATCTAACTCTTCATGACTCCATTTGGGGGCAGAGATCCTAGAATAGTCTGCTATTTCTTTCTCCAGTTCATTTTATAGATGAGGAAACTGAGGCAAATAAGATTAAGCTACTTGTCCAGGATCACGCAGCTTCTTTGTGTCTGAGACCAGTTTTGAACTCACCAAGATGAGCCTTTCTGACTCCGGGCCTGACAATCTATCCATTGTGCTACCTACTTGCCCATTTCCATTTTACAGCTGAGCAAACCGAGATTCAGAGAAATGGTCTAGAGTCAAATGGCCAGTTCTCATCCAAGGTGAGATTTGATCCCAGGTCTCCCTGACCGTGGATCTAGCATTTTCTCCGTGACATTTTTCCTTTCTGGACCTCCTTCTTCCCATCTGTAACATGGGCTGTTGGAGGATCAAATGAGCTAATGTCTGTACAGTGGCATGCACACATATATATCTAGCACTAAGCACAGTGCCTGGTAAGGGGCCATCCAGTCTACCCACTACATGAAGAAATCTCCACCAGAACAGACCTGGCAAGTGGTCAAACAGTCTTTGCTTAAAGGCCTTCAGAGTACGTGAACCTACTACGTCTGTCTGGAGGCATCCTGTTCCTTCTGGACAGCTGCCATCGTCAGAAAGTGTTTCCTGACACCCAGCCGAAGTCAGTCTATTCGCCATTTCCCCCACCGTTGCTGCTGGGTCTACCCCCTGGGGCCAAGCAGAACAAAACTGATCAGCACTCCCATATGACTGCCTTCTTGTCCAACCCCGGGCCCTCTCTAGGCTAAACATGCCAAGTACCTTCAGAGGACCCGTATGCGTTGTGGACTAAAGGTCCTTCACCATGCTGGCTGCCATCCTCTCTGGTAGGACCCTCTCTACCTAAAGAATGCCACGGTGCCCGGAATGGAAGGAACAGGGTGACAACATCGTCCCCCTCTTTGGGAAACGCTGCCCTTTCTGGGGAGTGTTTAATCATTTCATTTCCCAATCCATCTAGGAAAGTCTTAGACTTGGCATTTAAAGTCCTTTATGGCCTGGCCTGATCATACCTTCCCAGCTTTATCATACGTTGTTCCCTTCCCACATTCTGCTCTTCAGGCTCGCTGGCCTTTTTGCTCTTTCTTACACGTGCCAGGCCACCTCTTGTCTCTGTGCTTTTGATTTGGCTGGCCTCCTGCCTGCAATGTCTTCTCTTCTTAGAGGGAATCTCGGAATCCCTTCTGCTAGACCCAGCTCGAGAGCTCCCTTCTTCAGGAAGCCTTTGCTTTCCCTCTCAGGTGCTAGGGCATCTCTCCCGAACATGCTGTGTGTATTTAGTACACGTGTATTTTGTATGCTCTCATACACGTACATGTTGCCTTCGCTTGTTTCAATTTATTCCTCGAATCCGCAGCTCTTGACCTGGGCGTTTCGAAGGTGCTTACTTAGGAATTTCATAATAGTTTGCCTTTACAAGGCACTTTACGGTTACCGAGTAATCTTGTATAAACAGCAACGATTTCATATAATAAGAAACCACATTGTCTTCTTTTATTGGCCTAACGGTCCTGCATGGGCCATAGCACAAGAATTCATATCCTCATCTGACAGGGGAGCAAATTTTTACCACCACATGGTAAAAGATGTGGGATGGAGGCAACGTGCAGTGAACTCTTCTATCTTTAGCTTGCAATTTCTCTCTCTCTCTCTCTCTCTCTCTCTCTCTCTCTCTCTCTCTCTCTCCCTTTCTCTCTCTCTCTCTCTCTCTCTCTCTCTCTTTCTCTCTCTCTCT
>NC_058136.1:57849207-57948364 GCF_016433145.1 Gracilinanus agilis | reverse complement strand
TCTCTCTCTCTCTCTCTCTCTCTCTCTCTCTCTCTCTCTCTCCCTCATCTAAAGTGAACGGAGCTATAAATCTTGTTTACAAAACAAAGGAGCTTTTTAATGTGAATATCCAATCTTCCACCCCACCCCCACCCCATTTATCTGTGTTCACCATCATTCCAGTTTTCCTGAAGCAAGGCACATCTGTTCCACGTTCTCTCCCCCTCTGTCCAATCACAAGTCTCCATGGCTCACTCTCTTGATTGCTGTTATTAGAGATCTTTCTTGACAATTCAAGGTAGAGATGACATTCAGCCAAAAGGAATAAACCAACAAGAAATCTGTCTCTGCCGAAGCAAATTTAAAGTTGACTCAATACGAAATACAATGGTCTTGATAGATGCTAAGTTATTAGTTTCATTCTCTAAGAGCCTTGGGATAACTCTCAGGGCAATGGCAGGGGGAGGGCGTGCATATTAAGACTGAGAACAGAGAAGCAAGTTTCCCCTTAACGCCTGCTAGGAGACTGCTGGCCTTTGGCAACACCTCCTCCTTGCTGGTGGCATTTCCAGGGCCACACACTTAGTAGATGCATACTAAAGGTCCACCCAATTGGTACCTCAAGTTCCAAAACAACTGTGCAGTGTCTCTTTGGTAGGATTTGTGCATAAGAGGCAGATGTGGGCATATGCCAAGAAATAACCAAATCACATGGAAATATCCGTCTGAATTAGCTTATTTCTCCCTCCATTTCATCTTAAGCAGGTGTCCCTGGCCAGAATGGTCGCGTACATTTGCATAATTAAAGCAGCAATATAATGTTTTATTACAAAATTGTGCATATGGATTTAGAATCCGAGATAATAAAACTACTTAAATGGAAAAAAGAAAAAAGAGCCAATTCACATTCTGAATGTAGTCAACTGGGGAAATTTACTTAAGGCCAAAAGCATTCGACAATTTAGTTTTCTGTTCCACAGGCAATGGTTTTATTCAGGCTATCCTTCTATCCCAGGAAACATAAAATCAGAAAATCCTTCTGGATAAGCATTCTGACTAAGTTGATATGAAGTTGAAAAGTTTGAAAGGGAATTTTCCCAACTATCATCCCAAGGGTTCAGGGGACGCCATGGCAAGAGAATGTCATAACCAAGTGACCCCCACCACTATTAAGCGAGACTGGTGTTCACTACCTCTGCAAGTGCCAAGAGATCTAGAGGAAATCTTCCTTCACCTTGCATAGCCAGATACCTTAAGGTGGATTTATGGGAGGACACAGACAAGAGTAGTTCAGGAGAGGTACACGTGGATGGGTTGTATCAGCATTGTTGGAGGGACTAACTACATCAATGAGAACATAGAACCATCTAAATAATTCTAAATAAATAAATATAATGGATGGTTCACTTAGAAAACCCCAGAGAATCCATGAAGGAAAAAGAGAGAGAGAGGGAGAGGGAGAGGGAGAGAGAGAGGGAGTGGGAGCGGGAGTGGGAGTATTAGTCATTTCCATTTCAAATTGGCCCTAGTTTGATCCACGGACAATGGAGGGAAAATTGGGAGGAAGCTATTATTTCTGTTGCCATTGCTATTTTTTCCAACACAACATTGTTTCATAATGCCTCCTATTCAGATTAGAACAGATTAATTTAGTCGAAAGTGTTTGGACAGAATTGGTAGCATGTTTATGAACTCAGTTTCGGAAGATCTCTGAGACAAGAAGAATTAATTAGCTGAGAGAAAGGCCTGATTTACTATTTTTGATAAGAATAATCCAGTTTACATGTTGTTAGCCAAGTCTGTAATGCAGCCCTTCTTCCCATTCAGAGAGAGCCTTCCCAGTGGTATTTGTTTTTACCATTCGTAAATTAAAAAGGGTGATTTTAGGCAATGAGATTAATTTCTTTCTCTAGAGCTTCAAAACATAAAAATGGATTTTCTGACAGAGAGACTGAACAGACTTTGGAATTTTGTAATTCATGCTGTAGGCAGGAAAGGCAAAATGAAAGGACAATTACATCACTTTATAAGATGAAATGGAAGGAAGATGAAGGTGCCTCCTCTCCCTAGTGCTCTTGGGAAAGTTGTGATTGGGTTTCCTGTTTTACAGAACAACATGGGGTTCTTTAGGTGCCTTGATTTGAGATGACAATCTCTTTAATTGATGAGGTCATGTTTCCAAACCCATAGTGGCATCTTGGTAAAATGGATTGAATTGGAGGCAGGAAACCCATCATTTAGACTTCCTAGTTCCTGACCTCTCTGAGGCTCAATTATCTGTAAAATGGGGATAATAGTATAAAGCACTTCTGAAAGGTGTAAAGTGGTGTTGAAATGTCAGTGATTCTGTCACGTTCAAACTTTTCAACTTCATCTCAACTTACTCAGAATGCTTATCCAGAAGTATGTTTCTTGGGATGGAAGGATAGCCTGAATAAAATCACCTCCTTAAAATGAAATTCAGACAGAAATCATCCTGGGGGCTGCTTTTCTGATATTGCTCTTAATTATTTAATATCCTATGGACTCTGCCAAAGGTGTCCAAAACAATTGCTATTTTGTGGCTGAAAAAATGTATCAGGGTATGAGTTCATGTTGTATAGCAGCATTGGTAAACCTTTTAGAGATCGAGTGCCCTAAATTGTATCTTCAAGCTGTGTCCCCCTCACCCCCTACCCCGCATTACCCCAAGCAGCAGAGGGAGGAAGTGCTCTCATTGGGCTGTTGGTCAGAGGGGCGGGGCATGTGAAAATCGTCCCCAGGCCTGGTGGAGAGGGAGAATGGCCCCCTCCTGCATGCCAGGGCACACGTGCCATGCCTTCAACAACATGGTTCTATAGGCTACCTGAAATTATCCTCCATACAATCAATCAATATTTATTAAGCACCTACTATAATGCCAGACACTATACTAAGCCCTGGGCATACCAAAAAAAGGCAGAAGCCAGACTTTGCACTCAAGGAGCTCACTATCTAATGAGGAAGAAAACCCAACTGCTCTAGGAGTAGACTGGAGGATGGGGAGGGGATGCACTTCATCCTGTTCCTTACATCACTTTGATCTCCTCTGCTAGCATCTTCCATGTTTCAAAAGCTTTTTGTTCCCTGTAGATTGGAGATAATGAATATTGGGTATGGCGTTAGCTATTAAAAATGTTGCTTTTACATTTTTGTGTCTCAGTTTGGTCTTTGATAATGATTAGATTCCAGGGCACGCCATTGGCTGAGTTCTCAGGACACTTTGAGGTTTGTGTAATAAGAGGATTTATCCTGCTGGATGTATAGTTCTGATGGATATATAGTTTCCTTAGTTGTGGCTCCCAGGTCATGCCTTGCTAGGCATCAGGGACATGCTAAATTGTCTTAACCTGTGACTCTGTGTTACATGGTCTTCACCCTTTCCATATATAATCCATATCAATCACTAAGTCCAGGAATCCTTCCCTAATTTCTGATGACAGTGACCTGCTCCCAAGTGCCACTGGGTAATATTATCACTTAGCATTATTGCTATCATCATTATTATCGTCTTTGTTGTTACTATTATTGGCAACAGCAGCCACGGGGTGGAGTAACTGATAGAGGTTTGTTCTTGAAGTCAAAAAGGTAGAGGTTCAGGGCCTGCCTCTAACCTGTACTAGGTGCGTGGCTGGGCAAATCACTCCAGTCATAGTGCCTGAGCAACTCTCCAGGACTAGAACTTGCATTAGTGAGGAAGTTTTCACACCTGTGAGTTCCCTGTGACAAAGCCACACCTACCTCTACACTTCAAAAATCGCCCGTTATCTATAACATTTAAGCATATGTATTATTTCCGTTGGTCCTTCATGAGACAGATGGAGCAGATATTACCAACTTTGTTTTACAGATAAGGAAACTGAGGCTTAGAGAATTTGGGACTTATCCAAGGTCTTAGTAAGCATCAGAGACAGGATTCAAGTCCAAGTCACTTGGCCTCCAGTCTATGGTTCTTCTCACGACCACAGATTACAGAACATACATTGGGTGCCTCCTTCTTATGGTCATAACTACACTGGGAGTTCTAGCCATTGCTCTTTCAGCCTCCCCTTTCCGGCAGTAACTTTCCAAGTGGGATGGTGGCAGCCAATCCTGTTACCCTGGAGTTTTTGGAGCAGTGGCTGTACAAGAGGCCTTCTCAGTGAGCTGTCCTGCACCACTTCTTTCTGTTGAATCACCCGAAGATGGGGGGGGGGGCTTCCAACCTCTAAGCATTCCCTGCTGCCTCCCAGTTTCCCTTGGTTCTTTCTGTTGCGGGTCAGCCTGCTGCTGACTGACAGCTCAGTCAGCCTTTGGAATTGATGGACAGAGGGATGGAAGGAGCCCTCTGGCCTGAGGATCCTGTTAATCTCCTCCATTACTAGAATTCCTGAGTACCAAAGTGTTGCTCAAGGGCCTTCTTGTAGATCCAGCGTTCCCTGTTCTATTGGCCTGTGTCTACAGTTTTGACACTTAAGTACCAAGTTCACTGCCATGAGCACAGGGACACTTAATTGGATTGGACTGCTAGGGGCAACGGAAGATTTGCTGCTGCTCTGCTCATTTCACACTGTCCTCGCTCCTGGGAGACAATGGCTTTCTTAATGAGACTTGGCTTCTGATGACCCGATTTTTCCAGTTTGGCTTCTCAAGGTTGAGGAGAAGAGAATGTGTCAGCCGACATCATGTAGTGCATATTTGAGCATCGTTCTTTGTGGCCGAGGATGTGCCATGCATTTCGAGTGGCTGTGGTAAATCACGTCCATTAGCAGCCTAATCAAAATGTCTGCTGGGTGTGCAGCTAGTAATGGGGTTACCACCTTTTGTTCCAGTTGATCCAGACAGCTGTGAAGAAGCCTTCCCTACAACCTCGGGGAAATTTCTAGGGAGCCTCCCTGCATCTCGGATGATCTGAAGGTTGGCCCTTGGGGCTGAGGTTAGGCTGGGCATCTGTAGAGATCTCTAGGCCTCTGGATATTCAGGATACCTACATGCTTTGTCTAATGGGCTAGGCTATTCAGATGATCCTTTGACTTATACAGTCCTTCAGAGACTTTGGTAACTACCCATTTTGGTTGGCCAACTGACTTTAGCAGCCAGTCTTGCCAGAGTGTTTGGTTTGGTCAATATGTAGATGGTCTAACTAGCGGAGGCTGGCATTGAAAACGTGATGAGGACAAGAACTTGGATTTCTATTGGGCCATAGATTTAGTATAGGAAGAGATCTTAGAAGCCATCTGACCCAACCTTCCTCCCTTCACTTCACAGAAATGAGGCAGAGACACATGAAGTCATTTGCCTAAGATCACCCCGACAGTAAGTGGCAGAGTTGGTCTTTGAACCTAGGCCCACTGATTCGAAGTCTCGTGATCTTCCTGCAGAGCCATATTAGTGCACCTTTGGATTCACAAAGCACTTTCCTTACAATCATTCATAACACAAAGAATGAACAAGCATCATGTAGGAATATCCCAATACCCCAAACAGGAACGTAGGAATTAAAGTTCTTTCCCAAAGCAATTGGAAGTCACAGCCAGGCTGCCATCCAGTCCAAAAACATGAGCCCTGGCTTGGGAATCAGAGGAACAATATTTGGATCTTGGTTCTTCCTACTTAACACCTGTGTGTCCATAGGCAATTTGCTTTACCTCTCTGAGCCTCAGTTTCCTCATCTGTAAAATGGGGGAACTAGATTCAATGACCTGCTAAGGACACTTCTTGATTGAAATCTCTGGTGCTATTTTGGGGCCATAATTAATGAATCAGGAAGTTTAATGTAGTGGGGAAAAGTGTGGGTTTTGGTATTAGAGGAACTGGTGGCTCTGCTACTTACAACCTTTGTCACTCTGGGCAGGTCAGTTTCTTTTTCTGGGCCTTAGTGTAAATCAGAGGGACTGATCAGCCTCAGACCTTAGTAAATACAATCATTCCTATTAATGCATGGCTTTTATTGTGAGTTGACGACTGTGCCTGTGTGTGTGTGTGTGTGTGTGTGTGTGTGTGTGTGTGTGTGTGTCAGTGTTCAGCTGGTATCTGATGAGACTGTGGCTTTTTCAGTTAATCTCAATTGTATTTTTAATTTAATAGGAAGCCTTGTGTCAATTTGTAACTATTCCATTAAGAAGCCTGCTTCTTGTGCCTCGCAGGTAACTCAAAGATAAAGGCTAAAAAGTGAATGTAATTTATCACAAAGGATGTCACCAAATTGTACCACTGTCTCTGGGTCAGTCAAAACTGACTTTAGCTTCTCTGATGTCACTGGCTAATCTGAAAGGCCCTTTTAATAAGCCCATTGTTGCCACAATGACACTGTGATTTCTTCACTCATCAAGGATGACTGAATACCCTTGTCGTCGCCAGTCTGTAAATAGAGAGGCCATCATACTCAGGAGTTTGTGGCCTCCCCTTCAGATTTTCTAGAAAAGTCAGTACTGAAACCTCTCTTGAATTGTTTTTCAGCTGAAAAGTAACCTCAGAGAGAGTCTCAGAAAAGATGGAAATAAAAATGACCCGGGGCTCTCTTTGGTGCATGACATCACCTTTTCCCTCCCTGGGACTCAGTTTCCTCTCTTCAAAGAAAAAGGGTCGGATGCAATCAAATCTCTTCAATCCCTTCCAGCTGTAAAGTTATGATGTTCTGATCCTAGCTAAGAAGCCTGCACTAGTTATTGATATCGAAGTTTCTTCCCTCCCAGCCTTGACATTTTATGAGTCAGAGGCAAAGATAGTGTCAGTTTCAGCCAGCTTGGATTAAAAAAGTACAATTTCATTTAACGAGAGGGAGGGCTGTTTTTCGGTAACTTTTTCAGGCTTCCCATAGCTCTACTCTTTTTTTTAAGAACATTTTTCCATGGTTACATGATTCATGTTCTTTTCCTCCCCACCCCCACCCCAAACCTTCCCTGCCCTTCCTGTAGCTGACACACAATTCCACTGGGTTTTGCATGTATCATTGATCAAGACATATTACCATATTATTGATAGGTGCACTGGGGTGGTCATTTAGAGTCTACATCCCAAAATCATATCCCCATCGAATCATGTGATCAAGCAGTTGTTTTCCTTCTGTGTTTCTACTGCCACAGTTCTTCCTCTGAACATGAATAGCGTTCTTTCTCCTAAGTCCTCAGAAATGTCCTGGATCATTGCATTGCTGCTAGTAGAGAAGTCCATGACATACGATCGTACCACAGTGTGTCAGTCTCTGTATATAATGTTCTCCTGGTTCTGCTCCTTTCACTCTGCATCCATTCCTGGAGGTCATTTGATTTCTCATGGAATTCCTCCAGTTCATTATTCCTTTGAGCACAACAGTATTGCATCACCAACAGATACCACAATTTGTTCACCCATTCCCCAATTGAAGGGCATTCCCTCATTTTCCAGTTTTTTGCTACCACAAAGAGTGCGGCTATAAATATTTTTGTACAAGTCTTTTTCCCTATGATCTCTTTGGCATATAAACTCAGTAGTGGTATGGCTGGATCAAAGGACAGGCAGTCTTTTAAAGCCTTTTGGCCATAGTTCCAAATTGCCATCCAGAATGGTAATGGTTGGATCAATTCACAACTCCACCAGCAATGCATTAATGTCCCAATTTTGCCACATCCCCTCCAACATTCATTACTTTTCTTTGCAGTCATGTTAGCTAATCTACTATGTGTGAGGTGGTACCTCAGCATTGTTTTCATTTGCATTTCTCTGATTATAAGAGATTTAGAACACTTTCTTATGTGCTTATTGATACTTTTGGTTTCTTTATCTAACATTGCCTATTCCTGTACCTTGTCCATTTATCAATTGGGGAATGGCTTAATTTTTTGTACAACTGATTTAGCTCCTTATATATTTGAGTACTTAGACCTTTGTCAGAATTTTTGTTATATAAAGATTTTTTTCCCAATTTGTTGTTTCCCTTCTAATTTTGGTTGCATTGGTTTTGTTTCTACAAAACCTTTTTAATTTGATGTAATCAAAATTATTTATTTTACATTTTCTAATTTTTTCTAACTCTTGCTTGGTTTTAAAATCTTTCCTTTCCCAGAGATCTGACAAGTATGCTATTCTGTGTTCACCTAATTTACTTATAGTTTCCTTCTTTATATTCAAGTCATTCACCCATTCTGAATTTACCTTGGTGAAGAGTGTGAGATGTTGATCTAGACCCAATCTCTCCCATACTGTTTTCCAGTTTTCCCAGCAGTTTTTGTCTAATAGTGAATTTTTGCCCTCAAAGTTGGGCTCTTTGGGTTCATCATAGACTGTCCTGCTGAGGTCACTTACGTCAAGTCTATTACATTGATCCTCCCTTCTGTCTCTTTGCCAGTACCATATTGTTTTGATGACCACTGCTTTAGAGTACAGTTTAAGATCTGGTACTGCTGGGCCACCTTCTTTCACATTTTTTTCATTATTTCCCTTGAAATTCTTGATCTTTTTTCTTCCAAATAAACTTTTGTTATAGTTATTTTTCTAAATCAGTAAAAAATTTTCTTGGTAGTTTGATAGGTATAGCACTAAATAATTAAATTAATTTGGGTAGGATGGCCATTTTTATTATGTTAGCTCATCCTACCCATGAGCAATTAATGTTTTTCCAATTGTTTAGATCTAGTTTTAATTGTGTGGAAAGTGTTTTGTAGTTGTTTTGGTATAATTCCTGTGTTTCTCTTGGCAGATAGATTCCTAAGTATTTTACATTGTCTAGGGTGACTTAAAATGGAATTTCTCTTTCTTACTCTTGCTACTGAGATGTGTTGGAAATATATAGAAATGGTGGTGATTTATGTGGGTTTATTTTGTGTCCTGCAACTTTGCTAAAGTTGTTGATTATTTCCACTAGCTTTTTAGTTGATTCTCTTGGATTCTTTAAGTAGACCATCATATAATCTGCAAAGAGTGATAGCTTGGTCTCCTCATTGCCTCAGTTTCTTTTTCTTCTCTAATTGCTACTGCTAGCATTTCTAGTAAAATGCTAAATAATAGAGGTGATAATAGGCATCCTTGTTTCACTCCTGATCTTATGGGGAATTCTTCTTTATCCCCATTGCATATGATGCCTGTTGATAGTTTTAGATATATACTGTTTATTATTTTTAGGAAAGGCCCTTCTATTCCTATACTTTCTAGTGTTTCAATAGTAACGAGTGTTGAATTTTGTCAAAGGCTTTTTCAGCATCTATTGAGATAATCATATGATTTTTGTTTGTTAGCTCGTCGATATGGTCAATTATGTGAATGGTTTTCCTAATATTGAACCATCCTTGCATTCCTGGTATAAATCCCACCTGATTATAATGAATAACCCTTATGATCATTTACTGGAGTCTTTTTGCTAGTATTCTATTTAAGATTTTTGCATCTATGTTCATTAAGGAGATTGGTCTATAGTTTTCTTTCTCTGTTTTTGATCTGCCTGGCTTTGGAATCAGTACCATATTTGTGTCATAGAAGGAGTTTGGTAGAACTCCTTCTTTGCTTATTATGTCAAAGAGTTTGTATAGTATTGAAATTAGTTGTTCTTTGAAAGTTTGATAGAATTCACTTGTGAATCCATCTGGTCCTGGGGATGTTTTCTTATGGAGTTCTTTGATGGCTTGTTCAATTTCTTTTTCTGATATTGGATTATTTAAGTATTCTATTTCTTCTGCTGTTAATCTAGGCAATTTATATTTTTGTAAAAATTCATCCATATCACCTAGATTGCTATATTTATTGCCATATAATTGGGCAAAATATTTTTTAATGATTGCCTTAATTTCCTCTTCATTAGAGATGAGGTCTCCCTTTTCATCTTTGATACTGTTAATTTGGTTTTCTTCTTTCCTTTTTTTATTAGATTGACCAGTTCTTTGTCAATTTTATTTGTTTTTTTACAAAGTACTAGCTTCTAGTCTCATTTATTAATTCAATAGTTCTTTTACTTTTGATTTTATTAATTTGTTTTTTAATTTTTATGATCTCTAATTTAGTTTTCATCTAGGGATTTTTAACTTATTCGCTTTCTAGGTTTTTGATTTGCATGCCCAATTCATTGATTTCTGCCCTCCTTAATTTGTTAATATATGCATTTTAGGATATAAATTTCCCCCTTACTACAGATTTGGCTGCATCCCACAGATTTTGGTAGGATGTCTCATTATTGTCATTCTCTTCAATGACATTATTAATTTTTTCTATGATTTCTTCTCTAACTGATTTTGGAGAATCATATTGTTTAATTTGCAATTAATTTTTGATTTGGCTATCCATGTACCTTAACTAATTATTATTTTTATTGCATTATGATCTGAAAAGGTTGCATTTATTGTTCTTTTGCATTTGTTTGCCATGTTTCTATGACTGAGTACATAGTCAATCTTTGTGAATGTACCATGTGCAGCTTGAAAAGAAGGCGTATTCCTTTTTGTCCCTATTTATTTTTCTCCATATATCTATTAAGTCTAATTTTTCTAAGATTTCATTTACATCTGTTACCTGTTTCTTATTTATTTTTTGGTTTGATTTATCTTGATCTGATAGAGGAAGGTTCAGGTCTCCTAATAGTATAGTTTTAATATCTATTTCCTCCTTGAGCTCTGCCAGTTTCTCCTTTAGAAATTTGGATGCTATATCATTTGGTGCATACATGTTGAGTACAGATATTTCCTCATTGTCCATACTGCCTTTTATCAGGATATAATTACCTTTCCTATCTCTTTTAATCAGATCTATTTTTACTTTGGCTTTGTCAGATATCATGATTGTACCTCCTGCCTTCTTTTTCTCAGATGAAGACCATAGATTTTGCTCCAACCTTTACCTTTACCCTGTGTAAGTCTACCTGCCTCATGTGTGTTTTTTGTAGACAATATATGGTAGGATTTTGGTTTCCAATCCAGTCTGCTATTTGCTTCCATTTTATGGGTGAGTTCATCCCATTCACATTCAGAGTTATGATTTTCAGCTGTGTATTCCCCAACATTTTGATATCCTCTCCTCGTTCTGTCCTTCCTTCTTTCTCTATTTTCTTTTAAACCAATGGTTAGCTTTCAATCTTTCATCCTTATCCCCACCCTTAGTTTACTTCCCTTTCTGCTCCCTCCCTTTTTCTTCCCCTCTTATTATTTTTTAAGGTCTATTAAATTCCCTCCCCCTTTCTTTCCTTCCCTTTTTGAATTTCCCATCCCACTATCCCCCTTGGTCTTTCCCTTCTGACTTGCCCCATTTAAGATAGAATTCGATATCCCAATGGATCTAGATGCTCTTACCTCTCAGAATTGATTCCACTGAGAGTAAGGTTTAAGTATTACATATCAACACTCACTTCCTCTTCTTCTTATAATAGTATTCATCCCCTCCCCTTCCCATGTGCCTCTTTTTGTGGTATAGATTATCTTATTTTTCTTCTTTCCTTCAAGTTTCTCTTGGTGCCATCTTCTATTCCCCCACTTTTCTTTTTTGCATATTGTCTTAGACCTTTTAGTACCCCAACCTCGCCCTATGAATAATTCTTCTAATTACTATAATAGTGAATACATTTTTTGAGAGTTACTCATAACCTTTTTCCATATAGAAATATAAATAATTTGATCTTATTGAAGCCCTTGAAGAGGGTAATTTAAAGATAAGAGTTTTCTTTCTTTCCCCCCTCTCTTTCTTATTTACCTTTTCATGTTTCTCTTGGTTTTTGTGGTTGGATAGCAAACTTTCTGCTTAGTCCTGGTCTTTTCTTTACAAATAATGGGAAATCTTCTACTTTGTTGAATGCCCATACTTTCCCCTGGAAGTATATAGTCAGTTCTGTCATAGCTCTAGTCTTGCTGGTTTTTTGAGTCACCGTGTCCATGAAGTTGTAGAATGTTAGACCTATAAGTACTTGTCCAACACTCTGCCCACTTGGCCCACTGAAGCCCATGGGACCTCCAGACCTACTTCCCAGCACCATAACAACAAGGCAGGCAGTCATCATCAGACACTATGTTAGGTGCTGGGCTACAATTACAATGAATGAAACAATCCATACTCACAAGAAGTTTATATTCTATCTGGGGAAAAACAAAGGCACACACAATCCTATGCAGAATAAATCAAAGAGAATAAATACAAATAAACTAAAGGTAATTTGGGAGGGACTACAATCCCCATGGAAAGTCCCTGGTGATTGATTGGTGAGGAGGTGGGCAACGTGCTCAGGGCTTGCTGATTGTTGCTTACTGTTTCATTTTTAAGTCATGTGTGAGACTTTAGCGTGTTTGAGGGTGGGGTAGAAAAATGAGTTGTTGGGGAAACATTGAAGATGAGAGGGAAGGAAGAGATGAACGAAGGGCCCATCTACTGGGGTGAAGCACACACTTAGGTTGGCTTTGGAAAGGAAAAGGGAAGAAAGGAAAGACCATCTCAATGTTAGAAACTGGGGGAAAGGAAGAGAGAGAGAGAGAGAGAGAGATTACAGAGATTGGCTCTCCTTTTCTCCACCATTTCTGTACATAAACCAGAAAGTCTCTTTGTCTTATTTTAGGCTGGAGATGGATTTTCTTGGACTTTGGTGCACTTTTATTTTGGTTTGGTTTTCATAATAAGCTGTTTAGATTGCTTTTGATTGGGATAATCCCTAAATTTGATCAGAATCTGGTAAGCAAGTTTAGACCAGCTGCAAACTGATTAGCTTTCCCCATTGGGCTCGCCTCCCAGCTGCCTGGGATGGGGGCGCAGCTGTAATTATGCTTGGTGATGAGATAGAGGGAGAGAATTGTTAGGGCAATTTCAAGCATTCTGAAGATGCCTGATGAGGCTGAATATTTCCTGCAGGAGCCAGAGAATAAGGAATGTCAGGAAATGCACTGATGAATGACCAAGGAGTGAAGCCTTATTTTTTTGTGGGTAATGAGTAACACCTTCAATTTTAAGAGCTGCTGGATTGCCGCATTCCTGCTGGAAGCAGCCGGTCTTCCAGAGCCCACACAGGCTGGCACACCTCTTGTGGGATCTGACAATTTGGCAACTTGAGGCACTGACCACCCGTGGGCCTGGCCCTGACTGCCCAGTTCAGTCTGTCTCTGTAGCTAATGGCCTGCAGAGCCCAATCTCAGCTAGTTAGAGCTGGCTGATGCTTGTTTGAGTGTCTTTGGTTTGGATCTTCTGGCTGCTTTCATCCTCCCTCCCTAGTGCTAATGAAGGGGCTCACCGGCCAGGATGAAAAGCCCGGCTTTGTTCACATAGCCATGGCTGCTAAGTTACTCAAGAATCTCATTTTGACTTAAGATCCCAGGTCCTCTAATCTTTTGTCATTCAATTATTTTTCAGTCCTGTCCGACTCCTGTTTGGGGTTTCCTCAGCAGAGATCCTGGAGTGGTTTTCTATTTCCTTTTTCAGCTCATTTGATAGATGAGGAAACTGAGGCACACAAGGTAAACTGACTTGCTCAGGGTCACATAGCTAGGGAGCGTCTGAGGCTAAATTTGAACGCAGGATCCTGATTCTTGGCCTGGTACTCTATCCACTGCAGTGCTGCCTAGCTGTTCATGTCATCTAGACTACCTTGATCATTTTACATAGGAGGAAACTGAGGCCCAGGGAAATGAACTCATTTGTTCTAGAGGACATGAGCAGTAAGCAGCAGAGTCAAGATTCGTATTGACTTTTATTTCTATTTTTTAATTAATTAATCAATTGATTGCTTGATTTTTAAAAAATTTTCATTTTGAATATTTTCCCATAGTTCCATGTTTCGTGTTCTTTCCCTTTCCCCCAAACCTCTCTAACTCCCCTTAGCTGACCCACAATTTCACTGGGTTTTACATGCTGTATTGACTTTTAAAAAGCTCTGTAGGTCTCACCGAGAAATGTCTTTAGAAATGAATGATGGACAATGAGGAGACCCTTAGTGGGCGAGCTAGTAAGTAGGGGTGGGGAGGATAAGTATTTATATTTCATCCACTATGTGCCAGGCAATGTGCTAAACCCTTTACAAATAACCGATTGGATCCTCACAACAGCCATTATCATCTCCATTTTACTGATGAGAAAACTGAGGCAGACAGGTAAAGTGACTTGGCCAGGCTCACATAACTGGTAAGTGCCTGAGGATGAACTTGAACCCAAGTCTTTCTGCCTCTAGGTCTAGGACTCCTTGTGTTGCACTTGACCTAACTCCTTCAAGGTCATGGTTCTGGCTTTACCTGCAAATGTCGCTAGAGCTAATGGGACTTCATAGGAGAAGGAGAGGAGCTAGTCAGAGCCGAAAGCCATAGGCCCCTTGTTCTAGGGTATGAAGGGGAAGACCCAGAAGGGAAGGCCATATGGTTTAACTGGAGACTTTGAAGAGAGTTGGAGGCAGGGGTAACAAGGAAAGAGGACCATGGGAGCTCCCCGGGGCCTTGTGTCTCCAGAGCGGGGCTGGGAGGGGGTAGGCAAAGATTTCCGCTAGGAACTCCCCCAAGGCGTAGCAGCCGGTAAACCACCACTCCATTAAACTCCCCGGGCCTTCTTGAGCCCCTACCATGTACCAGGCTGTCCTCTGATCAAACAGGAAGCGTCCGATAGCCCAAGACTCCTGCGTCTATACTTCAGGCTAGCTCGGGAGTTCCAGATGGGTCAGGGCAGCTGCTCCAGCCAAGGGCTAATGGTGACTTCTGGAGCAGAGCCGCCTGCCTGGGTATTTTACAGAGAGGAGAACAGGCCCGATGCAGTCAGGGCTGTTGCAGTTCTCACCCACCCATGGGCTCCCAGACCAGGAAGTTAGAAAATTGCATCTGTGACTTAGATGGGCCCAGGCAAACGGACATAATATTGATTCTCCCTGAAAAAGACAGCTCTCTCCCCCTCCGTCCCACAGTCCCGCATCCCAAGGTCCTCCCTCATCTCACACTGGGAGGGCCCTTTCGTGTCCCGAAAAGCATTTCGAGTCCCAAAGGCATCTCCGTCTGGAAACGAGATGTTTAAATGAAGGCAGTCCCAGCTTCTGTGCTTTTGCTTTGGAAGGTGCCCCGCCCAAGAGCAGAGTGATGCCATGGGCAAAGGGAAGCAATGATTGCCTTTTTATGTGCAACATTCAACAATCTGCAGGAAAATTCCCTCACCTGATTGAGCGCCTTTTTGAGGGTAGAAAGGTCAGGCTATTTATCAAAAAATATCATTTAAAGCACTAAGCAAAGAAAGAAAAGCACTCTGGGAGTAAATAAATGTTGACATTACCCACTGACAGCCTTAGATGCAAGGAAAAGTGGATGGTTTCTGGCCAAAGTGTATGCAAATCACAGGGGAGGCAGGACAGACTCTCTCTAAGAGAGAGGACCAAGCCAGGGGCAAGGTGACCTCCATCAGCAACAGCCTCTTAAAAATGCAGCCTTCTTCGAAAGGTGGAGTTAGGAATCTTCCAATTACAGCCTTGTGCTTGAGAGAATAAACGTTTCCTCCATGCGTTAATCTGGAAAGCCATGTCCCTCCATATAGTTAGTCATAAATATCTTGGGAGGCTAGAGACCGAGCAGCCGCAGTCATGCATGGAATTCTGGGACACGTGTCCGTCTAACCTCAGAATTCACTTTTCTAGGGGAGAAATGCACAAAGATAAACTTCACACAGGGATTCTGCCCCAGAAATGGAGCTGTCAGTAGAGTCCACTGTCTCCTTTGGCCTGGGCTTAGTGGAAATGGTACCACTCCCCTGACAGCTTTAGTCGATCCACAAGCCAAGTGCAAAAGTACATGATGGAGGGGGCAGCTGGGTAGCTCA
Source organism: Gracilinanus agilis (assembly GCF_016433145.1). Classification (NCBI taxonomy): domain Eukaryota; kingdom Metazoa; phylum Chordata; class Mammalia; order Didelphimorphia; family Didelphidae; genus Gracilinanus; species Gracilinanus agilis. Next base: position 57,932,674 of record NC_058136.1, on the reverse strand, counting down.
GTGGATTGAGAGCCAGGCCTAGAGATGGGAGGTCCTGGGTTCCAATCCGGCCTCAGACACTTCCCAGCTGTGTGACCCTGGGCAAGTCACTTGACCCCCATTGCCTACCCTTACCACTCTTCCACCTATAAGTCAATACACAGAAGTTAAGGGTTTAAAATAAAAAAAAAGTACATGATGGATGGGAGCGTGAGCAGGCTTCAGGCTAGGGTTGTCAGGAAGGAGAGAGAGAGAGAGGAATAAAGGAAGTATTTATTGAGTGGCTACTATGGGTGTTGTTCTAAGTGCTTTACAAATATCTCATTAGTCCCACAAGAACCCTGGAAATTAGGTGCTCTGTGATCTTCATTCTACAGATGAGGAAACTGAGACTGACAAAGTCAAGTACTTGCCCAGGGTCACCCCGCTATGAAGTTTCTGAGACTGGATTGGAACTCAGGTCTCCCTGATTCCTGACTGTCCATGTGTAAGGCATGGACAAAAGCAGTAAAGAAGCATTTGCAGCTGAGCCTAGAGAGCCTATTGGTGACTCTTGATCAGGGGTTCCCAAACTTTTTTGGCCTCCCGCCCCCTTTCCAGAAAAAATATGACTTAGCCCCTGGAAATTAATTTTTTAAATTTTAATAGCAATTAGTAGGAAAGATAAATGTGCCTGTGGCCATCACCAGCTCCCTGGATCGCTGCAGCACCCACCAGGGGGCAGTGGCGCCCACTTTGGGAATCACTGCTCTTGATAGTTGCTGCTCCATTTTGTTGTTCACTGGTGTTCTTTAGGTATGGATCTAGAGCAGTGTTGGGCAAACTAAGGCCTGTGGGCCAGACAGGGGTGCCCTGAAATGTTCAATCCAGTTGGGTGACATTCTTCTTAATCTGATGAATACAACAAGTAGGATACAATACAATGAAACTTCGAAAGAGTTGCCTTAGAAACAGACTGACAGAGGAGCATTTCCTTTCCTTTGGCCCCCTCTTTAAAAAGTTTGCCCATCACTGATCTAGAGGACTATAGGAGAAGCAGATCAATGCTCCCCTCTGGGCCCTGCAAGTCTGGCTCAGGGCCACATGACAGCAAGATTTAGAGACAATGGCCAGGACAGAAGGTTCCTTGATTCTGTACGTGCTCAGAGTGGCTTTTGGTCTCACTCATCACAGTTCTGGGCTTGATCTGGATGCCAAGAGCTATTGTGTGGTATTGGGTAGCTTGAGGCTAGTGGATGAACCAGAGTGAGGGCAGTCCCCAAGGTCAGTGGGAAGTATTGTGTATCAGACACAGGTGGGTCAGACCAGGATCCTTTCCCCAGCAGTAGAGATGGGGGACATGCAGACAGAGTAACTGATGATTCCATAAATACAGGTGCCTCAACACCAAAGGAATTCTACACCCCCCCCCAGTGTCTATGCTGACCTACTCATGATTGGTGTATGCAACAGTATGTGGGGTCTATTCACCTTAGACTGGAGTATTTATAAAAGGCTTTAGCCCCGCCGTCTACACAAATATAAAACTGCAGAGCCCCTTACAGCTGTGGGCCAGCCCGAAGCCATCCTTCGTCTGGATGTAGCCAGATTCCAAGGAGAAGTTAGTATGTAGCTTCATTTTTCAGAGCCAAACCAAGACTGACCCAGCATGATAAGCAGAATGCATCCTTGTCATGTAAGCGAGTCTTCCCCACCGTATGTTATCATCAAAACCTGCGATTATACCAATGGCCTGGGAGGCTCTGGCTTTGTACCTCCAGACCCTGGACGGGACTGCATCGGACAGCTTTCTTGTTATCGCAGGCCAGATGCTTGGCCGTGGACTCTTTAGGTATTCCGAATGGCAACAGTGAACCTGGGAACCAAGTGAACCTAACGCGTGTTTGTGCGTGCGTACGCATGTGGTCAAAGCCATGTATATATTTGTTCGAGGCTAGCTTGCAAACTCCACTGTAACAGGCTATTTCTTTGCAGCAACCCAGGGGATATTTCATCAAAGTCACTCAACTTTGACTCTGAAGATTTGGTAAGCCTGCTGTCTTCCTGCCTGTCCAGACCTGCCAGCCTGCTGTCCTGGGAGCTGGACAGGGCTAGAGGTGGCAAGTAACGAAAAAGAGCCACATTGCAATTCTTTCTGGCATGGGGGATACAGAGTGGGAGAAAATCACTCAGAAAATGCCTTCCTTTGGATTCTGTTCCTTCTTCGTTTAAGGGAAAGGGAGCCGGGAGGCGTGGATTTCAGAGTAGGGGTGATATTTGAAGAAGGGGCAGCTGAAGGTGTCCTGGAGTGAAAGGGGGGACCATTTCAGAATGTTTCTGAGGACCATGTACCCTTCACTGCTTCTTTCTTTCACCTTCATCCTCTTCCTTTCTGCTGCCTTCTTCCCTGCTGCTTCTGAATATATCCACGTTTTCCCCATCCTTAAAAAATCCTTTACTTGGCCTGTCCGTTACCTCAAGTTAGCACCCTACAATTATTCTCCCTTTCATAGCCAGACTCCTAGAAAGAGTTGCCCACAGTCAGTTTCTGACCTGCCATTCACTTCTCAGTCCTCTGCAAACTAGTCAAAAGAAACTCTTCTCTCCAAGCTTCCCCAATCACGTCGATCTCCCTCTCTCCGCTCTTGGCTTCTATGGCTGCTCTCTATCTCTTCAATCTCGTCCTATCTCTCCGGCCGTGCCATTGCTGAATCATCATCTATAGCACACGTATTAACTGGGGCATCTTCCAGGGTTCTGCCCGGGGTCCTTTCCTCTCCATATTCTCTCTTGGCGAGCTCATCAGCTCTTATGGGTACAGTCACTCCCAGATCGGTATACCTACCCCTAATCTAATCCCTTTCCTGAACTCCTGGCCTGTATTGTCAACTGGCTGCTCATGATCTGTTCCCTGATGTTCCCATAGATGCCTTATGTTCGACATGACCCAAATGAAACTCATTTTTATTTCCAAACCCACCCTTATTTCTGTTGATGGAAGCTCTAGCCTTTTACTCACCTAGCTCTTGAGCCCTGTGGGGATGCCTCATTTTTGTCTCTCTGACTCCCTTCCCCACCAGCCCCCAAGGGTTCACGACCCCACTTTCACAGCAACGTTTACATTTTTCCTTTTTTCTCCAATCACAGCCTCTGCTTGTGTTTCAGATTTTCTTTACCCGGATCATTGCAAAAACCCTCCATTTCCTCCACCCTACAAACAATCCTCCACATAGCTGCCATGTTGGTGCTCTTAAAATGCACATCTGACCATTCCATCTTCCCCTGCTCAAAAACACTCAGTGGATCCCTGCTGCCTCTGATAAATACAGGATCCTCCTTGTGTCGTGAAAAGCCTTCCAAATTCCCAATCCCACCTACCTTTCTTGGTTTAATTGCTATTACTTCCTGACATCTAGTTTCTATTCCAATTAAACCGATATGGAAACGGTTCCCCTTACAGATCTTTGTACAAGCAGGTCCTCCTGTCTGGGATGCACACGCTCCTCACTTCAGCCACGTAGAGTCACTGGCTTACTTCTGAGCACAGCCAGGATGCTATCACCTCCATGCGGCCTTTTCTGCAATCAAAGTTGTGAATGTCATCACTTTCTTAAGTTTGCTCTGGATTTCCTCATCCGTATAGATGCTATGCATCCTTTTCCCTTCCTCCCTCTCCCTAAGATGGCAAGTCCTAGAAGGCCGGGACTGCTCCATCTTTCTTTTGAAACCTCAGTCGGTGCTTGATTATTAAATTTAATTGAGTTGAAACCATGGTTGCCCATGTAATGAAGTGGAAAGAATGCTGAATTTGGACTAGAGGACTGGCGTTCCAGTATTAGCTTATTGTATCTGAGGCCTTGGGCAAGTCCTACCCTTCCTTGTCCTCAGTTCTTTCCTCTGTCCCTTGTAATTCCAAATCTATCAGTCAGTGAATCTATGATCAAACATATCATTATCCTGGATTTTCAGGGTCCCTGAGACAATGGGACAACAGTAATGAAGAAGCTCCCAGGGGCTCAGGCCTACCCCTACCCCACCCCTAAGCTTTAGTATTTAGATTCCCCTCAGGTTCCCCTGTGTAATCTGCCCTTGGCAGAGAGTGCTGTCAGGAAGGGACTATGCTACGAGACCCTCTGAATCAAGTGGATCTGGCCAGGCAGGCCTGAAGTGAGTGCTTAGATAGGTAACCCTAATTGAGGGCAGCTAAGTGGCACAGTGGATAGAGAGCTGGGCCTGGAGTCAGGAAGACCCCTCTTTCTGAGTTCAAAATTGGCCTCAGACACTTGGTAGATGTGTGACCCTAGGCAGGTCACTTCATCCTGTTGGCCTCAGTTTCCTCATCTGTCAAATGATCTGGAGAAGGAAATGGCCACTGCAGTATCTTTGTTAAGAAAATCCTAAATGGAGTCATGACCAATTGGACAGGACTGAACAACAACAGTATCCTAGTTTAAAAGCAGCAGAAGCCCTCAGGTATCTGTTGGAGCTATGATGGCCACGAGCCTCCTCTGCCATGACTAGAAGGTCAGGAGAATTACATCGCACTAATCCTTTGTATCCAGATCCTGATGCTGCCCTAGACACTTTCCTGGATGCTACTTGAGATCCTCAGACTAGGACTTCCTTTCACTCTGGTCCTGCTTCCTCGCTCCACCCAGCCCACCTGCCTCCACTTTGGTGCTGCTCATGCTACGTAACCCCTCAGGAGCCACAGTAGCAACCCTGAGACTTTAACCTCAGCTGGCAAGGCTCACCAGCTGACTTAGGTATGTTATGGCCAAAGTCAGTGACTATCGTCTTTGCAAACATCTGTATGAACGAGGAAGAGGTCAGTCAGTTATTAGGATAGTTCACTTCTCATCTCTCTCTGCATCTCTCTTATCTCTTTATTCATTTCTTTCTGTTTTGAGATGTAATTTCATTCTGGATAACAGCTCCGTAAGTTCTAGCCTTACCGAATTGCCGATAGCACAGTCTGAAGTGGCTTATTCCTCACAGTCATGGCCTCTATCAGAGACAAGACTTGACCCCGGCTCGCCCTTCCTCTCATGCTCTGCCTCTGTCCGCTCGGATGCTGCCTCTGATGGAAACCGGAGGGTGTTGGAAAATGAGCACAACTCGTTTCACTTAACGAAAGGACAGAGAACAGAAGCCGACTCTCATGAAAGATCCAAGCGATCAATCAGCCAACGAGTTTTATTATACTTCTGCTCTGCATCGGGCCAGAGTCTTGGCCCTGGAGAGGCAAAGATAAGGAATAGTGCTTGGTCTCAAGGGCCTTATAGAGTGGCTCAGTGGAAAGAGCAAGTAACCTGGATTCGAATGTGAGTGCCGATACTGCCTATGTGACTTTGACTAGGTCCTTTCCCTGCTCTGGGCCTCAGTTTCCTCCTCTGTGAAGAAGAGGCCTGGACTAAATGATCTCAGCTTCCTGCCAGCTTGAGATCTGTGGAATTTTCACTTTGTAGTGAATTCCTTTTCTCCCCTTTGAAGTTCTTTGTTCTTCTAGCAATTCCATTTGAGCCCGCTGCAAGGTGATATCACAAGAGCTAAAAAGTTAGGACTAAAGGCCTTTTAAAGTTGTACTTGAGGGGGAGAACATTGGGCGGATGAGCCGCAGGGGTCTTTCCCCCATCCCTCACCCATTGCACTGTCCCTGGAAGCACCTACAACCCAAACTGGAAGAACAAAAGTTTCCTAATAGTTTGTTTAGTTGCCACGGAACAAGTACGCCACTGTACCATCTTCTCTGATGTTGTCATATTAAGGAGAAATTTGTAGAAGAGAGTCAGCAGGGAAAAGCCATTGTCACCAATGACTGGTTAATGAGTTTTCTAATTATCTGTTATGTGTGGATTAATGGTAACACAAGCTTAGTACATCCAATAGAAATGTGAGCCTAATGTGGAAAACTAAATAGGAGCTTGTGAACCAAGTTTAAGAATCCCACCCACCGAATTCTGAAGAACGTTGGGTGAGGAAAAGGGCAAGGCTTGCCTGTGGCAAGCGGCACTTGTCATTGGTGGATATGAGAGCAGAATTGGTGCCTGGGTAGAATGTCAGTAACTGTGGTCAGAATTAGCTGCAAATTGAGTTTCAGAGTCTGAGTAAAGCAATAGAAGGGTGATGAATCTCTTTATTCAACTGAGTAGCAGGGCTGGAAGAGGTCACAAGCATCGCTCTCGATCTCAATGCTCTTTCCGTCTGTCTCCGGAGGGATCACACAGCAACACTCTGAGCCCCCAAGCAGGAAACTGTACTTACTTTTACAGCGTTCTCTGATCTCATTTCAGTGGAAAGAAAAACAAGGCACTCAAATGGATTCTGGGGCATCAAGTATGGCCCAAGAAGGGCCATTTGCTTGAGTGAAGTTTTCACTTTTCATGAAGATGTGGAGGTGAGGGACAGAAAACCTTAATTTTGCAAGAGAAAAGACCTTTCATGTGTGCAAACTGGATGTAATGAGTCCGCCAGAAGATGAAGAGAAGGGACTTCTTTCAAATATTAAAGCGACATAAGCCATTTCATCTTTCTCACCTCCATAAAATATCTATTTGAATGCCGTGACCACCCCGTATGTGCTACCGAAGGGCAGCAAACTCTTCTTCCTACTCAAGACCTTCAGATAGTCATCAGGAATGAGCCCTGCTGAAAGAGCAACGGTCTGATTCTCTAACATTGCTGAAGATGATAGTCAACTAGCCCTACTCAGAAGAATGACAATCTCATAGGTGGTTGCCCACTTCCGACTCTTGAATGATAAGCATAGTCCAGTGGAGTCCTAGAAGTGACGAGAACCATATGAGATGTGTAGTCCGACCACTTCCCAATGCAGGGATCCCCTTTAAAGTATCTCGGACAATGGGCAGAGGAAGGATATACAACCAGTCCCCAAATCCTTCTAGTGGTGTGGAAAACTGTTGCTTTGCAGCAGAACTACAGTTGAACATTTTGGCGCCTGAGCCAATCAGTACCAAAGAGTCCGTCAAATCAACATTTAAAGAAACAAATTAGGGTTTTTTGAGGAGGGAAGGAGAGGAACCTCTGGCCACTAACCCATGAGAGGAAGACAGATGCTCTTTCAGGAGAGGATTCAAAGTGGGCCCAGAATGTGCCAGCTCATAGCTTCCCATTTTAGCTATTAATTCTTGCTTTCTAGCAGCAAAACTCAGTTATTTCTAAGATGCTGAATGAGTGCAGGTGCCATCAAACGCTAGGGCAAAGCCACACTCATGCTACGCTAGTGTCAGAGATACTTTGCAAAAAAAAGAACATTCCAAAAAAAAAAAAAAAAAGAAAAAAAGAACATTCCATTTTCTGACAGCTCCAGTTGCAACATGGTTTTTCCTTACTCCATCCCCCCCCCCTCAATATCTTGCCCATATTGATCCTAGTTTTCTTCTCTGGTGACACACAGAATAAGCCAAAAAGACTCTTCCATATGGCTGCCCTTTTAGGATTCCCATGTAACTTGTCGTCAGGTCCTCTCTCTCACCATCCTGGTTGCGTACCTTTAGACAAACTCGGTTTACCAGTGTCCATCTTAGAATAGGAAGCATCATAGAGGTAGTTTTGGATTTAGAGTCAAAAGACCTGGATTTGTGCCTAGCCTCTTAACATCTGCTAGTTGCCTTGGACAAATCACTTAACTGCTATGAGCCTCCGTTTCCTTCAGATATTAGAGGGATAATAAGACTTCACAGAGTTGTGAGGATAAAAAGAAATAACATAAGAAAAGTGCTTTGAAAACCACAAGACTCCATAAAGCTCCTTAAAATTCCAGCTTTTATTATTTAAAAACAGCAACAATAATTATCATCATCAGAAAAATATATCTAAATGTCAGTCCTACCAGTTTAAAGTGGCATGAGAATATTACCTCCCTTCAGTTAGTTGTTATCATGGAGACCCCATCACACTGTTGACTCACATTGATCTTATATTTAATGAAAAGCTCCAAAGTATTTGCACACGGACTTTTGTCTAGCCATATCCCACTCCAAACCTCTCATACTGTGCTTGTACAATTGATTTTCTGGAGGCCAAGTACAAACTTGGGTTTGTTTCCATTAAATTTCATAGCGTTTTTGGTCCATTATTCTAGCCTCTTGGAATAATGTTAGATGTCAGTTCTGTCCTTCAATGAGTTCACACATGGTGCCCCCAAAGTTAATGAACTTGCCATCTCTGTCTTCAAACAATAGGCTGACCAGAATAGGAACCAAGGACAAAGCCCTGTGGAATTCAGTAAATCAGTCAGTTAACAAGAATTTATTAAATATCTAGGATATGTCAGGTAATGGGTTAGGCAGTAGAGATACAAAGAGAAAAGGGAAGTAGCTCCTTATATTCTACTAGAATTATACTCTTTCCAAGTTGACATTTTCCACAACTTTTTATTTGAGTGCCTCAATCAGGTCTGGAAGGCATGTTCCTCCCTATTTTCCATAATGTTGTTCATAAATATATTATGGAGGACTTTGTCAAATCCTTGATGAAATCAAGAGATGAACTTCGTCTATGAGATCCCCATAATCTACGGGTTAAATAACTTTTTTTAAAAAAAGGAAATCCGATCAACTACATGACTTGTTTCTTCTGAACTTGGTGATTTCCCCTCTAGATTTTGTCACCTTGTTTCAGCTGCCTTCCCTTTTTATCTCTGCATCTCCCTTCTTCCATTGCTGAATATTTCCCATAACCTCCATTTTGAAGAAGGCCTCCGAACAGCCATTCTTTGTTCTCTGGACTTCACCCAAAAGGGGGCTCCTTCTCTTCAGCCTTTCAGCTCCCTTTCACATGTTAATCTTTCCTCATTAGAACTTAAAGTTCTTGAGGGCAAAGGTTATCTTTCTTTGCCTGTAGTTGTATCTCTAGTACTTAGCACAGTACCTGGCACATAGTAAACATTCAATAAATTTTTGTTAACTTGATTACCCCTTCATTTTCTGAGTGCTCAAAATTTATCTATTTAATGATTCATTCTGTAATTTTACCAGGGATCAAACTCAAACTCTCCTATCTGTGTTTTCCAGAATTTATTTTTCTTTTTTTCAATATTGAGAAAACAGGTGCCCATCTTCAGTTCTGCAGCATGAATCTATTACTGTAAGGTTTTTCAAAGATTATTAATGATCATTCAACTGTAAGAGTTTTTTACATCCCCTGAGATTTAATCTATACAGTTATGGAAGATCTGAGTTCTATTCAAAAAGGTAGACTGCCCTCTTGTCACCATTTGCTTTTCTTCCATTTCAGTTTCTTCTTAACCTTTCCTATTTTCTAGTTTGAAGCTAAGTTTCCATGGTTGAAAACAGAAAAGCAACATGAGAATGGAATTATTTTACTTTTTTTCTGTTAAATATCAACATGACTCCATTTGCTTGCTTCCTTCTTTCCATATTTGTATCTATAGATATTTATTTATTTACATATACAAACATAATTTATCAATTATATATAGGGTTTATTAAGTATTTACTATGTACCAGGCACTGTGCTAAGTGCTAGTAATACAAATACAAACAAATATGCTCCATATCCTCAATGTTCTTACTTTCAAACGGGGAGGATATTACCCTATAAGGAAATTGGACAGGGAGACAGAAAGGAGGGAAGGAAGAGAGGAAGGGGAAAAGGCACCTCTCTTGAGACAAGTTCAAAAAGGAGAAGGTGGAAAAATCTAGAGCAGTGATGGCAAACCTTTAAGAGGGGTGGGTGATGTGAGAAATATCCTTAGGCGTCCAGGAGAGAGGAATGGAGCACCCTGGCACTGCGTCCCTCTGGCTTTCTAGTAACAAACTCTGGCAAATTCTGAGGGACTGTGTGCATGCCCACAGAGAGGGCTCTGAGTGCCCCCTCTGGCACATGTGCCATAGGTTCACCACCATGGGTCTAGAGCAGTGGTTCCCACACTTTTTTGGCCTACCACCCCCTTTCCAGAAAAAAATATTACTTAGCCCCCTGGAAATTATTTTTTTTTAATTTTAGAAGCAATTAATAGGAAAGATACATGCACCTGTGGCCATTACCGCCCTCCCTAGGGGGTGGTAGCGCCCACTTTGGGAATCATTGGTCTAGAGCAGGGGTCAGCAATGTATGGCTCTCGAGCCATATCTGGCTCTTTCGAGGGCCAGATATGGCTCTTTCTGCAGGAGCCATAGAGTCCATTTTTTTCTGGCGCTGTTACAGGAGCCGCACTGTGAGCACTGTTGGCTCTCACGAAATTACATTTTAAAAAATGTGGTGTTTATGGCTCTCACAGCCAAAAAGGTTGCCGACCCCTGGGCTAGAGCATCAATAATGGAGCTTGGAGAGAAGGGACCATGGGGAGCCAAGGTATTTAATTAAATGCTGATCTGGACCAGGAACTGAACAGTTGGAGGAGAGGGTCATAATAACCGAGGCATCATCTGGGTGAGAAAAGTTCTATTTAGAAGGTGGGAAAAAACACATAGAATCAGGCGTGGAGTTGGGAAAGAAATATTCTTGGTCTTCTTCCTCCAGATATAACTTTAAAAAGACCCCTTTGGGATCTGTTAGCATTCTGGGAAGGCCTCAGTTCATTTTTAGTCTTTTTTTTCCCTGTCAGTATTTCTTTACAAGGTACCACTTTTCTTTGGTTGGAACTCCTCTTTCATTCTTTTGTATACCTTTGGGGAAAAAAACCTTAGCTCTTAGTTCCCTGTGAGGTTATATTCCTCTCTTGAGATGCTCCTTCCTTTTTTTCTCATTGGGATGCTCTATGATTTTATCATAAGAATTTCATTGAGAGACTTTCTCTACTTTGCTTATCTCCCCTTTTAGAATCTCTGGGTTATACCATTTTAATCTCTGAAAGGCTTGAAATCTCTTGTTCCAAAGTCTGCATTTTGCAAAGTATGTTCTTGGAATCCTAACTATTTTGTGATATGGATAAAGGTTCTATGAAAAATTGGTACTAGAATGTTTTATATCGAATTATTTAAGTATTGAAATTCTTATTCCATGTTCTTCCAAACTCGTTTTGAGTATAAGATACATATCTTTAGAATCCCCCCTAGTTTTTTAAGCCTTCAAAGTGTTTCATGGCTAGACGAGTTTGGGAAACAAGAGATTAGAGGATTTTTGACTGTGTCCAACATTCTTATTCTTGGATGTTATGAAGTCTGAAATAATAAGATGACTTTCTTTTCAAGTTCCTCAGTTCTTGAGCCTTTTGAGAAATGAAATTGTCAGCAAGCTTTTTAAAATTTAAAATTTTAATTTTTAATTTTTCTGGGTTGTACCTGTATTATCATGCGAACCATATTTCCTTATTATTCATTTCTGTAATGAATAATATTATAAAACCAAAAACCCCAAATCATATATCCAAATAAACAAGTGATATTTTAGTTATGACTCTCCCTTTCCCAAGTTGTTGCCTTATGCTAGAAAGTCACCATCACTTTATTGATTCCCTTGGTATTTGTTAATAGATGGTTGAAGACAGAAGAAGTGCTTTTACTTATCTTCCTCGTTATTTTTTTCCAGAAAATGTTCATGGGCTCTTCTCCCATTTTTATCATCCTCCTTCCATTACTATGCTCTCTGTCCTCCGTCCTATCTGGTTTTACCATTTTAGCTGGGTATTTTTTTAATCAAAACACAATTTTGTTCCCTCTTGATCAAGTCAGTGTTTCTCCTCCTAAGAATTGCTTTCCTGACCTTCATGAAATGCACTCTGGCCCTTAGTCGCTACTTTATTTCATCAGCGTCACAGCTATCTCTAGGGGAGAAGAGGCAGCACAGTATATTGAGAAAACTTCTGAACCTGGTGTCAGAAGACTTGGTCTGGAATCCTGCTTCTGATACTTATTGGTTGTTTCCATCTGGACAAGCCACTTCCCTCCCCGGACCTCAGTTTCTTTGTTTCTAAGATGAGACTAATTTGTGCGGTGTAGTCGATCTTTAACAGTTGCTTTCACAATTTCAAATATTCGTAACATTATTTTCACTTTCATGTTAGCAGCTGTATACATTTACACCTGGGCACAGCAGAAAAAAAAAAGAAGCGCCGTGTGTGCAAGTTGGTGGAGTGGCTGCTAGCCAGCTAAGCACGCCATGGCACCGGTTCACCTTTTCCAGGTCCCCTTCAGAACCTCTTGTCCAAGGGCTTTCTCTCAGTCTCTGCTCTTTCCTTCAGTCTCTGCCCTAACACTCATCCAGGCCAAACTCGGAGGTAAAATAGGAAGACATGGCAGCCTTTGGCGCTGTTTTGAGCCGCTCTGACTCAGTTATGTGGTGGGAAGAAGGAAGCAGGACTAAGATACAGTCCTAGGATGTGGCGAGAGGAACTTCTGCCTCATGCCCTACTCTTGAGACCTAGACCCTTCTCTTATAACCCAAGCCCATCATTTCTCGGGAAAAATGGCGGAACAGAGACTATGGCTTGCCATCAGGTTTCTCCTAACCCTTTTCTGATACCCCGGGGGACCCTGATAGCTTCTCCAGTAGAATGCAACCTTTTCGAAACCAGGGCTGTGTTTTTGCTTCGCATCTCCCCCATGGTCTAGCATTCTGGGTGCCTTGCCTTCGATGAGTGCTTGTTGCACTGAGCCCCTGAGGTCCTGACCTTTGGGGATTCAATGACTCTACCCTAGTGGAAGGTCAGCCTTTCAACTTCAGCAGACATGTGTCTGGCACCTACTATGTGGGAAATTCAGAGGGTAAATAAGCTATATCCGTACCCCAGAGAAGCCATCACTGAGTAGCTAGGGGATACAATGTGACACACATGTACACGTGACACACAGTAAAAGCAGAAGAGACTTGCAAACTATGTTCTATGTGAATTCCAAGCAGAGAAAGGTCATTATGATTGATTGCATGGATATGGGCAGGCTTCACAGAGGAGGAAAAGTTGAACTGGCAAAGATGGTAGAATGCAGGAATAGGAAGCCTCCTGAGCAAAGGGATGACCACAGGGAAGGCGCAACAGATAAAATGTAGGTGGGGATCTGAGTGATTAGGTCAGTTTGGCTAAATCAAAGTGGGCGTGAAGAAGTCTAATGTGAGATAAGACTGGAAAGGTGATGGAGCTCCACATTGTGGAAGGCTTGACTAGCAGGCTACCAAGCTAGTGCTTCTGTCTTAAGCGGATCTGGCCATGAGCAGTTGTATTTCTGATCAGAAAGTTTGAACGACGAGAGGAACCCACACATGCTTTCAAATTCTCTGTTTCTGGAAGGTCTTTGGCATTTGAGGATCCTCAGTAAAAATACAAATATTCCCTGGGCGGAGTGAGGCCTCAGTTCTTATCGGCTGAAGTCTTTGGCCAAAAGGGTGTTGAGGGGTGGAGCAGAACTTTCTAGAAGGCCAAAGGAAGGCCATAAAAGAGGAGAGAGGGCCATGCAGAGGCTCCACCATGGAAGTTAGACTCTGTCCAGGGTTATGGTTCTGAAAGGGGAGCCTGAGGGTGGACCTGACTTCAGTGCAGGCAATTTTTCACTCCTTCTCCCTTTCTTATCACCACAAGTTTTTCCAACAGAGATACCTGTTGGAGTCTTTACTCAGTCCCCCTCCAGCCCCAGTAGTTAATACTCCACCCCTTCCACCTCCAAATACTTCATATTCATTTTCTACAGGAATCGTGTGGATATGTCTGCATCCATGTTGCTTTCCAGAAGAAAAATGGCAAATCCTCGAGGGCAGAGACTGGTTTTTTTGTCTTAATATTCCTGGTTCCTGGCACCCAGTAGATGCTTAAGAAATGCTTATTGGGTTGAAGTGAATTCAAGATGTGCCCCAAATAGAAGCTCTCGTTTAATTCCGAGCGATGGCCAGCATCTTCAAAAAACAAAACATAAAAGCTGTTGCTTTGCTTCCCAGAGTTTCATCAGAATCCAAGCCCACATATTTGCACCACCGAAAGTCCAACTGGATTCCGATAACAAGATTAGTTGAGGGTATTATCATTTCCAAACTGTAATTAATTTTTTTTGCCATGCAAATCCAAGGCTCCACATTTCTCAGGCAATTAACAGGGAAAGTGAAGTCTGCATGTTCTGTTCACGCTTCTTCAGAACCACTGAAGCTGAGAGAGACAGCCCTGGAAGAAGCCAAGGAAGAAATTGCTGCTCAGTCCCTCCCACCCAAGGGGCACCAAAGCATTTTCTTTCTGTTGTATTTCAAGCTCCTTCCCACCACCGTCAGCCCCACAGAAGTTTTATTTTGCTGGCAGTCTGAGGGCTTCATAAATTTCTTGGCAACGGTGCCTCCGTGCTGGCATCTGTCTTGTTTGTCAGCTTGGTTCTAATCTCCCTGTTTGTGCCATAGCCCTTTGCCACGCTTCGAATGTGTTTACCTTAACTCACCCACTTTGGAGTTTGGGGAAATGGAGCTTTGGACTCGACTATGTGCTAACACTCATTGTTCGCAGGACATGGAACGGAGGCGATCCAGCCATCTGTTAGTGGGCAGAAGCCCGCCTAGAACAAGTGATGGAAAGGTGACAGATCTCTACAACCAACGACGGGAAATATCTTCTTCAGGCAAACAAAGAAAACAGCTGGCCATCTTTCACCAGAATGGTTGGCTGCAGAAAGATTTCGTGTAAGCCAGGAAGTGGAGATAGGCCTTGATTGATGCCTCATCCTTAACTCTTCCTTTGTAACCTCAGGTGTCTCCTATAGGATGCCATTTCGGGTTTTCGAGTATAGATTAGTGAAGCTTTTATCTCGGCGATTTAAAATATCTCTTTATAAGTAGTTTGTCATTACTGTTTAATAGGCTTCAAAGGGCTTGAGTGAAGCATTCCTATTAATCTCATTAATAAGAGGCCTTTGGGGATTGAAATGGACGCTTTCCCACAAATTGCTTCCCATTTCTCAAGCTCGGACATCTTTTCTTTTTTATCTGAACATCCATCTGTCTGTAGGAAAGAACGGGAGCATGCGTCATGGGCATGGAAAGTTTGTTTGGGGCAAGACTGAGACTGGACTTTGGCAGCGACTTTATCCTGACCTTTAAAAAGCCCCAAACGGACTTTGCTCCGCCTCCAAACTCATGCTCTGAGTGTGAGATGACTTAGCTTCCCCAAAGGAAGATGGCAACTGCTCTCACTTCAGTGGTGTTTTAAGGGGTCTTAATAATAACCACTGACATCTCTATGGTATTCCCTCTACATCTCATTGGAGCCTCTTGACCACACCTGGAGGGAGGGACTCTGGGTATTTTCATTCTTTTTTTTTTTAACATATAAAGAAAGTGAGGCTCAAAAAGCCTCACTTTAATGACTTGTCCAGAGTCATGCAACTAGTGAAAGTCAGTAGTGAGATTTGAACCCAGGTTTTCCTGACTCCAAGTCTAGTGCTCTATGCACTATGTAACACTGTCTCCCCCAAAGCACTTTCCATTCAATAACACTGTGAGGAGTAGTGCAAGTATTGTTATTCCCATTTTATGAAAGAGGAAAACTGAAACTCAGATGGAGAAGTAGCTTCTTCAAAATCACAACTCTGGGTCGAACCACATCATCTTCTTTGTTGTTGCTGTTTGTTTTTCAGCCATGTCCAACTCTTCATGAACCCATTTGAGGTTTTCTTGGCAAAGATACTGGAATGGTTTACTGTTTCCTTCTCCAGATCATTTGACAGATCAGGAAACTGAGGCAAACAGGATTAAGTGATTTGCCCAGGGTTACACAGCTAGGAAGTGTCTGAGGCTGGATTTGAACTCAGGAAAATGAGACTTCTTGACTTCTGGCCCCAGCACACTATCTGTTGTGCCACCTAACAGCTCTATGCTATCATTCTCTGTTTGATACCACATTTAGATGCACGAGTGAGTCTAGAGCTTCTCTAGGCTGAGCAGATTGTTCTCCTCGATAGCAGAAATTGGAACGCCCACAGTCCTCAGCTCTCTCAGTCCAGCTCCATTAACATTTGTGAAAAATAAAGTAGTTGTTGAATGAATGAGGAGCAGCCTCTTTCTTGTAGTAAAGTAATAATAAACCTATATTAGACATCCACTATGTGCAGGGCACTAAGGGTAGTTTTTCAAAGCTGGGAACCCTGCCGACATTGGCATTCAAGGATGAATCCAATGTTGCAAACTGGAGCAACTGGAAGGATGGTGGTGGCCCTCAAGAGCAATAAGGGAGTTCTGTCTTGGACATGGTGACATCTTCAGTTGGAGATATCCAGAAGATAGTAATTTGAGACTGGGGCTCAGGAGAAAGATGAGGGCTAAATAGAGGGCTTTGGGAATCATCTACATAGAGATGATCATCAAACACACGGGAGCTGATGATATCACTGAAAAGTGAATATGTAGAAAAAGAACACCTGGGGAGAATCTTGGGCAACAACCCAAGTTAGGAAGTGAAATATGGGTGGTGATCTAGCAAGAGATCTGGGAAGGGGCAGTCAGACAAGTAGGAGGAGAACCAAGATGAAGTCTTCAGGATTGTCGTGCTAGCTAGCGTGTTAGCCATCCTTCCTAGATTTGTGTTATCTGAAAATTTGACAAGATTGTGTGTGTGTGTGTGTGTGTGTGTGTGTGTTTACCAAAATCATTGATGAAAAGTTGACCAACGCCAGCCCAAGTAGACTCTACTGGGGACCTCTAGAGTCAACAAGAAAAGACCCAACAGCTTATTTAAATTATTCCAACACATTTCTTTAACTGAAATTTTTCTTTTAGACTCGTTTCGTTTTCTTTGTGTATTTTCATACTCTACCGACCCCAAGACAATGATCCATCTGTCTCAGGTCACACCTTTACCATGGATATTTATTATCTCTGTATCACAGTCATCCCTGGTGCTTCATTGTAGAACTGACACTATGTAGAGAAGATAAAAATATTCTCCCTGTAGGGTTTCCAAAAGGAAGGTGCCCATGAACAACTCAGGTTAAAAGCCCAGATGGTTGAGTGGCCCCGTGGTGTGGGTGGCTTTTGCCACTGGGAAATTTCACAGAACAGATGGGCTTTGAAGCATTCTCTATCTGAAAGAGGAAGGAGAGGTGTCCAGATCCCCATTTATAGTCCCTCCCCCCCTATCTCAAGCTGAAGAAGAACACCCAGCATCCAGATAGGTCTCAGGCAGTAGAGGGGACAAGGAGCCAGTCAGGAATGTGGGAAGTGTGTGGGTAGGGAGGAAGGTAGAGACAGACCCAAGGCATGGTGTGCACAGAACTCGGAGAAATCGCTCACATCTGATCCCAGAAGAGAGAGACAACCGAAGGGAAGTGCTCTGAGAAATCGAAATACAATTTCTGAGGATCAAATGTGAACCTTTGCATTCAATATTATCTTCCGACAAATTCTATCCTGATTATATTTATCATCTCATTTTCTTTTTCTTACAAAACCAAGACCTATTAGGATAGTCCCTATGGCTCAGTCTCTCTACCTGCTTCAAGGAGACATTTTAAGTAGATGTCAAGTATGACTACTCAGGGGAAAAAATTCAGTGGCCCCCTACGTAAAGCTCTAGGCAGTGGGGCCATGAACACATCGTTGGCTAATGAGGCTATGAAAAGTTCCCGACCACACTCTAAAAAGAGTTTTCTTCTGGAGGTAGGTTTTAACCTGCAGCATACCTGGATTCATCTAGGCTCCTGAGTGAGTGCTAAGCCTGAAGTCAGGTAGGCCTGAGTTCAAATTGATTTCAAGCATGTCTTTGTATGACCCTGGACAAGTTACTTAACCTCTCTCTGCCTTGGTTTCCTCAGCTGTTAAATGGATAAAATAGCACCCGTGTCCCAGAGTTGTCATGAGGAGCAAATGAGATAATAATTATAAAGCACTTAGCACAGTGGCTGGCACGTAGTAGGCATTTAATGAATGCTCGGTCCCTTATATACCAACAATCTTTCTTGTGGGGCTGTTCCAGACTCTGAACATGGCAAGGAGGCAGCATGATCCAAGGGCAAGTCACGGGCTGGGTTTGACTCCTGGCATTAGAGACGCTCAGGCTTTCTTAGATGAAAGAGGCCATAGGACAATCTCTTAAATTTTCAGAAGGAGCGCCCTCTCGTCTCCTAGGAGTGGAAATCACACGCGAGGACTCCTCTTTGCGTTCAGACGCTTTTAGTCCAGGAGAATGAATTCTCTTCTTTTAGACCTCCTTAGAATATTTGATCTGAGTGCACTTGTTTATGCTGCTGAAGAGAATATACTTAGATTCTCAAGTAGAATTACTGACAAGAAAATTAATTTGAGTGATTAAACGTCTCCCTTTGAGCCATCTGCCGAGGTCTGTCACAACCAGTTAAGAGGCTAGTAATGAGGCCACATCCAGCTATCTCTGTTTGCCCATCCTACGTTTTCTATCCATTCTCCCATCCCAGGGGCTCATCCTGATGGGGAACAAATGAGTGTTGCTTGAGATATTCTTGAAATGTCTACAGGATTTTTGAAACAATTGAAGCACTAATTACTATTAGTGCTGGTTCAAGAAAGGTTTTCAAAATGTATTTCATAGGGTTGATGGGACTAGAGTAGAAGGGAATCGAGTAAGCAGGCCTTTTCTCCATTAGATGATTTCTTCCAGGGTCCCAACCCCATTGATACAGGTATGCCCAAAGGGTATCTTCAAGAGCGTTGCTTGTAGTTGACCCAGATCCATCACTGCTACAATCCTTCAGTTGTCTCTAGGCCTCAAAACGTGAACATCTCATAGAATGGCTTGGTACAATAGCCTTCCTGGGTACGCTGACGATGTAAGGAGGCCCACGGCCAAATGGAGAAAGCTATCCAAGAGCAACAGGATGCTGAGGCCTGAAGAGGCCTCTCCCTCCCTTCCTGCCTGGTCTTCCCTATCTTCACTTCTCTTTCCTTTGTGTCCCCTTCCTTTCCTCTGCAATCTGTCTCTTCCTCCCTTCCTTCTTTCATCCTTTCCTCCTCCCTCTCTCTAGTGTTGGAAGAGTCCTTAAAAGTAATTTAGTTCAATTCCCTTCTCTTATAGAGGAGAGAATTGAGGCTAAGTGGTAAGATTACATGTCCAAGGTCACCTAAGACATGTGAAGAGTGTGCTGAGTCAAGGCCTTGACCTCGAAGAAGGCCGAAGCCAAAGAGTTACAAGACAAATCCCAAGGAGTCGCCCAGTGCCAGGATTCAGCCTTTTTCAAGGTCTCTGGCTCTTTTGGTATTTGCTCTCCATATTAAGCCAATTGCTTGTTTTTTTTCTTTCTTCCCATTTACTCTGGCCAATAGGACATCATGTTGGGAAATGTCTCCTTGTTGTCCATTCAGGCTTTGAAAACTGAACATAGGGGCTTCTTTTGTGGGCTTAAGACCTGGAGAGGATCTTAAAAGCATTTATTCATTTTCAAAGGGGGAAACTGAGGCTGAGTCAAAGATGTTTGTCTTAGGGAATGAGGAGCAGAGCCCAAGTTATCTGCATTCCAGTCTAAGCTTCATACTACTATAACATGGTGCCTTTTGCTGTCATCAGTCTCTGAAGCAATTTCACTGTTAGAGATAGGGAAGAAGACACCATTTTGTTTATTAGAGAGACCACAGTTTCTTTTTTTTGCTAGAAAACGATAAGTGGGAGCAAACAATCTCTGTCTTTTTCTTTTATCTCACAAATAAGAATGTTACCTGGTGATTTTTGTTTTATAGTGAGGATAGAATGAATCTAAGATGAGAATCTTGAAAAGCCATGCCTCGACAGTGTGTGGCTCTGAAGAGCTATATGCAGTCCTGGAAGAGCTACACTCCTTCTGCATTCGGGGCTCTCATCATTGTGGACTTCCCTTCACTGACTTCTATGGCTAGGCATCCATTCCCTCTTAGAGGGTCTTTGGGAGGTGCCATGTCCCCAGAAGTCTTCTCCCTGCAGCCAAATGGGTGACACGTCTCTCAGATATAAGCTTGGCAGGTCCTCAGATACCATGGGTCCTTTGTCTACCCTGGTCGGACCTGCCAGAGCTTGTTAATTATCCTTTGAGGACCCAGGGTGGCCACCATGGAGAATTTAGTCTTCCAGAAATCTTCCCAGTTACACTAGGCTGTTTTCAGTAGAAGGAAGTCACCCAGTGGAAAGAGGGCTGGTTTTGGAGTCAGTGGACAGGACAGGACAATAAACTTAAATCATTCCTGAGTCTCCCTATCAAGGTGACCTAGGCCGAATCACTTCCCTGAGTCTCAGATGCTCCATCTCCCAAAGGAAGATGTTTGCAGTTAAGTTACTTCCATTTCCGGAGCTCTGGTCCTCTCATATCACTTTTCATCTTTTCACCTTATATAATCCATCAGAACACTAGGTCTCATGCTCATGGGGCCATTTGCAAAAGGATGCAGGGCCATACAATGGATGATTTAGAGCAGTGATTCCCAAAGTGGGCGCTACCGCCCCCTGGTGGGTGCTGCAGTGATCCAGTGGGTGGTGATGGCCACAGGTGCATTTATATTTCCTATTAATTGCTATTAAAATTAAAAAAAAATAATTTCCAGGGGGCTAAGGAAGATTTTTTCTGGAAAGGGGGCGGGAGGCCAAAAAGGTTTGGGAACCTCTGATTTAGAGCAAGGATTCTTCATTTTCATTGCGTCATAGATTGCTCTGGCAGTGTGGTGAAGAAGACCATCCCTTTTACTTATTTATGAATGTGCAAAATAAAATACATAGAATTAAAAAGGAAACCAATTATACAAAAATTTGGTTAGATACACATGTGGACACACACATACACACACACACACACACACACATAATTCACAGACGTCCCAGGTCAATCATTGGTTTATAGGATCCCAGATCTGGAGCTAGAAGTGCCATCTTGTCTGTCTCCTTCATTTTACAGATGAGAAAACGGAGGCCTAGGAAAGTGAAGTGGCTTAGCCAAGGTTATACAGGGAGTAAGGGTCAGAGATGAGCTCTCTGACTTCACTCCTGCCACAGGACCATATTGTGGCCCTTCTTGTGGCCCTTACTCATCTTTATAATTGGGTTAGTTGGGGCTGGGTAAATCTGGGACCCTGGAGTTCTCTCCCGGGAGCAATAGCAGCAGTCACCCTATTGTAGGATTTTTTGGTGCTTGGCCGAGGCACTCACTGCCTGCCCTTTGTCATGGCATTTAAGGCCCCATATTGACCACGGAATCAGTATCATCCCAGAGTTCTCAGAAGTGGCCACTCAGCACGTGGCAGACAGCTCGAAGTTGGTGCTTTCTTTGATGATGGAGGCAGTTTCTGATCTGAATGTGGACCACACTCCATTGAACATTATAGTTAAATGGCATTACAATCATCTTGAAATAAAGCTCCATCAGAGGGAAGTTTGTAGATGGCACTGCTATTCCTCACAGCTATTTATTACCTTGTCCTTGGGGACTGGCACCAGGCTCCTTCCCCATTTGGGATCGAGCTTCCAAAGATGAAGTGCATAAGTCATAAAAGGGTTATTTCCTAGAATGGCTTCACATTTGTCATCCATTGGATTTGGAAGCCAGAGCAAGCCGTGTCCATTTTTCACGTTACCCTTTCGAATGTGTTCATTTCTTCATAGTCATATGGGAAAGGCAAAATGTCAGCCGTACTCCAGCCTCTCACAGTGCAGAGCAGACTGCTTCCTCCTCAGCAAACTGAATCCTGCGGCATGGGTGTGGGCTCAAGCCGCCGTAGAGAAGTAGATTGCCTCCTTCCCCCCACCCCCACAGAAAGGCATCCTTAGCCGGTTGGAGAGTTGCGAGTTTAAGACTGCACGTGAGTAACTCAGATTTTTTCTTAGAGTTCTTTGT
The DNA here is from genome assembly GCF_016433145.1 of Gracilinanus agilis. Classification (NCBI taxonomy): domain Eukaryota; kingdom Metazoa; phylum Chordata; class Mammalia; order Didelphimorphia; family Didelphidae; genus Gracilinanus; species Gracilinanus agilis. The sequence continues at coordinate 57,911,006 of NC_058136.1, read as the reverse complement.
CTTGAACTGCTGTCTGCCACCCCCAACCCCGGCTAACTGCCTCTAGTTTTTATTTACATTAGGTGACATTTTGGTTCCATTCAAAATCTGTATCAGTGCCATAGAGGAGGCCTTGGAGATCACTTTATTCAAGTCTCTCGCTTTTAAAGAGGAGGAAACTCCAATCCAGAGACTTTCATTAAGGTTACATAGTGGTTTATACAGGACTAGAGTGCCAAACTTCTACTAAGATCTCTTTGAACAGTCATAATGAGGAAATTCAGGCTGAAAGGTTAAGTCACATGCTCAGGGTCCTGTAGCTAATTCGTATCTGAGGCAGGATTTGAACTCCAGGCTTCCTGACCCTAAGTCCAATACTAGATCTATTAGGCTGTCTAGTTGCCCCATAATTATCAGGAAAAAAATCACGAAGGTAGGAAGGTCTCCGTTGGTAGGTCCACCCCACCCTTCATTCTCCCAGTGGCTACAGACCCAGTCGAGCTTTATGACACGGCCTCCTCCTACCCTCATCTCCCTCTTTCCCCTGAATCATCATCCCCAGCAATAATAGTCTCACAGTATCCAGAGACCTTTCTCTGTCTCCCATGTAGGGTTTCCCAGTCCCCAACAGAATTTGCAGGCAGGTTTCATACCACCTGCCCTGTGTGAAAAACTCATTAGTTACGGTGCTGTCTTTTAGCAAAAACATTTCTGTGTCTGGATTGAATATCGATGGCATCCAGGCAGGCAAGTGTACCTTGCATTCCAGACACATCTCTCCTAGCCACTCTCCGGTGGCTGTCAAAGTCTTGGCTCTTTGAGTTCTCTGAGATAATCTGAAGAATTTGGAGAGGAAAGAAACACAAAACCTCCCACATGTTGGGTTTTTTCCTTTCTCGTGAGCATCCATCCCCTCATCTGTCTCCTGACTTTTTTGAGGTCATGTATGTCCTTCTCTGCCTATCTATATGCAGATTCCAAATTGGAATACTAAAAGGGACCAAAGAGAGGGTGTGTGTGTGTGTGTGTGTGTGTGTGTGTGTGTGTGTGTGTTGTGTTGTGTTCTGTTCGTGTCTGTGTCTGTGTGTTTTGGTGCATCCAAGCAATGGAGGGCCTCCTGGGAACTAACCTCTCCAAGGTAAATCTCACCCGGATACCTTCTTGCTTTAGGAACACTCCAAAATGAAAGGGAGGGGCTAGGACTAAAGGCACATGGGCCCCAACATAAGGACCCCAGGTTTGGACAATGCCAGAAGTGTTTCCCTCCAGTCCCATCCCGCACCCACCATGGCCAAACAGCTCAGCCACCAGCCCTGGGATGGCCTCCCACCTTTCTGGAGTATTCAAAAAAGTCAGTGCTGCAAGATAGGGAAGACTGTGGCCCAGGTTCAGTGTAGATATTTGTGCATCATTGTATAAGACTTCTAGCCCGGCCCCAGGATAGCTCTTAACTCTGTCCAGCAGGATCAGTGTTGGAGGAAGGGAGAGCCCATGACCCTCCCACAGAAGCTATATGAATGATCACGGCTGTCTCTATGTGCCTAGCTGCGTGTATATAATCTTTATGAAGAATGTGTGGCCATCTGGATGTGGCAGGGAGAGGGTTCTGTAACTGTGAAAGTATGGATATTTCTTGAGTGTAATTCTACATACTGTCCTCCTCTCCCAAGTCTGCTTTAGATATCTTAGTCTAATATGCAGGTGCCCATGTTGGAATAGGGAAGGGTCTACCAGTTGACTCTAAAACACCATCAGGTCCTAGTGATAGTCATAGGCAGGGAGAACAAGTAGAAGGTTCTTACATTAGTGTAGGCAAGAGTGATGAGGCACTGAATTAGGGTGCTTGTGATGTTAGTAGAGGGAAGATGGATGGAACTGCTGTTAAGGTGGAATGAACAACATTTGGCAATTGATCAGAAGTGTTGGGTGAGGGAGAGTGAGGTGACAAAGATGACTCCAAGGTTGTGAATCTAGTTAATTGAAGGAAAGATGGTGCTCTTGATTGAGAAAAGGGAGCTAGGAGGAAAAGTGAATTTAGAGCAAGAGAGGATGAGCTTTGTCTTGGATGTGTTATATTTGAATCACCCGCGACACATACAGAGGGACCTGCCCAGGAGGCAGTTAGAAAAAAGGGCCTGGAGCTCAGAACAAAGATGAAGAAAGGCTGGACACGTAGATTTGTGAGTTTTGTATGCAGAGATGATTGTTACTCCTTTGGAAGTTGATAATATCTCCCAGAGAAAAAATGTAGGTTCTGACTCAGGTATGGATTGAACTAGATGGTCTCTAAGGTACCTTCAAACTCTGAGATTCTGTGATTTTGTGACTCTGTGTGATGCTTTATTTTTACATCCTAGTCATTTCTAAATGTGTTCCCCCTGCCCTGAAACTCAGCACTGAACCCTCCCTTGGTAATAAAGAAAAGCACTTAGGCAAAAAATAACCAACACAGTGATTCTGAGAGCCTATGCAACACTTTGCCCCCTCCTAAGACTCCCATGGCTCTGTGAAGAGGAGGAAGGTATGTTTCATTATCTGTTCCCTGAGACAAAGATTGGTTATTACCATCACTCAGACATTGGCTTCTTTTTAGTGTTGTTCTCATTTACACGGTTGGAATTATTGTGTCTATTGTTTTCCTAGTTCTGCTTTATTCACTCTGCATTGGGTTCATCCAAATCTCCCCAGGTTTCAATGAATTCCTCCTCTTCAATGACAATAGTATTTCATGATATTTATATGCCGCAGCTTGTTCAGCCATTCTCCAATTGATGGACACACACACGATTTCCAGTTTTTTGCTCCCACAAAAAGTGGTTCTGTGACTATTTTCATGTTTTCCTCTGTTTTTCGTTCCTTTGATTCTGCTATTGTTTCTTGATTTCTCATGAAATCATTAGTTTCTAGATGGTCAGTTCAGATTTTTAAGGCCTGATTTTCCTCTGTCAGTTTTTGATTCTCCTTTTTGAATTGGTCCGTTTCTTCGTGCATCACTTTCATTTCTCTTTCCCACTTTTCCTCTACCTCTCTTAATTGGTTTTTGAAGTCTTTTTGACTTCTTCCATAATCTCCCCAAATTTTTCTTTTGGATTTTGTTTCTTTACTTTTGCTGTCCCCGTCTGTGTCTGTGCCTTGCTCTTTGTCGCCACAAAAATTCTTTAGAGTCAGGTGCTTTTTCCAAGAATGCGAGAAAGAGTATAAAGAATGCTTTATTTGGAGTCTAAGAACATGGTTTCAAATCCTGTCTTTGAGATTTTATAGCTGTATGACTATGGACAAATCACTTAGCCTCAATGAGATGCTGTTCTCTCCTCTTTCAAAGGAGGTAGAAAGGGAAGGTAAAACTAGATGACCACTTAGGTCCTTTCCATATCTAAATCCTGTCATCCTATGACATCCAAGCTCAGTTACCAGGGAAACTGTTAAGTTTCCTCAAAGAAGATGAGGAAATATATTCTAGTTGATGACCATATCAAGCTGTGTACCTTGCATGTAGTAGTAATAATAATAACAATGAGTAGCATTTTTGTAGAGCTTTAAGGTTTGCAAAGTGCTTTACAAATATGATCTCATTTGATCCTCACAACAATCCTGGGAGGTTAATGCTTTACTATTCCCATTTTATAGGTGAATAATAATAATAATAATAATAATAATAATAATAATAAAATGCCTTTTTCATCCATTCATTTACCCATCATACCCATCCCTTTCTTCCTCCTCTCTGAGCCCCATCCTGGCTCAGGCCTTCAGCATGTCTTGCCTGGACCATTGCTATAGCTTCTTAATGGATCTCCCTGTACCCAACCTCCTGCCTCGCCAGTCTATTTCCCACCCCCCCAGNTATACTGTGGTAAAATAGAATGTAATGGACTTCTGTACTAGCAGCAATGCAATGACCCAGGACAATTCTGAGGGATATATGGAAAAGAACGCTACCCACATTGAGAGGAAGAACTACAGGAGTGGAAAGAGAAGAAAAATAACTGCTTGAACACATGGGTTGAGGCGGACATGATTGGGGATGTAGACTAGAAACTACCACACCATTGCAACTATCAACAATTTGGAAATAGGTCTTATGACACATGTTAAAACCAGTGGAAATACACATCTGCCATGGATGGGGAGGGAAAGTAAGAGCATGAATTATGTAACCATGTTCACTTTTCAAAAAATAAATATTAATAAATGTTTAAATAAATAATATTGCTTGGTCAACTGACAGATTAAGTGGTTTCATAGAAAAAATGATTCAGTCGCAAGACTTAAACATAGCTATTTCTGATTCTGAGGCCAACTTTCTATAGATTATTCTATGCTGTCTCTTTGTATTAGCTATTCATACATTATGGATTGATTTATCTGTTTATGTATTGTTTTCCTTCAATAGAATATAAGCTCCCTGATTATCAAGTTAACTTTTGTTTCTTAGTTTTGGTATCTGAATTGACCATGGCATGCTTTGCTCAAAGTAGGTATTTAACAAATGCTTGTTGAATGAGTGAATGGATTGATTAATGTATACTATACTACTTTCTTATATTATACATAACAAAGAAATCAAAGAATAGTTTCAGAAGTTAAGGGAATTCCTTTCACTTGAAATCCTAACACTGAATGACCACTCGGTGAGTATTTTGGAAAGGTGACTATATTTTAGGTGAAATTTGGATTAGCTTCCTCCTAAAGTGAATTTTGAGAAAACTTAAATGAAATTAATGATTGTTAACATGTATTGAATTATATTGAATTACTGAGTATTGGAGCAGCATAAGGAAATGATATATTTAATTATGTTCTTAATTTTTTTAGTCCAGTGTCTTCAATTTATATTGTGAGAGATAAATCTCAAGGATTATAACAACATCTATATTCACCAGCATATTATCCAGAGTTGAAGACAAAAAATAATTCAGATCATTCATATGTCTTCTATGCTTTTAACATAAGTAATTGATAGTTGGCTTTAGATTTGAAAATAAAGAAATATCACAGTAGCTCATGTTTTAGAGTAGGGGAGTATCATCAAAAGGAAATGAATCAATCCGTGGGTACCTTATACATCAGGAGAAAACAAATACTAGAATAATTGAGGATAGCAATTTAACAAGATGAAAAGACTTATAATATTTTTTCCAGAGAATCAAAATATATTTTTAAAAATGTCATACTTGGGCTTTTAAAGAAATGAACTTTTAAATCATGAATCTCGTGTATTTTCTATGGTTTTGTTGGTATTGGTATTATTTTCTCTGTAGTGCTTTTCCTATATCATTTTAGAGTTGTCTGACATTCAAGGATAATAAATTATTTGCCCATGGTCACCTAGCTAATAAGTATCAGAAATGGAAAGAACCCAGATTTCCAGGCTCATGTTCTAGAGCACTAACAGTAGTGCTACATACTCCCTTTCCCTCAAGATGAAAGGAGTATGACTTAGTAAGTGAAATGATGTGCAGGATACCCATTGTGTAAATTACTTCCATCAAAGTGTGTTGACTAATCATATTTAACTTACAATTTAAAAAAATTCCAGAGGAGAAACCCTGTAATGTTAAGTGACTTGTTTAAAGTCATACATTTTGTAAGTATAAGAGGCAGGACTTGAAATCAGGTATTTCTTATAATGAACTTTGTAGTCTGCACTCTAAATTATGTTGAAATTAGAAAGGTGACCAAAAAAGATCATTTTACCACTAATTGAAGAGGATACATCTCTGTGAAATAGAGAAAGAATGATATGAAAGCCATAGAGCTTAACTTGGTATGAAGAAGACCTAAGTTCAGGTCTTTATTCTGATACTACCAGTATGGCCCTGGACAATTAATTCAACCTTGTTATATATTAGAATCATTTAACATTCATCTGTTAAGTCTTTTAGGTCAATTCAACCAAATATATGTGGAGCATTTACTACATGCTAAAGACAACATAATACAATAAGAAACACAGTTGCTGCTTTCAGGGAGCTTGCTTACAATCTGATGGGAGATGACAACAGAAAAAATGAGTTTGCAAAAGCAAAGGGGAAGACAACAAGGGTTACCCAGCTCAGGAACATCAAGTTGAATTCTAGCAGAACTTCACAGGAAAGGTAGAGTCAAAAATTCAATTCCCGCCTTCTGAATAGGAAAGCTTTGGGAGGAGTTAAATGTTTCACCCTCAGATATTTTAATCTGAGGTGGGAAATTGTTGAATAACCAAAGATTGGGTTAACAGCATGGTGATGAGATTACAACAAATCTATGTCATCTTGCTCCATGAAGAAGAAACAAAAGAAAAGTGCAAATGGAAAGTAGATTCAAATTCAGTTGCTAATGGATTCTAATATCCTTTCTATGAAAGAATAACATTAAAATTTTGAAATGTTCTTATTCATGTGCATCCTGAAATGCAAGATTCAAAGTTTAATCTTTCAACATTTGTAAATGGAAGTTATATTCCTGTTTATGTTCTTCTCAGTTTCAAATACTGGCTTATTTTGATTTTTTTTTAAAGAAAAGAAAGAAACGACACATTCATTCTAGCTTTAATTATTCTCATAGCCAGACTCTTTTTCTTATTCTTCTATATGGGAAAATAACATGGTGGCATCTTCTTTGGCTCTTTTATTGTTTCTCTATTCCTTCTGCCAAGTGAAAATGACAAGATTTCTCTCACCAGAGTTCTAATCGCACAATTCCAGGTTTCTAATTCAAGGGGTCTTGTTGCAATTCTCAGAAAATCCATAGCATTAGAAATTGCGTGAAAAGAACACAAATATATGTTCTCAAAATGTGAGTTATAGTTTAAAAAATGAATCAATTCATTACAATCTTCATCAGTATCACTATATGATCATAAAATCACAGATTTAGAGATAGAAAACAATTGAAAAGTAATCCATTGTATACATTTTGATGCTAAAGAAATCAAGATCCAAAGCAATGAAATGATATACTCAAAGTCAGAAAACTGAGTAGAGAAGCCTATAGTTGAACCTAGTACTCATGAATACAAATTCAGTAAGTTGTTATTAAATCATACTATCTCCTACCTGAATTTGTTCTTTACTTGTATGGTATACCACATGAAGAAAAAGAAAGACCCTTCTAATTAAGGTGAATAATAATAATAATAATAATAATAATAATAATAATAATAATAATAATAAAATGCCTTTTTCATCCATTCATTTACCCATCATACCCATCCCTTTCTTCCTCCTCTCTGAGCCCCATCCTGGCTCAGGCCTTCAGCATGTCTTGCCTGGACCATTGCTATAGCTTCTTAATGGATCTCCCTGTACCCAACCTCCTGCCTCGCCAGTCTATTTCCCATCCCCCAGTTGCCACAGTAATATTTCAAAAGCAGAGGTCCAACCATGTCACAATCCTGCCCAGGGAGTTTCAGTGGCTTCTTGTTGCCTCTCAGATAAAATGTACCTTCCTCTTTGGGGCATTTGGAATTCTTCACAGTCTGCTTCTACCTGATTTTCCTGGGATATTTTCATATTGTCCCTCCAATGCACCCTCTGCTCAAAGTCAATCCGACCTTCTTGCTGGTTCCTGTATAATCCATCTGCTGCCTCCATGCCTTTGAATGGACCATCCCTCGTGCCTGGAACGCCCTTCCTCCCCACCTCTCCCTCGGAGAACCCCTTGTTCCATTTCAAGCCTCCTTTGGCTGTTTCTGTTCTCCCAGAACCCATTTTGTGCCTCTCTCATATCCACTGATTCGTGTGCATCTCTCTTCTCCTCCCTGCCCTAAGAAAGCTCCGTTTTTGCAACCCTGGTCCCTACCAGAGAGCCCCAAACATAGTAGGTGCTAAACAGTTCCCCACCACCCCCCTCCCTTAGGCAGTCTCTGGAAATGTAGTTTCCTTTTAGGTGTCTGGCATGCCAGTCCATAGCAGTCTCTGGAGCGAGGTCCTGAAATGGGCCCGGAAAGACTTTTCCATAAGGGTTGGGAGGAAAAAGACTGCAGAGCCTAAAGGCATCTTTTCCTTGTGCAGAGGACCATCTGCATTCCCAGAGTGTTCTGGCCTAACTGTTTATCTATTGACTAGACTGCAGTCATTTTTTTCCTCTCTTCGCTTCTAGGCTGGAAACGGGGAACAAAGGACTACTCGGAGAGCAAGAGGAATCAGTGGAAACAAATAAGCAGACGAGGGGCTTTCTGCTTCCTGGGCAGGCCTTGAAGCTGCCCCATCTCTGTCCTCACCCAGGTAGGTAGCTATGTATCACAGGGATGAAGGAGCCCAAAGAATGGGGAGGAAGACGGAGCTGCCAGATGACACTGCATTCCTGCTCTGGGATTTGCAAAACAGAGACAGCTGTGGTGAAGCAGAGAGTTCTGGGAGAACCGAGTTTCAATCCCACCTCCAACACAGAGTAGCTGTGTGACTTCAGGCAAATCACTTCCCTTTTATGTAACTTGGCAAATCCCTAGGATTTGTCTGTTTAGTCTTGGGCAGACTTCAAACTGTCTGGTAGAAGCCGTTCTGCCCTCAGGAGGTCCCGAGGCTGCCACAAATACTGATCCCAGACATAGCTGCACATTCGGACAAAACAACTTTGCCTCCAAGATCTCTTTTGGCCTGAGCAAGCTAGTGAGCAACAGGTATGGACCCCGGAACCCCGGCCTTCTGGCTCCGAGGCCACCATTTCTGCCATGATTCTGGGCCCCTCCAGATCCTCTCTGGGGACTATAAGTAACGGTAAAACTCCCATCAGAAATCGTGTTTCTGTCCATTCCGTTCAGAAAACATGCAGCTACCAACAAAGCCGTGACTCGGATAAGGTTGCTGGGGCTTTGGGCCAGGGCCTTAAGGGCACAGGGCCCTGGCAGCAGCCACCAGAGAGAGTCTAGTACTTAGCAAGGAGGAGGGCAAAGCAGAAGCTTCCCTTCAGTAGGCCGTAACTATGCCTCCTGCTCCCAGGGATGGCGACGTAACCTCCTTCTGACACGGCAATAAAGACCGGCAGGCCAACCCCTGACAACAGAGTTGGAGGGAAATTCAGACAGCTTCGTTATGAGGCTCAACAAATAGCATTTGCCTAGAGGAGGCATGGAAAAGGGTACCTGCCAGTAGCTGGGAGGGGAGGTAGACTTCTCCTCACAGAGATTCTCTTCTCTTGCCTCTAGGCCGTCTCATGCTTAGCAGAAAGATATACACTTAAAGCATTCCAGCTTAAGGTATTTGATAGGGAGAACTTGGGCTATTGCAACATTCTGGGCCACAAAAGGGGGCAGGACCCCGAGGCAGATAAGGACCCGGCCGGGTGGAAGAACTTTACAAAATGGAGTCACTTTGGTTACTTTGCTACCTAAAATTAGGGAGCATTTGTCTAGTTAGTCAGCAAGGGAGCCCCAAAGAGATGCCCCAAAGGACCCAAAGGACAAAGCTCAACCAGGTGTGGGTTTGCCCAGGAAGTCAGTTGGGTTTGGGGCACGTCTGGATTGGACAAGCCACGTTGCTGGGGCGAGTGACAGGAAAGGCTCTTCTTCGTGTTAGCTGACTCTTATGTTGTCGTTCAGCCATTTCAGTTGTGTCCAACTCTTTGTGACCCCATTTGGAGCCTTCTGGGCAAAAATACTGGAGGGGGGAACCATTTTCTTTGCCAGCTCATTTTACAGATGAGGAAAGCAAGACAAACCCATTTAAGTGGCTTGCCAGGATCACACAGCTAGTAGGTGTCCGAGGCCAGATTTGAACTCAGCAAGGTTAGTCTTCCTGACTCCAGGCCCACCGTACCTATTCACCGTACCACGTAGCTGCCCACAGCTATCTCTTGTAACCCTGCCCTAGTAGAGCGTGTCCTCCCTGCTCTTTTAACAGAAAGGGTGGGGCCTTCACTAGCGTGCCAGAGACAAGACGAGAACTCCAGACAGAATGGGTTGCTTTAGTCTTCTCAGGTGCCCTCAGAATCTTTTCTCTTTCAAAAGTTGTTATCAGGAGTGTGTTAAGCTTGACCCAAGCCAAATGCCGTAGAACTTCAGAGATAAGACTCCCCTCGAAGGTGCTCCAACAAAGGACCATCTATTTGATGCTCGAAGACCTCCAGCAAGAGAGAAATGATTCTACATGGGACCACTCTGAGCCCCCTTTCCCCCATCATTCCCAAGTCTGCCCTCTAGGGTCCAGCAGACCAGCTCTCCTTATCCTCATGCTCATTAGCACATCAGCAGATTTTTGCCTTATGGTAAGACACCCCCCCCCCCACACACACACATACCTTTCCTGTGGGTGGAGGATGTGCGTGTGTGTGTGTGTGTGTGTGTGTGTGTGCGCGCACGCTGGGGGAGGGGGGCACACGTGCACATAGGTATGAGCTAACAGAGTTAGCATTGCACTCCTCTACTAGGGCCGTAGAGGAGTGCCAGAAGGCCTCGTCTTTGGAGTCACAGGCCCTAAGGAGTTTGCAACTCAGTCAAGCCACTAAGGACCCTGTGACCTTAGACTTGTTGGCCTTTCAGGCCCTTTACTGTCTGATCTCTCCAGGCTTGTTTATTGTTGGCTGTCTCCATCACCTACCCCTGAGCCCTTCCTCCATCAATACTCCTTGGTATTGGTATGCATTTTGTATTTGAGGGAGGCAGCCACTAGAGACACGGCCCTGAAGCTGAGAAGACCTGACCATGTGAATTCAGCTCTCAGGACTGGATGGTGGGGGGACCACTTTGCCCTGATAGAGGGAATTTCCTTACAAGAAGTTCCCTGCGCCCATGAAATCCCAGTTCCAGTCTCCGACCGTATTCCTATATTTGTATTTCTTTTTTTTTTAATTTTTGGTGGTCTACACTTTATTTATTTGTTTTTGGCAGGCAAGGGGGGTCAAGTGACTTGCCCAGGGTCACACAGCTGGGAAGTGTCTGAGGCCGGATTTGAACCTAGGACCTCCCATCTCTAGGCCTGACTCTCCATCCACTGAGCTACCCAGCTGCCCCCATAGTATTTCTTGATCCTGAGCTCCATAGTGGAATGAACTGCTGCTTCCTTTTGGTCTTTGTATCCCTAGAGCGCCAAAAAGCTCTCAGAGCCCCCATTGCTTCTTGGTTCATCCCTCCCTCCCATCCCTGCTGCCTCTATCTTCTGTGGCTTCAGTACTGGTGTTCTGGTCCTCCTGCCTCACTCTCCGTGTGGCTTAGCAACAACTTAGCCAGGGTCCCTTAGCCAGGAGGGACGTGCCCAGGGATCCTGAGGAACTCACAAAAGACCAGCTTTCAGTCTGTACCATTAAGGCACCCCTCTGAATGCTACAGTGCAAAAAGTACTTGCAGTGTTGCCAGTGACAGAGGAAGGAAGGAAAGGAGAAGCATGGAGGGCTGGAAGGGCCATTCAGATCAGCCCCTTTCTTTCTTTTTTACAGCTGACAAGCCCAGGTGACAGTGAAATGGTTTACTGAACATCAAAGAGCTAGTCAGTGATAGGGATGGGATTCGATCCCTGCTCGTCTGACTCCAAGGCTTACCTACAGGATAACCTAACTTCATGGGACTTAGAAGTCATCTGATCCTACCATCTTATCTCACAGAAAAGGAAACTGAGGCCAGGATGAGTAAAGGATTGGCCCAAGGTCAGTCGCTTGGCCAGCTAGTGGCAGACCCACCCAGGATTTGAATTCAAGCCCTTACCTCCAGGTAAAGTGTTCTTTCTACCCTAGGGAGCCCCCTCCCTTTCTTTAGAGGACTAGTCACTGCTAGCTGGGGACATAGCAGGGAGTACTCATAGGGCACTCATGAATGAACATATTCTACCATCTCTGGGCCTTAAAATGGGATGAAATTTAGAACCGGATGGTGGAAAGGGAAATGCTTTTGGGAATCAGGCAAGCTGGGTTTGGAGTCGCACTAGCTATGTGACTTGAGGTAAGTCAATAAATAAAAATAATAATAACAATAATAATAATAATAACAATAATAATAATAATGGTGACATCAACGATTGAGATTTCCATGGCGCTCTAAGTTCTACAGTCTCGTTTTCCATCTCCTTGTGCCTCACAGGCACCCTTCTTCACTCCTGGCTAAAAATAAGCAAATCAAGGAAGCTTAGAGACAAAGGAACTTGCCTCGAGTTCCACAGCTAGTTATTGTCAGAGGTAGGATTTGAAGCCAGGTCTCTCTGAATCTGGGTCCATGTTTGTTCCTGTCCTGCCTCCTCCCTGGGCTGCTAGAAGGGCCACATGGATTGTGGACTACCAAAATGCAAAGTCTGAATACTGTTATAAGTACAGCTGGCCGTTGTAATATCTGGCAGGCTTTGCATGTCTTCTACTTCCATTTAATGTCCTTCCTCTTAGAAAAAAAGTTATATCTCCCGTGCCGTCGGCGAATTCAGCTTGAAATAATGCAATTTACCAATGTCCAATTGACAAAATTGGTCTCATGTACTGAGAAGGAAGCCTCCAGTAGCTTGTGGGACAGATGACCTGAGTGGGATTGTCCTGAGGCAATAAAATAAGATGGCAGCTTCTGGGGAGTGGCCAGGTCTGTTTGGCCAGGTCCTTCCAGGTGGGGTTGAGCCAGAAGGAACTTGGGTCGCTGGCCTCCTAGGCTGGATTCTCCTTTGCTAAGAATGTGGTAGAGGGAGAACCACTGACCCAGAAATCAGCTGTGCCTTTGCAATGCCACCATCCCCATCCCCTAACTGTCCCTGGGTCCCCCCTCCTTCAAATAAGGCAGTTGAGGCTCCTGGCTGTGACCTGAAACAAGTCATTTTCCCTCTCCAGGACTTCCTTTGGGTCCCTGTAAAATGAGGGTTGGACCGGGCCCCTTCCAGCTTCTCTAGGGGCTGCCTCAGGTTACTGAGCTGAGCCTGTTGGATGCCCTCCCCCTTTCGGGTGCATCTTGACAAAGAATCATGCCTCGAGGAGGGCCACACGCAGAGCTTTCCTGCCACAGGTTATTGCCCAAAGTTTTGCAGTCTCCCAAGTGTTAATCAATGCAAATGCCCCCCCCAATAAATAACCAACGGTGAACACTAAACCAGTGCCCTGATTCACTGTGCTCACACTGGTATTTACAATAGCACGGCCAGAAGATAGAAGGGGAGTTGTGGATAAAGAAGGGCATTCCCAGTATTCTCCAGTCCTTACTGGACAGCTAGGTGGCACAGTGCATGAAACACCAGGCCTAGAGTCAGGAAGACCTGAGTTGAAATTTTGCCTCAGGCACTTACTGGCTTTGTGACCTTGGGCAAATCACTTTATCCTGTCTGCCTCAGTTTCCTCATCTGTAAATGAATTAGAGAAGGAAATGGTGAAATACTGTGGTATCTTTGCCAAGAGAACCCCAAATGGGGTCATGAAGAGTTGGACACAACCGAAAGTGACTGAACAACAGGCCACGGCCCACTGTTGGACCTCGATTGCCTTAGTCCTGGGGTGTCCTCTGACAGAGGTCTTTTTCCACCATATGGGGAGCCTCGAATTCTGTGGCAAAATGTTTTCCAGGCTTTTGGACCAGGGCAGACCTCATTCCAATAGCCTGGAAAAGGTAGAGGAACAGAAGTTCTCACTCTTTTCACGTGTCTACCTGTGGATTAGGGGCAGAATGAGGACAAGTATGTGAAGAAGGACAAGACATAATTATATGTTAATTACCGAAAAATGAAATAGAATTCAGTATACATAACTTTAAAGTTTGCAGCGAGCTTTAAGTATATCATTTCATTTAATCCTCACAATAACCCTAAGAAGTAGGTGCTCTCATTTTATCCATTTTACAGGAGAGGAAACTGAGACTGAGACCAATTAAGTGACTTGCCTAGGGTCACACAGCTAGTGTCTGACACAGGTTTTCAGTCAGGTGGTCTTGATTCTAAACACAGAGTTCTATCCACTGAACTACTCTAGGTGCCTCCATATTTGAAAAATGATAGCAATTCTGGCTCAGTGACTGATAGCTGAGATCGGGGGGCTCCGTAGAATTTTGAGCTGGGAGTGACCTCTAAGGCCACTTGGTCCTATATTTCCCAGTTCATTGTGGAGGAAATGGAGACTCAGAGAGGGGAAAGACCTGCCCAGAGTTACACAGGTACCAAGTCCAAGATTGGAACTCGGGATCCCTGACTCCAAATCCCTGACTTTTTTGAGGGGGAGGAGGGTGGAACAAACAGGATGAAATGACATGACACAGAGTAAGTGTCTGAGGCCAGATTTGAACTCAAGAAGATGAGTCTTCCTGATTTCAGGTGCAGCACTCTATCCACTGCACCACCTTGCTGCCCCAGGGACCTCTTGTGCTGTACTGCTGAGCACTTGCTGTGGACAGAGGGGGTCGGCATCAATCCAGACTTGTAACGAGAAGAGGAGACTCTAAGGCAGAAGGCGTTTTGCCCTGATGCTGCAAATCTATCTAGGCCTTCCTTCAAGGATATAGAGTTTAGGTAGACAAATGCTTAGCGAAGGGGCCAGCGAGGGCACTGGTGGGACGAAGCAGGGCCCAGGACACCAGAAGCCTTTTAGCTCTCGGGTGAATTTGCCTACATTGAGGGCACCGCTTTGATGGCTACCAGCTAATCCCAGCTCTGCAAATATCCCTTTCTTTGAGCTCGGCTCATGATGCTCATTCTATTTCGTATTAGAATTCTTGTGGCAAGGGCCTTCCTCCCTACACGAGCTCACGAACAAGGACGGCCACTCCGACCGAGCTCTCTTACACGTACGCCTGCCCTCCACTAGCTGCTTCCTGCGAGTTTTTAGAAGTTTCGCATTTTAGCAAACTTTTGGGTTTGGGGAAGGCAGCGAGCTTTTCAGCTGGGCTTGCATTCCCTTTTGTACCAGTGGGATGTATTGCCCCCCACCTGCCCTGTCTGCTGGTGCCGTGGTGAGTGACAGGTACACTGTGGGGAGGTGGCAGGTGCGAGGAGCCAGCTGCAGCTGCCCAGGCAGAGGGTGATCGCAGTGGGAGGCTGGCTGCCCTACGGGTGAGAGATGAGCAGCCCTGCTTTCTGCCCACTTTTCTCAGGGTAGTTTGCCCCATTAAGTGAAGTCTGCTCTCCGAGTGGCCGCTTCCCCCACAAGGTTGGACGTGGCCTTTTGGCTCTTCCAGGCATAACAAGGCGCTCGCTGCTTTATCTCACAGAGCCAGTACTATGCTTTGCCTGTGTAAGGATGGGCAAAAAAACCTCTTTATTGATCTCACTTCTCGGTCTTGGGGGGGTGAGACATGAGGATGACAGCTATGACCTTTTGGGTCGAGTTATGGGTTACTAGCATGTGAGAAGCACAAAGGGGGGTTTTTCCAAGGTAGCATCGAACTGGACGGGTCATGGATGCCAGTGTGGCAGAAGCTTTAGCATTTGATCTCGGCATGAGTCCCTGTGGGGGACAGCCCAAACCCAAAGAAGCCTGGAGGAGGGAGACCAGGAGGAGGGCTTTCTGAATTTCGAGTTTTTGAAGTACATTTGTCTTTCCCTTCCTCACCGTAGAGACTGGGCTTTGGGGCCATCTCCTAATGAAAGGAGGGGAAGACGGTCTACACTCCGGATGGGAGGGGCCACCCCTGGGAGAGAGCCTGCATAATCCTTCAGCCTGCAAAAGATGCAGACATTCGTTCTCTGCCCTGAATACTCTGACCTTGTGCCATGAAACCCCATGAAGCTCGATGAAACCCAGAGAACTGAACCCCCATTCCAAAGTTTTAGAAGATTCTTTATAGTGCTGGTCCTAAGACAGGTGCCACAGGAGCCAGAACCTGGCCATGTTTTGAGAACCGAGAGCCACTTTTTTCTATGGACTCAAAAGGAATGAATGCATCTCTTTTTTTAACCCCTTACCTTCTGCCTTAGAATCAATACTTGGTATTTGGTTCTAAGGCAGAAGAGTGGTAAGGGCTAGGCAATGGGACTTAAGTGACTTGCCCAGGGTCACATAGCTGGGAAGATCCTGAGGCCATCTCTGGGCCTGGCTCTCGATCCACTGAGCTACCCAGTTGCCCCCGTTTCTTTAAAAATCAACAAATCTTGTTCAAACTCTATTACTTCAGGCTGGCAAGCCTTGGTACTTGCCCTTTGGTCCAAATTGATTCAGCTTTGACTGCATCAAAACTCTGGAGACAAGAACACCTGAAAATTGTCTTTGTAGTGAGTAGACTGGCTTATCCTAGACATACCTAAAGCCGAGGAAGACTAGTGGCAGGAGGTAAAATGGGACACAGAATAGTCCTAGGGCAGCGGTTCCCAAACTTCTTTGGCCTCCCGCCCCCTTTCCAGAAAAAAATCTTCCTCAGCCCCCTGGAAATTAATTTTTAAACATTTTAATAGCAATGAATAGGAAAGATCAATGCACCTGTGACCATCACCGCCTCCCTGGATCGCTGCAGCACCCACCAGGGGGCGGTGGCGCCCACTTTGGGAATCACTAGTCCTAGGGTCAGCTGCTCATCCCCTAACAATAAAGTGTAGTAAGTGAGTGAGCCTAACAATAAAGTGAGCCTAACAATAAAGTGTACTAGATTTGAAAGAGCTGTATTTCTTCATTTTAATGCAGATAGGAGAAGTTAAAGGCTCCATTGTCAACCATTCACGAGAGCTAAAGGTTAGATTGAGATTGGAAGAATGAGATGGAAGCCTTAGCATCAGAGTGTTGGAGCTGGAAAGTACCGTAGAGATGCTCTAGTCTAGGTCAAATCTTCCATTTTATAGAGGAGGCAACCCAGGTCCTCTGATGATTAGGAAAAGTTTTCTTCAGAGTCAAGAAGAAAACGAAATGAACATAGGCAGGCCCAGCTTTGGATGTGTGTGTAGTGGTGGGCAGGTAAGGAGGGCCGTCATTCCCTCATACTTATTCACTCCCATGTGTGTCGATATGACTTTCTCAGCCAGTCTTTCAGCCCTTTCTCTTATACAGTTTTCCTTCAAACAACAGGGAGTAAATTGATGAACACTCCGCCTCCAACAGCAACCCAGCTAATCAGTCACACAACAGCCCGATGACGATCCATTTATTGTTTAGAGGGCTCCTAGTAGAAGCGTTTTCTCTCTACATAGTAATTTTCTTTTTCAGCTCAGAGCCCCCAGCCAAGAAGTTGCTGGGAAAAAACAAAAACAAAACATAACATAAAAACAGCTTCATCTACTCATTCAGTTATTTTTAACATTTACTTTTTTAAAAATTTGAGTTCCAAATTTTTTCCCTCCCTTCAGCCTCTCCTTCACCCATTAAGAAGGCAAGCAGAATTATACCCATTATGTAAGTCAAGCCACACAAAACATCTTAGCTATGTCGCAAAAGAAAAAAGCAAGTAAAATAATGAAAATGAAAACGTCTACTTCGTTCTGCACTTAGTGTTCACCAGTTCTCTTTGGAATTGCCTTGGATCACTGTATTTGATCAGAGTAGCTAAATTTTTCACATTTGATCACTCTCCCAACATTGCATATAAGCTTTTCCTGGTTCTGGTCACTTTTCCAGTCCATATACGTCTTCCCAAATTTCTCCGAAACTGTCCGTTCGTCATTTCTCATAGCGCAATGGTATACACATATAATCACAACTAGGTGTCACAGCTTGTTCAGCCATTCCCCAATTTATGGACATTCCTTCAGTTTCCAATTCTTTGCCACTACAAAAAGAGCGGCTCTAAATATTTTTGTACCTAGAGAGGTCCTTTCCCCTCTCCTTTGATCTCTTTCAGATACAGACCTAGTAGTGGTATTGCTAGGCCGGGTCCACGGGTTTGCACGCTTTTATTACCTTTTGGGCAGAGGTCCAAATCTTGCTCCAGAATGTCGAGCCCAATTCACAAGTCTAACAACAATGCATCAGTGTCCCTACTTTTCCACCTCTCCTTCAGATGTATGATTTTCCTCTTCTGAGAGGTGTGAGGTGATACCTCAATTGTTCTAATGTGCATTTCTCTCTGATTATAACGACCGTTTAAAATCCGTTTCTTTCTCTTCTCAGATAATCCCAATTTTCTCTGTGAAACATCTAAACAGTGACACAGGCAGATCAGTACCGAAGCGGTTAACTATATTTATCATCATTGCCAGATTGAGACAAGATCAGTCTTTCCAGGAGAAGCAGGTACATCTTCTCTCAGAACAGAATAAAGGAAAAGCTCAGAAGGGAAAAGGAGAATCGTTGTCTTCTAAACTCTCCTTTGAATGGGTTTTGGTAAAACAAGATCTTCCTCAATGTACCTAGAGACTGCCCTCTGGGGCTGATGGGTTCATCCCACTTTGTAGGTTGCATATACCTCCACACACTATTCCCTTTGGGGCTTTTCTTTCCCGGTATCTGTCACATACTTGGTGCCTGATAAATACTCATTGATTGACAGTAGCTTGTTCCACCGACTTCTAACATCCTGAGACATCACAAAGTTCAATGACTTGCCCAGAGTCACACAGCCAGGAAGTATTGGGGCCTGGATTTGAATTCAGGTCCTCTTGACTCCAGGACCAGAATTCTATTCACTCTGCCATTTTGATTAGCTTCCATTAATTAATAGCTTTCTCTGTCTGATAGCACTCCTTCGTCTCTTCTACCTTTGAGAACCTGGATGCCGCCTCCTACATTAGCCTTGTCTTCACCCTTCCAGTTAGTGCTTCCTCCCTCTTTATGGTGCAAACTTTGCCCCTGGTAGAATGTAAGCTTTTTAAGGGCAGAGCCGGGTTTTTATTTGTGTCTCTTTCAGTCCTAAGCCCGGCGCTTGGCATGTAATAAACACTTCAAGGATTATAGAGTCAAACAATGACATAGAATCAACAGCCAGTGAAATGAGGGGCATCAAGTCACAATAAGAGCTTGGATTTGTTTTGCATTTGAGCCATCCGGAATCCTATTAACATCGAAAATAGCTCTGATGAGGATGCCCAAGCCTAAGTGAGCCGCCTGTATCACCAGACTAGCCCCTTGATGACTGGGCGAGGCCTCTGTTGTTCCTACCAGTCCAGACTGCCCTCTTGGGGTAGAAGGGGTCAGAGGCAGCCTCACTTCGCTTGTTTCTGTGGCCAGGCCCAGTAGGCAACCCCGCAGGTATGGCAGTTGTCCATACTGGCTCCCAAGCCCCTGTTCCATAGGGTAATGGTCTATCAACTGACATCATCTACCAGACATTCCATTCGAAAGGCAGCTCCCTTCCCTTGCAGCTTTGACCATAGCCAACTCTTCTGGGGGCATTAGACGTCTTTCAGGATAATCCCTTGAGACTGTGGCAGAGGATTTGGTGGGGCGGGATGGGGGGGTGGGGTCTGAACTGGTTATATAGGCAAGGCTGGCCAGTAGAAGGCACCAAGACCAGTAAAGCAAGGGATGGGGGAGGGGGCTTATTTGCTCAAAGATTGAGGAAGCACAAAGAATGCTAGCTTCAGAGTCAGAGGATCTTTGCCATTTACTATACATATGACCATGGACAAGTCCTTTCCCCTCTCTGGGCCTCAGTTTCCCCCTTTTCCACATAATGAGGATGAACTAAATGCTCTCTGGCTCTACTGGTTTATGATCCTTAGTGGCCTATCCATCCTGGGCCTCAGTTTCTCCTTCCATATAAGGGAACTAAACCAGATAGTCTTTAAGCTATCTGACTGTAATGTCCTATAAACCTCAGCACCCTTCTGTTGGTCTCAGTTTCCTTTCCTGTAGAATAGGGGGAATGGGCTAGATGACCTCTAATACCCTTGCCATCCTCAATGCATGGTGCTAGGATCCTTGTGGAGGGGGCTGTAGCCCAAGGTCTTCAAACAAAAATCAGCAGGATGCAAAGCAAAGGGCTTCCGAGTGGGTATAAATAAAACGGGCTTCTAGTCTTGGTTCCGCTGCTAGTTAACTGTGCGACCTTGGACAAGTCCATGTTTCTCCCTGTGCCTCAGTTTCCTCTTCTGTTAAATGGCTTGGCTAGACATAGATGCTCTTGCAGCTTCATCCAGGAACTCTGTTTCTGGTGGCAGATGCTCTAGAGGGCCCACTCATTTCCTCCCGCTGAGCTAGGGCTGGGTAATGAGCCGAGACATTCCCAAATCGTCTGCAGCATCCATTCAAGGTTGCTGCCGGGCTAAACTAGCAGCTGCCACAACTGAGATCCAAGGTCTATTTGGCACTCAAGGATTCAGCTCGCTCTGGACCTTGTCACAGAGCCACCTTGAATTTTGCACCTCATTGTCCACCGTAATGGAATGCCGAGGAACCAGATGAGAGTTAACTGAAGGCAAAAACAGTTTTAGGTGCTACTGGAGGATGATGGGGTTTAAAGCTGAATGCTGACCTTAGCAGTCATCTAGTCAAACCCTCAAAGTTTCCAGTTAATGCCCCTAAAAGGGAAGTGACTTTTCCAAGGTAGTCAATTAGGATTTGAACTCGACCCCTTTGTCTTTTAGACTAATGTTGTTGCTGCTGTTTTTTCCCCTCCAAACTGTAGAATCCACTTCCCAGAGTGAAGTCTTGGCATTGGTGGCATTGTTATGAGCAGGCAGCTTTTGGTTCAATCCCTGCTTCTGCCACAGCTCCTAGACAGGCACTCCAGTTTCCCCACCCCCAAATTTCCTTCCTGCTATACTGAGGTCCAGCCATTAGACATCCTTAGACATCAAGCTCTTCAAGTCAATTAGTGTCTTTTCCTGGCAGTCTGTCCATGCCGTTGGGACCTTCTAGCCCTTGGGTACTTTCACAGCAGTCTTGGTCTGGCTCTGAGGCAGGTGGCTTAAGAGCGGTAAGAATGGAAGTAGCAAAGGGGACACGGAGCAGGGGGCAGGCGCAGGGCATTGTCTTGCTTCTGAGAAGGATGAAGTCTAAGGCAGCCACCTCTGGGCAGCCAGGAGTTGAGGCAAGTTTCTTACCTCCAGAACAGCTGCACCAGAGCTTGGCTTCCTGCTTGCCCCAGGATGGGTTTTCCCATTAGAGCAGCTTTCAGAATGGCCAGCTCAGTGGAGCCCAGGCCCCCTGGGAAGGTCATTCTGCCAGTCTCTGCTCAGCTCCCATCCTTCCCTCCTCCACGCAGAGTGGCTATTTATTCAACTTTCACAGCCCATCTGGCTTGACAAGATACCCAAGCTTTGGCGAAGTGAAACAGGACGAGGGACAGCTCTGCCTTCCGTGTGGCCCTAGTCCCCATCACCGTCTGCTGCCCATTTGGGGCCCGGATGCCCCCGATGGTGAAGTTATTCTGGCGCCCGTGTGGAATATTGTGCTGGGATCGAAATGTTCCTCCCTTGTAGCGCCACACCTGCTTTGGTTATTCTTTCCTTTTGTCCTGGAGCCTAGGGACACCATTGAAGCACCCTGCTCACTTCTCGCCAAATCAGAACCCATGCCCTGCATGCCTGGACAGGAAGTGAGAGAAGAGAGGGGAGGAGGGCAAGGCCCTTCTCTTGTCTACCTTGTCTAGGCAGCCAATGTCCCTCCTGGAGACGAGCTGCAGAGGTGGCCTTTGCATCTGCTCTTGGTTGGGACGATCAGCACAAGGGGCCAGGGGCTTTGATAGCCCCCTCCTTGCAGCCAGCTGGAGCCCAGGGGCCGTAGCCCAGGGGAGTATGAGGGAGAGCAGTGGGCTGAGGAGCTGGAGCCCTAGTCGTTAGTCCTTGCCACTTACCAGCTGTTCCAAAACATCATGCCCTTCCCTCTGCCTGAAGCAGGACCACATGACCAGAACAGGCTCCCGGAGTTAGCACGAGCCAATGGAAAGGTTGCCCACTCCTGCCTTCAGGCTATCCCACCAGTAGGGAGGTGGGTTGGGCTGATGGAGGCCACCGAATCCCAGAATGCACGAGATTAAACCCAGGGGACTGCTGAGTTCCCCAAGGGAAAGAGTATATAGGAAGGGAAGAAAAGAGGCCTCAGGACAGCTTCCTGGGAGTACGCCCATACCAGTGTCAATGAATGACGTGGATGGGGAGACGGCAAAGATGATGGAGAAACCTGGGCACGTGGGTAAGAGGAGCTCCAAGACAGAGCAAGACGAGCAGAAGAGGAGACAGTATCCCGACAGAAGGTGGACAGCAGGCTCACAAGGCACCTGCAGGAGGTTTTGTAACGAAGGGATCAGAGGTGATGCTGGGGAGTCAGAGGGGCGGCACTCAGGTCGCTGAGGGTTAGAGTTTGGAAAGCAGTGGAGGCACTAAGTAGGAACAGTTTCTTTTTTCCCCCTCGAAGAGTACCACTTCACCCAAGCTACTCTGCCCCTGCCTCCAACCTCATCCTCTCTTCTACATACTTTCACAAACGTTGTCTATGACCTGGGGCCCAATGGGCTGCCTCTGTCCAGTGCTTCTGTAAGCTCCGTACCATCCACTGAGCAGGGAGAGTTCACTCTCAGCATCACTCTCTGCTGGTCACATGTAAGCGCGCTTCTGCTGCTAGTCGCCATAAAATGCTCCGAGGGGAGGAAATGATGCATGGGCACACTTGTGGCCGCCTCGCTCTCTCAGAAAATGCAGGCGTCTCTGATGCAGCTCCCTGGGCTTTCTTGTGAACGAGGAGATGCTCTTGAAGCTGAGAGTGCCTCCTCAAGCAAGAGAATGGCCTTCTGAGTTGCAATCAGTCATTCTTTTGGAGGTAGCCTCCAACTCCCTCAAGGGGTTACCTGACCTCTAAAGGAGGGTGCCAGTGGACATGCCCACCTCCGTGGAGAGGGGCCTTCTGATGCCTCCAAATAAAAGGTCAGAGAACATTTCACAGGTGATGTGGGACTTGAGCTTGGCCTCGAAGGAAAACTTGAATTTAGAAAAAGGCCAGGAGGAAGGGGAGACTATCTACGGGTAGAATGAAGATCAGGCATGGATGTGGGAAAGGGCGAGGGAATTGGGGGGAGGTGGGTGGAAGGAGGGGAGGGAGGAGACAAAGGTATCTGGGGAACAGAGTGATGATAACACTAGAGCAAGAGGAGCACAGAAGGAAAACTGGGTCTCAGAGAAGAGAAGGGGCATGTTTAAGTTCAGCCACATAGCAAGGGGAAAGAATTGGGTTTCACCTCCAAGAACTCTGAATCCAAACCAGAATTTCCTCTCACTGTAATATACTGCCAGGTGTGTGAAGTTGTGGAGATTCTCAGATACCCGTGTGAGGAGTTGGGAGCCTGGAGGACCCTAGAGGGCTTTGGAGCAGGAGCAGAATCATGATCACCTTCACAATAATCACCCTGCTTTGCCCACATGAGGATGCGATGAAAGGGGGGTTGGTGGGGAGAGAATGGCTCCCTTGAACCCACCGGTCCTGCCAGGGATTCATTTCCTTCTGAGAAACAAACTGGTTTCCAGTGCAGCAGCTTTTCAGCAACATTCTGCTCACTCTACTGCAAATGGAAGGGGCTAGTTGCTTCTCCAATAGGATGACGACCCACGGAGATGCTCAACATTCCACTTTCTCGGGATGGAATCTCATAAGAGGAATGAAATGCATTCGTTTCCTCCCTCTGGACTTGGGCAGGCCACATGTGATCCTAATCCTGAGGCTGCGATGCTTTTCGTTATTATTAACGAACATTTATTGGATGCCAACAGTCTGCCAGGAGCGAGGAGGAACCGAGAATGGAGGACTCGCTCTCCTTGGCAAGACTGTTAACAGTCACTTCGAGGTAAAACTGCTGGGGTTTATGTTGTCATCGTTCAGCCATGTCTGACTCTCTGTGTCCCTGGGGTTTTCTTGGCCAAGACACTGGAATGGTTTGCCTTTTCCTTCTCCAGCTCATTTGACAGATGAGGAACTGAGGCCAACAGGTTTAAGTGACTTGCCCAGGGTAACACAGCTGGCCAGATTTGACCTAGGGAAAATGAGCCTGGTGCTCTATAATATACTGGGCCATCCAACTGCCCTGTAAATAAAGATTCAGCGAGGCAAAGTCTTTTCAGGATGGTGAGAGTGCTAATAATGGGGAGCCTAGAAAGGCTTCCTGTAGGTGACAGTGCCTGGGGGGGGGCTTTGAAAGAAGCTAGCAAAAGTGTAAGCCTGGGTTTTAAGGCTAGTTCTTCCTCTGCTGCTCTTGCCAGCCCCTTAACTTGCCATTCAGCTGCCATGACTACAAGGCCCTGGGCCCTGAACAGCTCCAGCACTCACTCAGCTCTTCTAACCCTGCTCCCAGGCCACTGAGCACCATTGGAGAGAGTTGCACAGACATGCATTCTGGGGCCATTCCAAATTTATGTTGTCCAGCTCCCACAGAGGCCCAAGTCCTTGGCAGTCCTGGTAGTTTGACTCCCTGGCCTATGGCTCACTCTTTTCCAGGGCCCAAACTCATCCAAATGAAATCCAGAACCCCAAGCTGAGGTAGAGTTCCATGCTTTCTTCCCCTTAGATAGCTCTCCCATCTGTCCTCCGTTTTTGGCTCCCTCCGTCATCACCCATTCTCAGGCTTCCATCACAACTCTCTTGTACTCACCTTTGCAATGGCCTCCTAAGCTGTTCTCTCTCTACAGCCTTGACCCTCCTACCATTTTGTCCCACACATGCTTCCAGACTCTAACGGCATCTCTCCTGCTCACAAAATGTCAGTAGCTCCCCATTGTCTCAGGAAGAAAGCCCAAAGCACTTAGTTTGCTGGAGTATGCCAGGCCACCCCCAGTAGGACTCCGGCCTTCTTCTCCCACTCTGATTTCCTTCCATGCCGCCTGTACTCTGACCAGACTCTACTGTTCATTTCTCAAGCATGTTCTGTATTTTTCCTGCCCCTACAGCTATGTCCGTGTGACTACCTTTGCCTGAAATTCAGCTCCTCTTCACCCCTCCCCGTTTGCCTGCCAGATCTCTACTTGTCAAAAATCCTACTCATCGTTCAAGGCCGTGTCCAGATGTCCTCTGCACCATGAAGCCCACCCATCCAGGTAGCAAGGATCTCTCCCTCCTCTGAGTGCCTATGGGCCTCCTATTGGTCCTCTGTCATTGAACTCATCATGGCTGCCTGTTGTTACCTTCATTCATTTATAGACATGGCTTCTCCCTTTTTAGATATTAAGCTCCCAGAGGGCAGAGATTAGGGAGGAAGAAATGCATCATTTGGTGTTTCTGGAGAATGACTTCAGCTCCCCTGCCTCCTTGGTCACTTGGAAGTTGGGCTAATGAGGTGGGCGGAGATCATTTCTTCCTTCACAAATTTGTGTACTACTTTATAGGCTTCCCATGGTGGTTGTTAGGGAAGTTGGGAGTGTGAAGGGGTGGCTTTGACTTCCAAATGACTATCCAAGTGCTCTGTTCTTTTCACGAGGCCCAGCCTCTTAAATCATCTTTGTTTGCTTGGAATTGCTTTCCTCATGGAATAAATAGAACAGAAGTCCATTTATTTTGCAGTAACAAGCATTCGGCCATGCTTTTCTATGTGGCTGGCTCCAGTTTTTCCACAGGTACTTTAAATCACCATTCGTGCACCGTTGAACTTTACAACCATCTCATTAAGCATTGCTCAAGATAATGATAAGGAATAGGTTATGAGCAATAGCCTGATTTTATATAAAGGGAAGGTGAGGCAGAGATGGGACATGACTTGGGCAAAGTCACAAATCATTGCAAAACATGGGAAGTAGCAATCCTAGCGAATCAGGCCAAGTAACTGTTGTAGCATCACCAGAACTTTGGAGTCTCTGCTTGGGGCTACCCCATGATGCTCAGCATCCTTGCACATCCTAGTCCCTGGGCCCAGGCCAGAGGAACTGTCTTGTTGGGTCTAAGCATACTATATAGAGATAGGCAAAAAGATGAAGGAAGCAGAGTTTCTTTTCAGGCAAATATGAAGACTCAGGTCAAATCCCATCTTCTTCCTGAAGTCCTTCCGAGCCTTCAACCCAAGCTGCTCCTTCTTGTTGGGGTTGTAGATGTCTTAAAATCTTAGTTTTACGTCAGACATATATTAGACACCTGCTGTGTGTTGAACTCTGTGCTGGGCACTTAGAGAGATGCAAAGTTTAGCCAAGACATAGTGCCTACCCTCATGGAGCTAGTAAGGAGATGAGACCCCAGGACAACCCAAAGGCATCTGCTACTGCCTACTTTGGAGAATTACATGATCCATGCGTTCCAGAGGTAGAGATCAAAGTGCTGATGGCTTAGGCAGTGATGGGCAAACTAGGGCTGGTGGGCCAGATGCGGCCCCCTGAAATGTTCTATCCTGAGGGGTGACATTATTCCTAATCTGACAAATACAATGAAACTTCGAAATAGCTGCCTTAGAAACAGACTGACAGATGAGCATTTCCTTTCCTTTGGCCTCCTCTTGAAAAAGTTTGCCCATCACTGGCTTAGGGGAAACTTCAGTACCAGCGGAGAGGATCTGGGAAAGGTTTTTAAAGGAGTTGCTGCCATGAAAACATGAGGAGGAGCTAAACAAATGTGGAGGGAGGATGGAGAGGACATTCTGGGGCATAGGGAATTCTGTGTTTTCTTCATGATCAGAGCATGAATTCCTTCTTCTGGCTCTTTCCATTTGGGACTCCTCTGCAGAGAACTCATTCAATCTTGAGTCCCCAGTGGCTGGAGACAGTCAGTCCTTGGATCTCCAGAATTCTTCACTGTGACATCATACAGTATCAGGAAGAACACGATTTAGAGGGAAGAATACTGAATTTGAAGACTGGCTTCAACACTTGGCCGCCACATAACCTCAGGCAGAGCATTTTGCCTCTCTGTACCTCATATTTTCCATATCAATGAAATGGGTACACTATACTACCTATTTCTATAGGATGGATATGAAGAAAATGCTTTATAAAATTTACCGAGCTCTAGAAATGTGGCTTGGTAGTGGTATTAAAAGTAGCAGTATTCTTCCATTTTCCTAGATAAACTACCACCCAAACTTAGCCATCCTGTGGTTTTTGCCATTTGCTGTCCCCTACTTTCTGTTCATGATAATTCTTAAGAATGGCCTAATTTGGGCAGCTGGGTAGCTCAGTGGATTGAGACCCAGGCCTAGAGACAGGGCATCCTAGGTTCAAATCTGGCCTCAGACACTTCCCAGCTATGTGACCCTGGGCAAGTCACTTGACCCCCATTGCCTAGCCCTTACTACTCTTCCACCTAGGAGCTGATACACAGAAGTTAAGGTTTTGAAAAAAAAAAGAATGGCCTAATTTGATGAACTATTTCTTACTAATGGTCAGTTAATGGCTCACAGCTTTGCTTGAAGGTCCTCTGTTGTCAAGCAGACCCACTCACGTTTTCTCACCTTTGGTCCACTTTCAGCCCCCATGTCTCTCACTTCAGAGGTTCTGGACCCCTTGCTTGGGTACTGCGTGGGTAACCCACTGGAGCAGGCTACCTATGGTCCCCAGAGAAGACTTAAGCTCAGTAAAAGACCTATCTGGTATAAGCACCCCTAACCTTCTCCTAAAGTGCACAAGAATTGGAAGCAGGCCATGGTTGTGAGTGCCGAAACTCCTCATCTGTGCCAGGCTCTGTTCTTGGCACTGCTAATCCACAAAAAGGCAAATGAGTCTTCCTTCAAAGGATCTTCCATTCAAGAGAATGTAAAGGGAAGTGGGCATGGACACAGATATGTATGTGTGAAGTGTATACAAAGGAAATACTCAGCAATGGAAAGAGATGGGCAGAGGGCACCAGCAACGAATCAGGAAGCTTATGTTTCTTAGGCACAGAGTTTAGGAATATTTACTGATTAACGATTGAGGCAGAGCTGAAGAACATTCTGGGCATGGCAAACACTGGCCTAAACGTGGAAGATGGAATGTTATGTATAAAAAAGAGCAAATTGACCCATTTGCCTGGAACGCAGTATACATGAAGGGAAGTAACAGAAAATCAATGGGGAAAGGCAGGCTTTAAACACCAATCTGAGGAGTTCTTTTTTATCCTGGAAATATGAGAGAGACTCAGATTTTCGAGGAAGACTGACTTACTCAGACTCATGCTTTAGGAATGTCGATTTGGCAAAAGATGGATTAAGGAGGAGAGACTAGAAGCAGGGAGACCAATTCAAAGGCTATTGTAATGGTCTGGGTCAGCGGTTCGCAAACTTTTTGGCCTGATAACTCCTTTATACTCTTCAAAAATACTGAGGATCCCCCCCATCAAAAGCTTTTATTTCTATAAGTTAGATTCATTGACATTTTAGTAATGAAAATATCTTAGTATTATTATGAAAATGGTTTTAACTTCATAGATCCCCTGAACGTCAGAAATGCACCTATAGCATTCCTGAATTGGGCCCGAACCAGATGAAAATGTAATTGGGAAATATTTAACAAAACAAATATAAAATAAAGCATAGATAATGTTAATGTGTGGTTTTCTAAGTGATTGCAAAACAGCACGAATCTTTACATATGGTTTAGTGGTCCCTGTTTCTATTTGATTTTGACCTTCCTGGTCTTGAGGACCCCCAGAGGTCTCCAAACCACATGATGAGAACCACTGGTCTAGGGAAGAGATGCGAAGGCTTGAAGTAGGATGGTGGCTATGTGAGAGAAGTGGACAGATGTTCTAAATGTCGTGAAAGCAAAATTGATAAGACTTAGCAACTGCTTGGATGTACAAGTGAGGGTGAGGCAAGCATGATGCCACGATTCCAAAGCTGGGTAACTAGAAGGATGATGGAAACTCTTGACAAAAATAGGAGAGTTAAGAAATGGGATGTATATTTTCTTGGTGAGAGGAGGAGAAGGCAAGTTCTGTTTTGAATATATTAAGTCTGAGGAGCCTGTGGAATCCAGTTTGAAATGGCTAATAGGCAGTTGGTGAAGCAAGACTAGAATTCAAGAAAGAACTTAGAGCTAGATATTATAGATTTCAGTCATCGTATAACGATGATCTTGAACCCATGTAGTCTTTTTTTCCAGAGTATTTTTCTTCTCTTTTTTTAATGATGTGTAGAAACAATTTTTACAGTTGTTTTTTGATATTTTGCAATTCAGATTTTCTTCTTTCCTCCCTCCCCCCACCCAGGTGGTAAATGGTCTATTATAGGTTATATGAGCGCTTTCATGTAATGCATATTTCCATATTCCCTATGCCACAACAGAAGACACATATCACACGTACAATGTAAAACTCATGAAGGAAATAAAGTAAAAGATGGGGTGCTTTCATTAGCATTTAGACTCCAACAGTTCCTTCTTTGGCTTTGAGAAACAATTTTTTATCACGAGTCACTTGGAATTAACTTGGGACCTTGTTTTGTTGATAATAGTTAAGTCCTTCATAAATGAGCATGGTACAGTGTTTCTGTTACTGAGTACATTGTTCTCCTGGTTCTGTTCACTTTACTTTGCAATAGTTCATATTGGTCAGTGCTGGCAAACCTTTTAGAGATGGAATGCTATGCCCGCCCCACCCCAGAGACCTCATGCCATGTCCCCCCCAAGTGCTGGGTGCACCCTGCTCCCACCCTTACCCCACACAGGGGAGGGAGAAAGTGCTCCCATTGGGCTGCTGGACAGAGGAGTGGGAGATATGAAAAAAATGTCATCAGGCAAGGTGGAGAGGGGGGAGGGAGCAGCTCTGCCTGAGTCCCTCTGCCTTTCTAGTAACCAACTCGAGGTGTGGGGGGAGTGCACTCTCTATATGCCTTTTTTGGCATCTGTGCCATAGGTTCACCATTACTGATATAGTTCTTTCCAGGTTTTTCTGAACTCATTCTGTTCTTCATTTCTTATGGTGCATTACAACTATATACCACAACTTATTCAGCCATTTCCCAAGTGATGGACAGCCCCTCACTTTTCAGTTCTTTGCCACTACAAAGAGAGCAGACAAAAACATTTTTGTGCAAATAGACCCTTTCCCACCATCTCTGATCATTTGGGATACAGACCTAGTAATGGCATTGCTGGATCAAAGGGTATGCATAGTTTTATGATCCTTTGGACATGATTCCAGATTGCTCTCTGGAATGGATATTTCACAGTTCACAGTTCCACCAAAATTATATTAATGTCCCAATTTTCCCACATCCTCTCCAATATTTATCATTTTCTTTTTTGGTCATATTAGCCAATCTGATAGGTATGTAGTAATACCTCAGAGTTGTTTTAATTTGCATTTCTCTAATTAGTAGTGATTTGGAGCATTTTTTCATATGACTATAGATAGTTTTAATCTTTTCCTCTGAGAATTGCCTGTTCATATCTTTTGACCATTTATCATTTGTGGAGTGCTTTGTATTCTGGTAAATTTGATTCAATTCTCTATATGTTTGAGAAACAAGGCCCTCATCAGAGACACTTGCTATACATTTTTGTACCAATTTATTGTTTCCCTTCTAATCTTGGTTGCATTGGTTTTGTTTGTGCAAAATCTTTTTGATTTGATGTAATTAAAATTATCTATTTCATTTTTTGTTATGTTTCTTTATGTCTTGTTTGGTCATAAAATCTTCCCTTATCCAAAAATCTGACAGGTAAATTTTTTTATGTTCCTCTACTTTGTTTAGGGTGTCGCCCTTTATTTCTAAATCGAGTATCCATTTTGACTTTATCTTGCTGTATATTGTTAGACATTGATCTATGCCTAGTTTCTATCTTATCATTTTCTAATTTTTTCCAGCAATTTTTGTCAATTAGTGATTTCTTCCCTCAATAGCTTGGATCTTTGGGTTTATCAAACACAAAGTTACAATGGTCATTCACTACCGTGTGTTGATTTCCTAACTTATCCCATTGATTCATTACTCTATTATTTCTCTAGCCAGTACCAAATTGTTTTGATGACTACTGCTTTATAATATAGTTTGAAATTCATTATGGCTAGGCCTCTTTCCTTCATATTTTTTCATTAATTCCCTTGATATTCTTGACCTTTTGTTCTTCCATATGAATTTCGACATTATTTTTCTCATTCTTGGAAATAATTTTTGGGTAGTTTGATATGACGCTGAATAGGTAAATTAATTTAGCAAGAATTATCATTTTATTATATTGACTTGGTCTATCCAAGAACAAATAATATTTTTTCAGTTGTTTAAGTCTGATTTTATTTGTGTGAAAAGTACTTTATAATTATGTATTGATACAGTTACTGGGTTTATCTTGGTAAGTCTACCTGTAGGTATTTTATATTGCCTATAGTTACTTTAAAATGGAATTTCCTTTTCTATTTCTTGCTGTTGAATTTTGTTGGTAGTAAAAAAGAATGCTGATGATTGATGTGGGTTTATTTTGTACCCTGCAACTTTGCTCAAGTTGTTAATTGTTCCTGTTAATTTTTGGTTGATTCTCTAGAGTTCTCTCTATATACAATCTAATCTAGTGATCTAATAAGCTTCCCAAAAGAGAGAATAGAGAGAGAGAAGAGAATGGGGACCAGGGCAGAGTCCTGAACATACATACACATAGGGATCAGGACATGGATATTTATTCAGCCAAGGTGATTGAGAAGAATGAGTCATGGAGCACAGTGTCATACAAATCCAAAGAAGAGAGCCTATATAAGAAAGAGTAGCCATAGCAAACAAAAGGCTTAATTTCTGCAAAAACAGCTCTATATTCCTCCAAGATTAGAGCAAAGAGGGAAAATAATGGGGGCAATGTGGAATGTGCCTGAGGTAGAGAAGCAAGGAGAACAAGGTACTCCTGACCAATGACCCCAACTTTCTCAGCAAAGTATAAAAGTAGGGTCTCTGCTGAGAGATAAAGCAGGGAGGGAAGGGAACGAGAAAAGAAGGCTAAGAATTGGTAGATTCTAAGAGTGGCTTATCAATATTTTTAGAGCCCATGATTGAGATTCATTTAGTATCCCCAACCCATATGAGGACTTTTTTCTACTAGATTTGCATTGGGATAGGGACCTCCCAGGAATGGAATTTTCCTCCATTAATAGGTGCCTTCAGGCATCTCCTCTGCCACAAAGTCTTAGAGAATGGTCCAGAACACCAGAGCTAAATATATTGCCCAGGTTCATATAACAAAGTCTTTGTCAAAGGTGACACTTGAGGAGGTAAAGTCAATATGACCACTTAGACACAGCAAAAGTCCAGGCCTTTGTGAAAACCCTTCCACACCAATCAAAAACAAGTGCTTCGGGAGGACAGAAGACCAAATCTAACAAGAGGACAGAGCTGGGGGATCCTCCTGCTGGATTCAACTTAAAAGGTATGCCAAAAAAGCCTGAATTCTTGAACTCTTGGGTTTAAGGAAAAGGAAGAAGGAAGGTCCCAGGACCCCTCCCCCACCTACCATGCTGAGCCTCCTGAGGTTGCTGGAATCTCAAGGCAAGGGCTCTAGCCTGGGGGGAGTGCCTTGCTGGCACAGCTGTGCCAGGCTCAGGGTGCTGACCATAGTTGGCATGGAGGCAGCTAGAGGAGAAACACAGAGAAAGTAGCCTAGTCACAGCCAAAACTCTCTCTCCCCCCACCACCTTTCTTGATTTTCTTGATGTTTTTGGCCTCAGGGCACATCCAGCTCCCTCAGCCCTGGCTTAATCTTATCAGTAGGACAGATAATAAGCCTTCAGAGGGCTGGGAAGCTCAATCTCCAATACCCCTCCCCCACTGATTGTGCTGAGAGACTTGCTAAGCTCCCAGTGCAAAGGCTGCAACCACTACAGAATACCTTGATAACAGGGAGGGGAGCACAGCAACTTTCAGCCTCTATACCTTCACCAACATCTTCAGCTTCTGCTGCCAGCTGGGGAAGATCAGACCTCAGTGCTCATTAATACTCCATCAGCCTAATCTAGTCAATCAGCAGAGCAGAGAAGAAGCCCCTTTAGGACAGAATAGTCCAAACCCACAGATCCAGTAAATGAACAGAGGAGCAAGATTACATCCAATGACAAGGAGAAAAGAAGGAAAAGATATAGTAAACAACAGAAAAAGAAAAAAGAAATTACAATCAACAGCTTCTATCCAGGTAAGGAATAAAGAGCAAATAGAACAGAGGAGAATCAAGGAACACCAAGAAAAAACACAGGAATTCCAGGGAATTGGACACAGGCTTTGGAAGAACTCAAAACACAATCCAAAAAATAATTAAGAGAGGCTGAAGACAATTGAGAAAAGAACTTGAAAAACAAAATAAGTCATCTGGAAATAGAGGCACATGAACTAAAACAAAAAAATAGTGTCTTGAAAGCCAGAATTGATCCACTTGAAAACAAGGCAAAGAAGGTGAAAGATGGCCTACAAAGAAAATCAGAACAGAAGAAGGATGACCAAAAAGCCAGGGATACAATTCAGTCTTTAAAGATTAGAATCCAACAACTAGAAGCAAATGTCTTTGCCAGGAAGCAAGAATCTATAAAATAAAATCAAAAGAAAAAATTGAGGGAAACATGAAACACCTCATTGACAAAACTACAGTAATGGAAAATAGATCCAGGAGAGACAATTTAAGATTTATTGGACTACTGGAAGATCATGACAAAAGAAAAAGCCCGGGCATCATTCTACAGGAAATTATTGAGGAAAACTGCCCCAACACTCTCAAGCAAGAGGGAAAAGTAGAGATTGAAAGAATCTACAGATCACCTCCTGCATTTAATCCCCAATTGACCACGCCCAGAAATGTTATAGTTATATGTTATATAAATGTTATTCAAGAACTACCAGACCAAGGAAAAGATACTACAATTTGCTAAGAAGAAGTCATTCAGATATCATGGAAAAACCGTTAGGATTACACAGGACCTGGCTGCATCCACACTGAAGGACTGGAAGGCATGGAATATGTTCTGGAAAGCAAGGGAACTGGGTCTACAACCACGAATCAACTACCCAGCAAAACTGACTATTCTTGCAGGGGAACATATGGTCATTTAATAAAAATAGAAGATTTTCAAGCATTCCTAAAGAAAAACAGACTTAAACAGAAAATTTGATGCCCAAACACAGAACTCAAGATAATCACCAAAAGGCAATTAAAAAAGGGAAAAACAAAAAAAAAAACTTGTTTTAAAGGACCCAATAAGTTCAAATGATTTGTATTACTGTAAGAAAAGATGGTATTGGTAACTCTTAAAAATGGTTATTATCATCAGTGTAGCTAGAAGAAGTATACTTAGAGGGAACAGTGACAAACTGTAGGGTGAAATGTCAAAAAAATATGTGTGTGTATATATACATATTATATTTTGATCATATATACATATCATATTTGACATAAATGTCAAAATATATATGTGCATACATATATATGTATATAAACTGGGAGTAAAAAAAGGATAATACTAAGAGAAATGGGAAAAGAGACAAGATGGGGTAAATTTTTATTTCATAAAGAAGTGCATGGGGGGAGGAGGGAAGAAGGCCAATACAATGGAAGGGTGAAAGAGGTTGGAGACAGGTAATACTTAATTCTTATGCGCATTGAAATTGACTCAAAGGGGGAAGAACAATCAGATCCATTGGGGCAGAAAATTGTATCATGCCCTATAGAGAACTAGAAGGTTAATAAATGGACTGGTGGAGCAGGAAGGAATACAAGGGAGGGAGAGGGTGGGGTAGATTAAAAGTCATTATAGTAAGAGGGGAATCAATAAGAGAGGAAGTACTGGGAAGGGGAGTAACATTAGGGAGAGGAAAGGGGGGAAATTGACTAAATGCGAAAAGTTGGAGGGAGGGATAAGAGAAAAGGCAGAACCTAAGGAGGGAATCAAAATGAGGGGAACTACACAGACAATAATCATAACTGTGAATGTGAATGGAATGAACTTGCCAATAAAAAGGAAGTGGGTAGCAGAATGGATTAAAAACCAGAATCCTACCATATGTTGTCTACAAGAAATACACTTGAGGCAGGCAGATATATACAGGGTAAAAGTAAGAGGGTAGAGCAGAATTTGTTGGGCTGCAACTGAGACAGAAGGCAGGAGTAGCATTTATGATTTCAGAAAAAGCTAAAGCAAAAATAGATCTGATTAAAAGAGATAAGGAAGGTAATTGCATCTTGATGAAAGGCAGTATAAATATCAAAGAAATATCAATACTCAACATATATGCACCAAAATGTACAGCCATCAGATTTCTAAAGGAGAAACTAAAGGAGGTTAAGGAGGAAATAGATAGTAAAACCAAACTAGTGGGGGACCTTAACCTTCCTCTATCAGAACTAGATAAATTGAACCAAAAAATAAATAAGAAGTAAGGGAAGTGAGTGAAATCTTAGAAAAATTAGAGCTAATAGATTTTTGGAGAAAAATAAATAGAGATAAAAAGGAATATACCTTCTTTTCAGCAGCACATAGCATATATACAAAGACTGACCATGTACTAGGTCATAAAAATATTGCAAACAAATGTAGGAAAGCAGAAATAATAAATTTAATTTTTTCAGACCATAATGCAATAAAAAACATAATCAATTAGGGCTTGTATAAAGGCAGATTTAAAACTAATTGGAAACTAAATAATCTAATTCTTCAAAACTGGTTGGTCAAAGAATAAATCAAAGAAAAATTACTTATTTCATTGAAGAGAATGGCAATGAGAAAACAACTCATCAAAATCTATGGGATGCAGACAAAGCAGTAGTCAGGGGAAAGTTTATATCCCTGAGTGCATATATCAACAAATTAGATAGGGAAGAGGTCAATGAATTGGGCATGTAACTTAAAAAATTAGAGAACAAATTAAAAATCCCCAAATAAACACTAAATTGGAAATCATAAAAATCAAAGGAGAAATTAATAAAATTGAAAACAAAAGAAGTATTGAACTAATAAATAAGACTAGAAACTGGTACTCTGAAAAAACAAATAAAATAGAAAAAATATTGGTTAATCTAATTTAAAAAATAAGAAAACCAAATTAACAGTATCAAAGATGAAAAGGGTGACCTCCCCTCTAATGAAGAGGAAATTAAGGTAATTATTAAGAACTATTTTGCCCAATTATATGGCAATAAATACAGCAATCTAGATGAAATGGATGAATATTTACAAAAATATAAATTGCCTAGATTAACAGAAGAGGAAATAGAATACTTAAACAATCCCATCTCAGAAAAAGAAATTGAATAAGCCATCAAGGAATTCCCTAAGAAAAAATCCCCAGGGCCAAATGGATTCACAAGTGAATTCTATCTAACATTTAAAGAACAACTAACCCCAATACTATACAAACTATTTGACAAAATGAGCCAAGAAAGAATTTTACCAGATTCCTTTTATGACACAAATACGGTACTTATTCCAAAGCCAGGCAGACTAGAATCAGAGAAAGAAAACTGTAGACCAATCTCCTTAATGAACATAGATGCAAAAATCTTAAATAGAATACTAGCAAAAAAGACTCCAACAAGTGATCACAAGGGTTTATATCAGGAATGCAAGCATCGTTTAATATTAGGAAAACTATCCACATAATTGACCATATCAACAACCAAACCAACAGAAATCACATGATTTTCTCAATAGATGCAGAAAAAGCCTTTGACAAAATACAACACTCATTCCTATTGAAAACACTAGAAAGTATAGGAATAGATGGACCTTTCCTAAAAATAATAAACAGTATATATTTTAAACCATCAGCAAGCATCATCTGCAATGGGGGGTAAATTAGTAACCTTCCCAATAAGATCAGGAATGAAACAAGGATGTCCATGATCACCTCTATTATTTAATATTGTTCTAGGAAACTTAGTGATAGCAATTATAGAAGAAAAAGGAATTGAAGGGATTAAAGTAGGCAATGAGGAGATTAAACTCTTACTCTTTGCAGATGATTTGATGGTCTACTTACAGAATCCTATAGAATGAACTAAAAAACAAGTAGAAATAATCAACCTTAGCAAAGTTGCAGGATGCAAAATAAACCTACATAAATAATCAGCATTTCTATATATTTCCAACACATCCCAGCAGCAAGAGAAATTAAATTAAAAATTAAATTAAAATTAATTTAATTTAAAAAAAATAAAAATAAAATAAAAAAAGAAATTAAAAAAGAGAAATTCCATTTAATAGATAGATAATATATAATATTTAGCATAGATAATATAAAATATTTAGCAATCTATTTACTAAGACAAACACAGGAACTATATGAACACAACTACAAAACACTTTCCACACAATTAAAACTAGATCTAAATAATTGGAAAAGCATTAATTGCTCATGGGTAAGATGAGCTAACATAATAAAAATGACCATCCTACCCAAATTAATTTACTTATTTAGTGCCATACCTATCAAACTACCAAAAAACTTGTTTACTGAATTAGAAAAATTTATAACAAAGTTCATTTGGAAGAACAAAATATCAATAATATTAAGGGAACTAATGAAAAAATGCAAAGGATGGGGACCTACCAGTACCAGATCTTAAATTGTACTATAAAGCAGTGGTCATCAAAACATTATGGTATTGGCTAAGAGACAGAAGGGAGGATAAACCCAAAGATCCCAGCTTTTGGGACAAACAACCCACTATTTGATAAAAACTATTGGGAAAATTGGAAAACAGTATGGGAGAGATTAGGTCTAGTTTAATATCTCACACCCTATACCAAGATTAATTCAGAATGGGTAAATGACTTAAATATAAAGAAGGAAACTATAAATAAATTAAGTGAACATAGAATAGTATTCTTGTCAGATCCATGGAAACGGAAAGATTTTATGACGAAGAAAGAGATAGAGAATATTACAAAATGTAAAATGGATAATTTTGATTACATTAAAATAAAAAGGTTTTGTACAAACAAAGCTGATGCAACCGAAATTAGAAGGGAAGCAACAAGTTGGGACAAAAATATTTATAACAAAAATCTCTAATAAAGGTCTAATTACTCAAATTTACAAAGAACTAAATCAATTGTACAAAAAAATCAAGCCATTCCCCAATTGATAAATGGGCAAGGGACATAGATAAGCAATTTTCAGATATCAATAAGCACATGAAAAAGTGTTCTAAATCTCTTATAATTAGAGAAATACAAATCAAAATCACTCTGAGGTACCACCTCACACCTAGCAGATTGGCTAATATGACAGCAAAGTAATAAAATTTTGGAGAAGATGCGGCAAAATTAGGATGCTGATGTATTGCTGGTGGAGTTGTGAATTGGTCCAACCATTTTGGATGGCAATTTGGAACTATGCCTAAAGGGCTTTAAAAGACTACCTGCACTTTGATCCAGCCATACCACTGCTGGTTTGTACCTGAAAGAGATTAAAATATGTGTGCAAAAATATTTATAGCTGTACTCCTTTTGGTAGCAAAAAAATTGGAAAATGAAGGAATGCCCTTTGATTGGGGAAATGGCTGAACAAATTGGGGTATATGTTGGTAATGGAATAATACTATTATGCTAAAAGGAATTATGAACTGGAGGAATTCCGTGTGAACTGGAACAACTTCTAGGAATGGATACAGCGTGAAAGTTGCATAACCAGGAGAATGTTGTACACAGGGACTGATACACTGTGGCACAATAGAATGCAATGGACTTGTCTACTAGCAACAATGCAATGATCCAGGACAATTCTGAGAGACTTATGAGAAAGAACACTATCCACACCCAGAGAAAGAACTGTGAGAGTAGAAACACAGAAGAAAAACAACTGCTTGGTCACATGGTTCCATGGGGATATGATTGGTGACGTCGATGCTAGACAATCACTCTATTATAAATTTTAATAATGTGGAAATAAATCTTGATCAATGATACATGTAAAACCCAGTGGAATTGCTCATTGGCTATGGGAGGAGGTAGGAGGAGGGAGGGAAAGAACATGAATCATGCAATCATGGAAAAATATTCTAAATGAATTAAATAATTAAACTTTAAAAAATTAAAAGAATCATAAATACTTTTGAGTGAATAATTTTTTAAAAAAGGTGGCACTTGAACCTTAGTCTTCCTTATTTTCAATATGGCTCTCCTTCTAGCTATATAGCCTCTCAAATCCAGGAGAATATTGTTAAGAAGATGAGTTTTATAGCAGGTAACATTAGGCAGCTAGGTGGAAGAGTTGATAGGGCAACTGGGACTGGAGTCAAAAAGACTCATCTTCATGTGTTCAAATCCAGCTTCATACACTTAATAGTTGTGTCCCTTCATCCTGTTTGTTTCAATTTTCTCCTCTGTTAAATGAGCAGGAGAAGGAAATGCCAAACCACTCAAATATCTCTGCCAAGAAAGCCCCAAATGGGGTGACAAAGAGTTCTACACAATTTTAAAAAATGACATCATAACAACATCTTGAGGCATCCACAGCTCTACATAGTTTGTCCCAAGGGATTTAGCCCATTCTCCTCTGGCTTTTCTCTTATTTGACTTCATCTAGACCCAGCTGATTGTTCTCAATGCAATGCTTGCTTGAAGTACATACACTGATGGAGTCCTTCAGTGGGTTGTCCATGTAGCTGCATGCCATCCTCTGGGCAATATGCACTCTAAGGACAGACTATCCTTCTACCCAGGTCATGCCACTGGGGCTGTCCATGTGCTTCTCATGGCCTGCTTGGCATCAGAATGCTAGTCCATTGTGATCTGGGATCCTAATGCAGTGATCCCCCTGGCCAAATAGAAACAAGTGACTGCTTGCTGGTCACGTCCTTTTCTAACTTGGTACAGAGAGGCTCTAGATGTGAATTGGTTTTGTTTTTTATGTTCCACTTATTGGTAATGAGAATCACTGTCTATCGGTCATCCTGTATTAGAACAAAAGAGCTGGAAAACAGTTAATGTGAAAATGTGGCACTTTGGGTTTTTTTTTCCTACAGAGACATTCTCATTCTTCCTTGCCCAGCTCTAATGATGTTTGCGTTCTAAATATGAAGATGAAATTATGCAGAAAGATAATAGACAATGATTTGGAAATCCCATGAAAATTTGTAAGTTAACAGAGAATGCACAATTATTTCCATTTGGGAGGATATTTTTGACCGATTAGGCATCTATGACATGATGCCATTTTTACTTACTTGAAAAGGCACAGAGTTGGTTTAATTAGACATCATCTCCAAACTTGGCAGAGCCTTTGCAGCTCTCCATCCATCCATAGCCCACCTATGTCGAGTGAGTGTCAGTGAGACAGTATGGCTTGGTTAGGGTGGAGGGGCTGGGTTTTATAATTGGCATGTTATTGACCCAAGGTCCAATTCAACCTCATGCCCCTCCCTTTCTGGCCTAAGAGCTCACCCTATATTTCTTAGCCTTCTCCCAAGGAGACAGATGAAGACTGGCCCATCTTTAATGAAGCCTACATACTCTTAGATGAGGCTATGGAGAGAGCACTAAGTTTGGGAATCAGAAGACTTGGATTCAAATTTTGGCACCACCATTACTCACTAGCTTGGGCAATTTTGATATAGTGATATAGGAACTTGGAGGCAAGAATGCCAGAGTTCAAATCCCACCACTGACATTTGTGATCACACAGGCTGTGTGATCCTGGGCAAGCCACTT
Organism: Gracilinanus agilis; assembly: GCF_016433145.1. Taxonomy (NCBI): domain Eukaryota; kingdom Metazoa; phylum Chordata; class Mammalia; order Didelphimorphia; family Didelphidae; genus Gracilinanus; species Gracilinanus agilis. Next base: position 57,870,809 of record NC_058136.1, on the reverse strand, counting down.
ACATTCTCTGTGTCTTAGTTTCCTCATCTGGAAAGTGAAGGGATAGGTCCCTTCTAATTGTAGGCATTCAAAAAATGTATGTATTCATAAGACCACAAATTTAGAACAGAAAGGTACCAATTGCTCATTTTACAGATTGGAAAATGGAAGATCAGAGCAGCAAAATAAAGTCCAGGTAAATCTACTCTCTTGGCCTTGGTAATGCTCCCCATTCTAATTCCTCCAGTTGGTGCCAAGTCCTACTTTCTTCCTCCCTCCTTCCTTCTTTCCATTTCTTCTTCCCTCCCTTTCTTTTTCCCCTCCCTCCTTCTTTCCCTGTCTTCTACTCTCCCTCTCTTTCCTTCTTTTCCCTCCCTCCTTTTCTTTCTTCTTCCCTCCCTCCCTTCCCTGTCTCCCTCTTTGTCTTTTTTCCTCCCTTTCCTTCTTCATCTTTCCCTCCCTCCAATTATCTTCTTCACAAATTCTCTCCTTCCAGAGAAGGTAGAGACGATGTCTTGTTTATATGTCTTCTCTCTACCTCCCTCTGACTTGCCCATCATCAGTGATCATTGTAATATTCAGTGATAAACACTGTTAAAGGTGAAATAAGTATACCCTGGGAAGCAAAGTATTCTCCTTCTTTCCTTACCCACTCAATAAAGCAAACACCATTAAAGCCATTGCATAACCATGGGATACTGAGTAAGCCCTTGACTCCATTGAGCCTCAGTTTTACCTTCTGCAAAATGAGAGAGTTGGATTAAATAGCTTCTGAGGTCTTGCCCAGCTCTGAATCTGTGCTGATTCAGAGAGGAAGAACCCTGAACCCTTTGCAGGAATGGACATCCTATGCTGGGATACCAGTAGCAATTACCTTTTCCATGAAAGCTGATTAAGGCTCTTTGTATTATAAGAAGTTCCAAGGAGGCCATCACTCTCCATACTGATTTCCTTAATTTATCTCATTACTTCAAATGACATTTAACATCTTGCTCAGTAAGAATAATTAGATCTAATGCAGAGTCTCCTCCTTTGGAAAGATAAGGATCCTAGGGAAACAGGGAAGTGCCATCAATCCTAGAGCATTTTGGTCAGTGTAGCAGTCTTGATCATATAAATATGCAAATTCAGCTACTAGCTTCTATCCAACTTCTTCATTTTACAGAGAATATTGAGGCTTAGAGAGGAATAGAGATTTGTTGAGGGTCATGCACAGAGCTCCCAAACCTCTGGAAATGGAATTCACCACTAGTTTTCCTGGCTTCAGAAATAATTCTCTCTGCAATATTTGTCTCTTGGAGGCTTAGTTTCCTATCTTTAAAATGGGGATAATTGCATCTCTATTATCTCCCTTGTAATGTTGTGATATTCAAATGAGATAACATCAGTAAAATCATTCCCAAACTTTCAGGTGTTGTTTCAGTGTGGATCCCCATGCTTTGCCAGGACAGATTGTCATAGGAGCCTAGCGTTAGAGCTGTAAGGGTCATTGGAGGCCATCAAGTCCAAACCTGACAGAAAAAGAACAATGACAATGACTACTAGAATGGATGCCTAAGATAATCCAGGATATAAGAGAGCAGAGCACCAATGTGCCTTTGGTAAACTCAAGTCCCCCATTCTAGATGAACTCCATCTTTGGACCCGAAAGAACTGGCAGATGTGATTATCAATGCATTGTCCATGACTTGGAAAGATGATGGAAAATAACAGGAGAGTTACCCTAAGATTAGAGGAGGGCACGTGTGCCAATTTAAAAAAGAGAAAAAGAAGAGAGCAGGGTCTGCAAAACCTGGGCCAGTCAGCTTGACTTCAAGCTCTGGGAACATTACTGGAGAGACCAATAAAGAGGTGTCTGGAAAATATCTAGACATAGAAGCAGTGATTCCAAAGAGCTAGGGAGGCTTCCTCAAGAATAGGTTATGCCATATTAACCCTATTTCTTTTTTTGCATAGGATGACTAAACCTGTATTTGAGAGGAATACTGTGTGGATAGTATACATAGATGTTAGTTCAGTTTTTGATAAAGTTTCTGTCATGGGGAAGATTGGAGAGATCAGGATTAGACAGTCCAGCAATCAGATAGATTCAGAACTGGTAGATGATTGGACTTAAAGAGTTCTTAATGGTTCAGTTTAAGTGTGGCAGGAGGACTATAATAGCACACACCAGGGATCTATATCCTGTGCTATTAAACATTTTCATCAATGATTTGGATAAAGGCATAGATGCTTGCTCATATAAATTGCTGATAACATCAAGCTGGGAAGGACAGTAGACACAATGGATGATGCAGTCAGCATCCAAAAAAATCTTAGCAGACTAACGTACTGGGCTAAGTCTCATAAGATGAAATTTAAGTAAAGGGGGAGGAGAAGGGAACAAGCATTGTTCGAGCACCTACTATGTGCCAGGCATAGTTCTAAGTGCTTTATAAATATCATCTCATTTGATCTTCACCACAACCCTGAGAGCAGGTACTATTATTATCCCCATTTTGCAGTTGAAGAAACTGAAGCAGCTGCAGGTTCCTTGAATTGCCCAGGGTCACACAGCTAGTAAGTGTCCGGAACTGGACTTGAACTTGGACTTCTTGATTCCAAGCCCAACATTTTAGTCACTGTGCCACTTAGGAATAAATGTAAAGTCTTGCACTTAGTTACAAAAATCCACAAATAAAGCTGAAGGCAGTATGGTTAGACGGTAACCATTCTGAAAATGGTGATGAATATGAGTTAGCAGTATCTATCTATCTATCTACCTAAAATTGTACTTGACCACAGAAGGCAGAAGCAGGAACAATGGTGGGGTGGGGTGGAATATGCAAAGAGAAACTTGGGGTTGATATTAGGAAGAATTTACTAACCATCAGAGTTGTTCAAAAATAGAAGGGCTTAGCTCACAAGATGGTGGCCTTCTTAACCCTGAAGTGTTCAAACTGGGCCATCATTTGTCAGGTATGAGTTGAATGGGGCAGTTAAGTGGCACCATAGATAGAATACTTGGTCTGGAGTTGAGATTTGTCTTCGACACTTACCAGCTATGTGGCCCTGGGCAAATCACTTAACTTTGTTTCCCTCAGTTTCCTTATTTGTAAAATGACCTGGAAAGGGAAATGGAATTGGAGAGCTTGGTCACATCTTGCTGATTGGATGATGGAGTGATTGATGGTGGTGTCCTACTAGAACTTTGAAGAAAACATTCCAAGTAGAATCTATACTTAATGCATATATTTGAAACTTCATTTGGAAGCTGAATGCTCTTTGGGCTGGTGTCAGGGATGCATGAAATTAAATTTGGAAAAAGAGCAGCCTTAAGAAATGTCATTTCTATGTGCAGCAGGTAGTTAAAAGCAGGGTAGGAATTAGAGCTGGCAGTTTCCCCCCAGAAATGAGTAAGCCACTAGTGAACGTGCTCTCTTGATTCTTCCTCTGAAGGTGTACTTGAGCAGCATCAGTAACTTAGGGGAAATTCAGGGAACAGGAGGTCTGAAGTCAGCCTGCATGTATTAAGTGTGACTACTGTGTGCCAAACACTGAGGGTACCAAGAAAAGCCAAAAGAGTGGGCAGCTGGGTAGCTCAGTGGATTGAGAGTCAGGCCTAGAGATGGGAGGTCCTGGGTTCAAATCCAAGCTCAGACACACCCCAGCTGTGTGACCCTGGGCAAGTCACTTGACCCCCATTGCCCACCCTTACCACTCTTCCACCTATGAGCCAATACACAGAAGTTAAGGGTTTAAAAAACAAACAAATAAGAAAATAAGAAAAAAGAAAGAAAAGCCAAAAGCGTTTACTCTCAAGGGGCTCCCCGTCTAGCGAAAGGGAGAGACAACAAGCTCTATACAGGATCAGGCTGAGATAACTGGCACAAAGAAGGCGTTATGGCCAAGGAAGGCTGGTAGAGGGGGATTTAAGTGGAGATTCAAAGTATGCCAGGGAGGCTAAGAGGCAGAATTGAAGAGGGAACAGCAAGTGGAGAGGAAGAGGAAGAACAGTGTCATTGTATCACAGAGTATGTGGACGAGAATGAGGCGGAGGAAGACTGGAAAGGTGTGGAAGAGCTTTGCTTCACAGAGCATTTAATATTCGATCTTAGAGGGAACACGGAGCCACCGGCCTCCGCTGAATGAGGACACGGTCACACGTGGGCTTCAGAAAAGAACAATTTGACAGCAATTGAAGTAGTCCAGGCATGGGGTAATTAGGGCCTGCAGCAGGGCGGGGGCAATGCCAGAAGAGAAAAGAGGGCACACACAAGAGGTACTCTGAAGGCAAAACGACAGACCTTGGCAACAAGATGGACATGGGAGTGAGAGTGAGGGGCTGAAGAGGAACCTTGGGTTGGAAGCCTGGGTGGCTGGGAAGAGAGGGCTGCCCTTCGCAGTAATAGAGGAGTTAGGAAGAGATAACAAGTTCATTTTTGGATATGGTAGGTTTGGGATGTCTGCAGGACATCCGGTCAGAGATGCCCAAGAGGCAGTTGGAGATTGTCGACTGCCAGTCTACAAGAGAGACATTAGGGCTTTACAAACGTATCTGAGAATCAGCTGGATAGAGATGATAGGGAAATCCATGGGAGCAGATGAGATCAACAAATGCAATAGTTTAGACCTGTGATGGGCAAACCTTTTAAAGAGGGGGCCAAAGGGAAGGAAATGCTCATCTGTCAGTCTGTTTCTAAGGCAACTCTTTCGAAGTTTCATCATATTGTATCCTACTCGTATTCTCGTCAGATTAGGAATAATGTCGCGCAGCCTGATAGAACATTTCAGGGGGCTGCATCTGGCTGTAATTTACCCATCACTGGTTTAGAGGATGAAGAGAAGAGAGCCCAGCTCAGAGCCTCAGGGACACCTTGACATGGAGGAAGATCTAGCAAAAGGAGTTTGAAAAAAATTAGTCAGGTAGGTAAGAGGAGAAGAGGGTATTCAGCCGTGTCAAAGAGTGCGGGGAGGTCAGTAATTCAGTCAATAAGCATCTTAGAGGTGAATTTTGGGAAGTTTCTAAGTAGTCCTTCCTTCCAGTGATGCAGTTCACATCCTCTTGGTGCCTGCTTATCTTTTGTGACTTTTGTCTGTGTCCTTCCACAAATCTACCATGGGGGAACCACCCAACATGCTTGTGCCCTTCCTCCTGCTGGCTGTTGGTTAACCCTCACTTGGGCTACATGACTGGCCCTAACAAGCTGGACAGGCTTCAAGGACAGACCTGGGGATGGAAGCTTAATGGAGCTTGGAAAGGCCGGAGGGAGATGAATTTCACAGTCACAGCAGATCTTGAAGGCCGTTTCCCAAATCAAGATGTGGTCCCCATTGGGGGAGGGGGTGGCGACATCAACGAAAGTCCACGGCGTAGAGCATGGACTCGTTTTGGCTCGGACAGGATGTGGGGGGCAGTTGGTGGGGCACCACGCGGTACTTTGTGCGAGTAACTGGGGAACGAAATTGCGCCAAGTATATTTTTATGATCGTCCGATTTCAAAGTATTTGAGAACAAAATTCTTCTGCCTTGCAACAGTTTCGTTCACCTGAAAGTTGGCTGCTAATTGTGATGCATTGAGCAAAGTGATCCGAGGGGGACGATTGCTCTGTCACTTAACAAATGAATTTCATTATGTATCGAGAAGTTGAGCCCGGAGCACAAGCGCCAGGGAGTGTGTGGAGAAGTGATGTGACTTTGAATTAGAGTGTTCCGAGCTTGGAAGGGCCCTTGGAGGCCATCTAGCCCAATTCTTCATTTTACAGCTCAGCAAGCTGAAGCTCCACTAGGGGAAGAGCCAAGGACCCCAGAAGCCCAGCACAGGTGGTCCTCCATCCACCGTGCCCCTGCACACACGGGGAAAGGCAGACCACCAAGACAGGAGAGGGAAAGGGAAATGAGAAAGGGTACAGAGGGTTCTCGGGTGCTGTCACTGGCTTGGGAACAACTAGGCTGGGAGGCAAGAAGGTGATGAGCACATGCTGTGTGCAAATGAGCACCAAGGGAGCAAAGGGAGCATGCTTGGGCCTGGCCATATCACCCAGCTCTTACCGTGAGTTTAGGTTGGCACGTGGGCTCCGTCCATCTCATTTTTTCATTTCTCGGCCAACCGTTCGATTTCAAAGCCTGTCAGTATTCCTCTTTTTAGCTGCCTCGTGCCCAGGTTGCTTCCCTGTTTGACAGTCATTCACCCAAAAGCAGCATCAGAGCTGAGCACTTCCTCTTTCTCTCCCTAGCTGTGGGACTATCATTTCTCTCTGTGTTTGCTTCATCTGAAGCAGCATAAAACTCCCTCTGCCTTGTACCTAGCATCTCTGGCAAGACTCAACTCATGTTGGGCTTTAATTACAACACGAGAGCTAACATTTACATGGCACTTACTTTGTGCCATGCCCTGGACCACATGCTTCAAAGTTATTCTCATTTGAGCCTCATAACAATCCTGGGAGGTAGGTGCTGCTGTTATCCCCATTTTACATAGGGAAAAACTGAGACAGAGGTGAAGTGACCTGCCAGGGTCACATGGCTGGTGTCTGAGGCTTACTTTGAAGTCAGGACTTCTAGACTTCATGCAGGCCCACCTGCACGTTCTGTGACTGTGGTGCCCCCTAGCTGCTTCAATTTGCCTACCCCCATTGTCATGTTTTCTTTGACTTTGGCCACTTACCCTTGCTCTCAGCTTTCATGCATTTTCACTTTAAGTCTGGGCTCATTGCAGAACAGCCTTGTGGCCACATCGCTTCCTCAGATCCCTTCCTTCATGGAATCAATCACATCTGTACTGTCAGAATTTCATTTCTGACAGCCTTCCGTGTAATCCATCTCCCTTTGCAGCATCTCAAAGGCCACAGGCTCCTACCTATCATTTCCTGGACCCCTTGGTACACCCTCCTCTGAAGTCTTAGGTCAGGATTTCCCTCTGTGGCTCTTATGAACGCCAAGGTACCATGCTCACAATCTCCCCAGGTTTTCTTCTTCATTTGAACTTCACCAATCACTTCTTCCCCAGCAGACACTTCCTCTCCTCACTCCTGTGATTTTCTGAGTGGTTGGATTGTCAGCACAATAAGTCAGTAAGTGTTCGGGCAAGTGACATGGGGGGGGGCTCCCACCCAATCCCCATCAGTTCTGCTTTGCTTCAGCACCATTTCCTCCCACAATGATGTATCACTTCTCTTTAGCCCTCTTTTTATCCTTAGATGTTCTTGGCATATTGGCTTCTGTGTTGGGGAATTGCTTTTAAATAAGGGACAACCTTCTACTACAGTATTGTCAAAAATTCTCCCTCCTTACAGCTGCGCTCTTTGTGGTGGCAAAAAATTGGAAAACAAGGGGATGCCCTTTGATTGGGGAATGGCTGAGCAAATTGTGGTATCTGTTGGTGATGGAATACTATCGTGCTCAAAGGAATAAAGAACTGGAGGAATTCCATGTGAACTGGAATGACCTCCAGGAACTGATGCAGAGTGAAAGGAACAGAACCGGGAGAACATTGTACACAGAGCCTGATACACTGTGGTAAAATCGAATGTCATGGACTTCTGTACTAGCAGCAACGCAATTACCCAGGACAATTCTGAGGGACTTATGAGAAAGATGCTCTCCACATCTTGAGAAAGAAACTTGATCACATGGTTTGATGTGGGTATGATTGGGGATGTAGACTCTAAAGGATCACCCTAGTGCAAATATTAATAATATGGAAATAGGTCTTGATCAATGACATATGTAAAACCCAGTGGAATTGTGCATTGGCTATGGGAGGGGGCAGGAGGAGGGGAAGGAAAGAATACGAATCATGTAAACATGACATAGCTTGACATTTGAATCCATAATCATTTTTGTCCAACACTTTCCTGTTTGACTCTCTACTAGGAAACGTTCAAAGGTTTTTCATTCATTCCTAATTGCTATTCCTCATAGTATCTGGTTTAATAGTGTAATCGAGGCATTTGTCTTCCCTCCTCTCCAGTTTTAGTAGAAAACCCTCAGCAAGGCTCCAGGAAAATGTATACTTCCAATCTCCATGAGATGCCAGGAACCAAACCTCCCATGTCTTAAGTCACGGTGAAGAAAGTCAAACGCCATGCTTCCATGCTGCCGACATAGGCAGCTCCTCCTTTCCCACACCCTCATTTCTCTTCTAAAGTCCCATCTGTCAATCAGGAAAAGAATATCACCTGTTTTCCCCAAGACCCTCAGTTTCTAATATAAAGCTTCATGACACACATATGTCCTCCAGTATATCACAGTTGCTTTATCATCAAGCTGACACAGAAAATAGTAGCTAGTTTGACACTACTCATTTGCTTCTCCTTCTATGCATCTGGTCACTTTTTCACTGAGTAGAGTGTCTAATAGAGTGCTGGGCCAGGAGTCAAGAAGACCTGAGTTCAAATCCAGCCTCAGCTACAATCATAAAATGAACTTTATTTTTCATATTTTATTTTTCATATTTTACTTTTTTATTTTATTTTTATATTTTATATTTCATTTATAAATATTTTTACTTTTTTATTTTTTAAATTTTTTAAATTTTTTATATTTCATTTATAAAATGACCCTGGACAAGTCCCATAACCTTTGTTTGCCTCCATTTCCTCAATTTTTAATGAGGATGAGAATAGCACCTACCTCCCAGGATTGTTGGGAGGTTCACATGAGACCATATTTGTAAAAGAAACCCCTTAGCATAGGGTCTGGTGCATAGTAGGCACTATATATAAATACTTATTCCCTTCTTTGCTGGAGATGCTCTAAATCATCTATGTCTCTCACTGTGATTATCCCCAGGACTCTTTCCTCCCCTCTCACACTCCCCTTGACTTGGTTCCAATTACCTTCTCCATGCAGATGACTCTTAGGTTTCTGTATATTCTAGCCCTTGTATCTCTCCTGAGTTCCAGTCCTGCTTCACCATCTATCAGACATTTGAAACTGGGCCTTCTATAGGTATCTTGTATTCAGTGTGTCCAAAGAAGAGTCCATAGTATGTCCCTAAAACCTAGCTATCTTGCACACTTTCCTATTTCTATCAAGGGAACTGCCATTATTCTAGTTACCCAGCCTGTCAGTCTTGGTATTTGGCCAGTTCCTCACTCTCACCCATCCAAATACCTGATCATTTGTCAAAATCCCTCACATGTAGCTCATTCTGGAGACACACAGGTACCAATCACACTGTGTTGGTGGTATGGCGGGAGACCTCATAAGCATTCATTCCCTTTTTCCCGGACTGCTACAATACTCTCCTGATTAGTCTTTCCTGCCTCAACTCGCTCTCATTTCTGATCCATACTCAGCCAGCAAAATGAGTTTCCTAAAGAATGAGGCACAGTATGTCACTCTTCTGCTCAATAAACTCCAGTGGATCCCCATTGCCTCTAGTATCAAATACAAGCTCCTTTGTTCAGCAGTGAAAGCCCTTTACAGAAGACAGGCAACTGGGAAAAGAGTTTACACCAAGTTTCTACAATAAAGGCCTTATTTCTTAAATATATAGGGAACTGAGCCAAAATTATCAAAAAATAAGAGCCATTCCCATTGATGAATGTCAAAAGGATATGAACCGGCAGTTTTCAGACAAAGAAATCAAAGCTATCAATCGTCACATGAAGAAATGCTCCAAATCTCCATTGATTAGAGAAATGCAAATTAAAACAACTATGAACATCCATTGGATTTGCCTTACATGACAGAAAAGGAAAACAATAAATGTTGCAGAAGCTGTGGAAAAATTGGGGCACTGATGCATTGTTGGTGGAGTAATGAAGTAGTCCAACTGTTCCGGAGAACAATTTGGAACTATGCCCAATGGCTACAAAACCATATATACTCTTTGACCCAACAATATTACTACTAGGGCTGTGTCCCAAAGAGATCAAAGTAAAGCGAAAAGGACCTCTATGTACAAAATATTCATAGCGGCTCTTTTTGTGGTGATAAAGAATTGGAAATCGAGAGGATGCCCATCAAATGGGAAATGCTTGAACAAATTGTGGTCTATGATGGTGATGGAATACTGTTGTGATAAGGAAATGATGAGCAAGATGCTTTCAGAGAATCCTGGGAAGATTTATATGAACCGATGCAATGCGAAGTGAGGAGAACCAAGAGAACAATGTACACAATAACAGCAACATTGTTATGATTGACTGGGAAAACCTTAGCTACTCCGATCCAGACGATGATCCAAGACAACTCTGAAGGACCCATGATGAAAAGTGCTATCCACCTCCAGCGTCAACTCTAAAGTCCTTTGTTTGGCCTCTAAATCTCTTCACAACCTGGAGGCCCATTTCTACCTTAACAATTTCCTCATATTCTGCTCCCTTCCACCTGCCCTGTGATCCAACTACACTGGCCTGTTGGCCATTCTTCACATGTAACACTCTCTTCCCTATTTCCATACCTTGGCATTGTCTGTTCCCCATTCGTAGAATGCTCTTTCCTGACCTCCGGCTCTTAGCATGCTCAGCCACTACCTCCCCCAGGTTACCTGTGCCATTCTCAAGGCTTATCTTCTGTGTTCTGATTCATGGATGTCATCTCTCCCCTATCCCCACCTCCATGAAAATGGGAGCTCCTTGAGGACAGAGACTGTTTGGGCTTTTTCTTCATAATATCAGCTCTTACTCCAGTGCCTGGAAAATACTAAGTGCTTAATTTATATTTGCTGATTGACTGATTGATTACTTGGACTCCATTCTTACCTAAAATAAATGCGTATTTCCTTTTGTCTATATCTTGTGTCTCCTTCTTTGTGTGCCTATTGTTTCCCCCAGCAGAACATCAGCTCCTCTTTGTATCCTCAGTGCCTGACACAGAGCCAGTCCTTAATCACTGCTTGTTGACTGAGGATCAGGACAATGGGATGGATTTGGAGTCTGAAGCTATGTCCCTTTCCTTACTGCCTGCCTATATGACCCTGGATAAGTCATTTCAATTGTCCATGACCAAGGTTCCCTCTTGAAAATGAAATATCTGGGAACTTTAATATAACAAACAAACAAATTATAAAATATAAATAGGATGAGGCTGTTGGACTAGGTGAGCTCTAAAGCCCATTATGGCTCTAAATCAATATTCTGTTCTCAAAGCTAACACCAGTTTGCTGTGTGACCTTGGGAAAGTCACTTCCCCTCACTCTGTTTCTGATTCCTCATATTTAATGGGAGGTTAATAACCCTTGTCCTATCTGTCTCATGGGGTTTGAAAATCAAAAGAAATAAGAGTTGGGGACATTCCTAGGGAGGAAACAAATATCTTGTCCTCTGCAGATGCAAGGCATTTTTATTAGTGTCTGGTTTCAGACCATCAATTCAAAGATACAGATCTCAAGGCAGTGGCTGAGGTGAAACTCTGCTTTTAATAACAAAAGATAACACAGGCTGATTTCAGAGCTAGCCTTTGTGGAAGCTGGGCCAGAATGAACATCTTCTGAAAAAAACAAAAACGCATTTAATGCTCTTTTTTTTTTAACCTTGCTCTCACTTCCCAGTAACTCCCCTGGCCTTCCCTCCCACCTCCCCACCTCCCAGAATCCTCCCTGGCAATGAAATAGCAAAGTCAAGCAAAGGAAATCAACAGAGAAGGGCACACAAGCTGCTAAAGGGCCTTGAGTTCCTGCCATCTGAGTATCTGTGGAGGGACACGGGGGCAGGTGAAGGATGGGGATGGGACCCAGATCCTCTCTTCAAGGGTTCGAGGGGCTATAACATGGGAGAGGTATTAGACTTGCTCTGTGGAGCTCCAGTGGGTGGAACCAGGAACAGTAAGGGAAAAGTGGAAATTTGCAAAGAGGTAAATTTAGGCTCAATATAAGGAAACCCTTCCCAAGAGTGAAAGCCGTCCAGTGGTGGTTGTGTCGTCGCGCCTGACTCTTCGTGACCCCAAGGACCATGGTTAGCCATAGGGTTTTCTTGGCAAGGATCCTGGAGTAGCTCGCTCTTCCCTTCTCCAGCAGATCCCTTTGTCTGGCAGTCAGAGGTTGAGTAACTTGGACCAATTCATCCAGGTAGGAAGCGTCTAAAGTCAAATTTGAACTCGGGTCTTCCTAACTCCAGGCCCAGCATTCTATGCACCGAGCCACCTAGCTGCCTCCTAGACACATAAAGGTTAGGTGACTTGCCCAAGGTTTCCCAGCTAGAGTTGACCCTCAAGAGTCAGTGGATTCTATGTCAGTGGAGTTCTCCAAGCTGGGTCTAGACTCTAGTTTGTTGGTTATGTTGTCGTGAGGATTCCTTTTTAGAACCGGTTTCTCTTCCAGTTCTAAAATTCTAGGCTTCGAGGAACATGTTGGCTGTGTCAGCAGAAGAGCTGAGACAGGAAGGCTCTGAGTGCCTATTAGGGCAAGGCGGACTCCGGGCAGATGAAGAGGCCCTCCTGAGAGCTAAGCATTCTCAGCAGAAAACGCTCCAAGGGATTCGGAAAGAGCCTCGACTGCCAAGCCCAACATCAGGGTACTTATGGGAAGACGGGCCCTGCCATCTCTCCTGGTCAGACCCAGTGTGGCATTTGGGCAAGGCTCAGTCTAGCACAGATGGCCAAGCTTCCCTGGGAGCTTGAGTCAGGTCCATCTACAAGCCCATTGGAACGTGGGGCCCCAACGAGATGGTACTCTGTAGTGAAAGACACAGAACTCCTCCCCAGGTACCGAGTGGACCAGGAGCCCACTGAGTACTTTTCTGGATTTCTTTGGGAAAAGGGGAACTGGAGGTGGTAGGGTGGGCCACTGATCAGAAACAGAGTCTGCATGAGCAAGAGCTTCCTCCTACCTGTGTGGGGCATAGTGGGTAGGCTAGAGAGTTAGCCCGGGAGTGGGCCCATGCCTGCTAGGGAGGGCTTCCCCTCCTTCTGCGTGGTGAGTCTGCTGTCTGGCAACAAAGGACTGAATCTCTGAACGTAGCCTTTTTTCCTCGGGTTCCTAGATCTAGGGATGGAAGGGACCACGGCGTCCTCCTTGTCCAACGTGTTCGTTTGACAGATGAGGAAGCCAAGACTCACCGAGGTGAAAGGGGGGTAGCTAGTGTGTTAGCACAGCAGAATGAACCCTAGTCTGGAATCAGGAAGACTTGAGTTCAAACCTGGCCTCAAATACCCCCCCATCTAGGTGACTGTGGGCAAGTCACTTCACTCTGTCTGCCTCAGTTTCCTCATTTGTAACATGGGGACACCAATGACGCCTACCGCCCAGGGCTGTTGTAAGGCTCAAATGTGCTTGTAATTATAAAGCCTTTTAGGTGCTAGATAAATGTTAGCTGCTATTATTATGAAGTGACTTGTCCAGGGTCACATGATTTATTAGGTGTCTGAAGCAGGACTTAAACCCAGGCTCTGGCTGGCCCCAAGTCCAGTGCCTTACCCATGACCTCGTGCTATCTCTCAGGAAATTCTGCAGGTCTAGTTGTCCCTGGGGCCGATCTCGCATCCATGCACTGACCCTGCTGGGCTTCTAAGAGCAAACAAGGTGGGCTGTCAATGTCAGTGGGTTGGCAGGCCCCGGCCGCCTCTCCTTTCCCACTCAAAGCAGTGGGGTGCTGTAGCCCGCCGGGACAGCTTTGTTCTGGCTTTGTGCAGTCACCTCCCAGTGCTCTGATGGCTGAGAGAGCCTTCGTGTCTTCCTCCTGGAGCCTCCAGGGTGGAGACAGCCATCCTCTATGAGGCAGGAACCCCGAGCTTTGAATCCTGCCTCTTTAGCAATGTAGAACCCGAGGTAGGTCACTTTATTTCTCTGACCATCAGTTTCCTCATCTGAAAAATGGGCCTAACAGTAGCCCTTACCTCACAGGATTGACAGGAGGCTCAAGGCAGATAGCAAAGTGTTCTACCCACATTAAAGTGCTACGTACATGTGAGCTCTTCGGGATATTCATATGCTTCCAAGTTGAGAGGTAGGTAGTGGAGAGAGGGTCAGCCTTGACACCCAGAAGCCTCGGCGGCTTCAAGTCCTGCTTCTGGGACACTCTGGCTGGGCGACCCTGCTTCCAGATGACTGTCATTGCTTCTTCTCGCTCTTGAAAAAGAGGTGGGAGGGGCTTCTTTCTCCCCATGGGGGGGGCCACAAATCGGCAGGGGGGGGGCTGCCTCCAGCCTGCTGGGGAAGAAGCCTTCCTCCCCCCCACCCCCACCCCAGTGCTGTAGCTGGTTAGGCTCTGCTGCTGCCTCTAATGGGGAGTCCTTGTATACATGTCTTCAGGAGTGCCGCAGTCCCTCCCCCCCCCAAGTTAATGCAGCAGGCTGGCCAGTGGGGGCTGCTAGGAGGCTGTCAGTGCCTGACAGGAGCCCTGCAGGGTTTTCCACCTTCTTGTTTTTAACTAGTCAAACGGGCAGTTTAATGGATTTTTTCAAACAGAGACCTTCAGAGAAACTTGTTAATTTAGTGGTTCAGCAGAGCGTGGTTTGGTGGCCAGAGAACTGGGAAGGGAGCCAAGGGATTGGTCTGGGTTCTAGGCCCTGATGAACTATGGAATGGAACAAGGTCTGTGCCTCAGTCTCCGCATCTGTATAAAGGGGTCATAGTACCCAGGATCCCTGGCTCTCAGAGTTGTTGGCCAACTGTTAGGATATTCTCCAGATGAAGGAGCTTTAGGAAGAGTGAAAAGGAAAGCTACGAGCCCCAGGGGACGAGCTGTCCAGTTGAATTGTGGGAATTACGAAGCCCCTGCCCAGAGAAGAGGGAAGCACACTCTTGGGTTACACTTGCAATATGAGCCCCAGGGGTATGAGGGGGGCACTTGGATGGTTCCCTTAACTCGAACACCCGCGCCAGCCTCCTTCTGACTTTTCTTTTCCCCCAGAGGGTGTCTGTGTTGTTGAAATCCACAGACTTCTCTTCATTTTTTCCATCTGACTTGCTAAAAACCAAGGAGAAGAGATGCCAAGCCTTGGAGCTCCTGGGCTTTGCTCTTTCTATTGTTAGCTTGGCCTAGAGCCCTTCACCAGCCCATTTCTCCTGGCCATGCCTGAGCAGCTGTTTTTTTTAAAACCGTTGCCTTCTGTATTGGTTCCAAGGCAGAAGAGTGCTAAGGGCTAGGCAATGGGGGTTAAGTGACTTGTCCAGGGTCTCACAGCTAGAAAGTGTCTGAGACCAGATTTGAACCCAGGACCTCCTATCTCTAGGCTTGGCTCTCAATCCACTGAGCTACCCAGCTGCCCCCTGCCTCACCAGTTTCAATCCCCCTTTCCCTGTTTGAGGCTTCTCTGGGAAAGGAAGTCCTGACTTGGGATGGGTGGAGGAGGCCGACACATTAGTTCATGTGTGTTCTTCCTACGTCAGAGACTCTAATGGCATTAAGACTGAGTAAACTTGGGGGGGGGGGAATGGAATGTTGTTCTTTTTTGGTTCATGGCCTCAACCCAGGAAATTGTGTGTTTAGTATGCACTCTGCCTCCCCTTCCTTCCCTCAGATAGTGAGCTCTCCTCTACTTGTGACCCGATAGTTGGCTCACAGTGTTGCAGCAGAATTTGTTTTATTCAGAGCAAGAGATCTTGAATGGGCAACCACAGAGCCCCAGTCTCAGATGTGGGTGGTGAGGGCAGGGCAGGCAGGCACAAAGAGGATAAATGTTTCCCTCCCTTGGACTGAAACGTCCATCCCTCTTGTCTGGGCAGCCGGTCCATCAGTTTCTCACACAAGGCAAGGAGGAGTCAGTAGTTCTCCAGTTTTTGCCTCTCCCCTGGGTGTCCTCCATTTTCCTCAAACCCTTCTCTCCAAAGACTTGGGGGGTTTGTTTTTGCAGACATTGGCCTCCCAGGGAGTCCATAATGCAAAGCACTAGCCAGTATCGCCAATGTGGATATGGGGGGAAGAAGACAAGAAAGGCAGAGTTCTGCTGGCCTCTGCTCTGTTACACTGGAATATCATGCCTAGATCTGAGCACCATGTTGGGTGAAGGGCATTCAGCTGACCAGCCTCCAGCAGAAAGAGGTCAAGATGGGCACCAGCCCCCTACCCCACCATGGGAAGCTTTCCAGGGAAAAAGAGAACTCCTAAGAGTTGTCCTCATGTGGCAGAGAGGTTAGCCTTGGATGTATGCACCAAATGGTAGAGCATCCAAATTTCTAAAGGAGAAGCTACTGGAGTTCAAGGACAAAATAGGTAGCAAAACTATACTAGTGGGTGACCTCAACCTTCCTCTATAAGATCTAGAATAAATCAAACCAAAAAATAAATAAGAAAGAGGTTAAGAGAAGTGAATGAAACCCTCAAAATTAGAGTTAATAGATATATGGAGAAAAATAAATAGGGACAAAAAGGAATACGCCTTCTTTTCAGCAGCACATGGTACGTTGACGAAGATTGACCATGTAATAGGGCATAGAAACATGGCAAACACATGCAAAAGAGCAGAAATAATAAATGCAACCTTATCAGATCATAATGCAATAAAAATAGTTATTATCAAGGATACATGGAGAGGCAAACCAAAAACTAACTGGAAATTAAATAATATGATTCTCCAAAATAAGTTAAAGAACAAATCATAGAAACAATTAATAACTTCATTGAAGACAATGACAATGATGAGAATTCTTACCAAAACCTATGGGATGCAGCCAAAGCAGTTCTAAGGGGAAAATTTATATCACTGAGTGCATAGATTAACAAATTAGGGAGGGCAGAGGTTAATGAATTGGGCATGCAACTTATTTATTTATTTGTTTGTTTGTTTGTTTGTTTGACCCTTAACTTCTGTGTATTGGCTCCTAGGCGGAAGAGTGGTAAGGGTGGGCAATGGGGGTCAAGTGACTTGCCCAGGGTCACACAGCTGGGAAGTGTCTGAGGCCGGATTTGAATCTAGGACCTCCCATCTCTAGGCCTGACTCTCAACCCACTTAGCTACCCAGCTGCCCCCTGGACATGCAACTTAAAAAACTAGAAAGCGAACAAATTCAAAATCCTCAGATGAAAACTAAATTAGAAATACTAAAAATCAAAGGGGAAATTAATAAAATCAAAAGTGAAAGAACTATTGAATTAATAAATAAGACTAGAAGCGGGTATTTTGAAAAAAAAAACAGATAAAATAGAAAAAGTACTGGTCAATCTAATAAAAAAGGAAAGAAGAAAACCAAATTAACAGTATCAAAGATGAAAAGGGAGACCTTACTTCTAATGAAGAAGAAATTAAGGCAATCATTAAAAACTATTTTGCCCAATTAAATGGCAATAAATATAGCAATCTAGGTGATAAGGATGAATATTTACAAAACTATAAATTGCCTAGATTAACAGCAGAAGTAATAGAATACTTAAATAATCCGATATCAGAAAAAAAAATTGAACAAGCCATCAAAGAACTCCTTAAAACAGTGATGGGCAAACTTTTTAAAGAGGGGTCCAAAGGAAAGGAAATGCTCATCTGTTAGTTTGTTTCTAAGGCAACTCTTTCGAAGTTTCATTATATTGTATCCTTATTCATTGTATTCATCAGATTAGAAATAATGTCCCGCAGCTGGATAGTACATTTCAGAGGGCCCACATCTGGCCTGCGGCCATAGTTTGCCCATCACTGCCCTAAGAAAAGATCACCAGGGCCTGATGGATTCACAAGTGAATTCTATCAAACATTCAAAGAACAAATAATCCCAATACTATACAAATTCTTTGACATAACAAGCAAAGAAGGAGTCCTACCAAATTCCTTTTATGACACTAATATGGTATATATTCCAAAGCAAAAAGACTCCAGCAAGTGATCATGAGGGTTATCCATCATGATCAGGTGAGATTTATACCAGGAATGCAAAGATGGTTCAACATTAGGAAAGCCATCCACATAATTGACCACATCAACAAGCTAACAAACAAAAATCACATGATTATCTTAATAGATGCTAAAAAAGCCTTTGAAAAAATACAGCACCCATTCTTATTGAAAACACTAGGAAGTATAGGAATAGAAGGACCTTTCCTAAAAATAATAAACAATATATATCTAAAACCATCAACAAGCATCATCTGCAATGGGGATAAATTAGAAGCCTTCCCAATAAGATCAGGAGTGAAACAAGGATGCCCATTATCACCTTTATTATTTACCATTGTACTAGAAAGACTAGGAGTAGCAATTAGAGAAGAAAAAGAAATTGAAGGCATTAAAATAGGCAATGAGGAGACTAAGCTATCACTCTTTGCAGATGATACTTAAAAAATCCTATAGAATGAACTAAAAAGCTAGTAGAAATGATCAACAACTTTAGCAGAGTTGCAGGATACAAAATAAATGCACATAAATCATCAGCATTTCTATATATTTCCAACACATCACAGCAGCAAGAGGTAGAAAGAGAAACACCATTTAAAATCACCCTAGACAATATAAAATATTTAGGAATCTATCTACCAAAACAAACACAGGAATTATACAAACACAACTACAAAACACTTTCCAAACAATTAAAACTAGATCTAAACAATTGGAAAAACATTGATTGCTCATGGGTAGGATGAGCTAACATAATACAAATGACCATCATACCCAAATTAATTCATTTATTTAGTGCCATACCTATCACACTACCAAGAAACTTTTTTACAGAATTAGAAAAAAAACTGTAACACAGTTCATTTGGAAGAACAAAAGATCAAGAATATCAAGGGAAATAATGGAAAAAAAAGCATGAAGGTGGCCTCACAGTACCAGATATTAAACTATACTATAAAGCAGCGGTCATCAAAACACTATGGTACTGGCTAAGAGACAGAAGAGAGGATCAGTGGAATAGACTTGGGGTAAATGACGTCAGCAAGACATGTCTATGATTAACCCAAAGAGCCCAACTTTTGGGGCAAAAATCCACTATTTGACAAAAACTACTGGGAAAATTGGAAAACAACATGGGAGAGATTAGGTTTAGATCAACATCTCATACCCTACAACAAGATAAATTCAGAATGGGTGAATGACTTGAATATAAAGAAGGAAATTATAAGTAAATTAGGCGAACACAGAATAGTATACTTGTCAGATCTGTGGGGAAGGAAAGATTTTAAAACCAAGCAAGGAAAAATAAACAAGCAAGGTTTGGAAAAAATTACAAAATATAAAATAAATAATTTTGATTACATTAAATTAAAAAGGTTGTGTATAAACAAAAACAATGCAACCAAAATCAGAAGGGAAATGACAAACTGGCAAAAAATCTTTATAAAAAAACTCTGACAAAGGTCTAATTACTCAAATATACAAGGAGCTAAATCAATTCCACAAAAAATCAAGCCATTCCCCAATGGATAAATGGGCAAGGGAAATGAATAGGCAATTTTCAGATAAAGAAATCAAAACTATCAATAAGCACATGAGAAAGTGTTCTAAATCTCTAATAATTAGAGAAATGCAAATCAAAACAACTCTGAAGTATTACCTCACACCTAGCAGATTGGCTAAAAGGACAGCAGGGGAGAGTAATGAATGTTGGAGGGAATATGGGAAAATTGGGACATTAAGGCACTGCTGGTGGAGTTATGAATTGATTCAACCATTCTGTATGGCAATTTGGAACTATGACCAAAGGGCTTTAAAAGACTGTCTGCCCTTTGATCCAGCCATACCACTGCTGGGTTTATACCCCAAAGAGATCATAGGGAAAAAGACATGTACAAAAATATTTATAGTCATGCTCTTTGTGGTAGCAAAACACTGGAAAATGAGGGGATGCCCTTCGATTGGGGAATGGCTGAACAAATTGTGGTATATGCTGGTGATGGAATACTATTGTGCTCAAAGGAATAATAAACTGGAGGAATTCCATGTGAACTGGAAAGACCTCCAGGAAATGATGCAGGGTGAAAGGAGCAGAACCAGGAGAACATTGTACACAGAGCCTGATACACTGTGGTAAAATCGAATGTAATGGAATTTTGTACTAGCAGCAATGCAATGACCCAGCACAATTCTGAGGGATTTATGGAAAAGATGCTACCCACATTCAGAGGAAGAACTGTAGGAGTGGAAACACAGAAGAAAAATAACTGCTTGAACACATGGGTTGATGCGGACATGATTTGGGAAGTAAACTCTAAACGCCCACCCTAGTACAACTATCAATAATATGGAAATACGGTCTTGATCAATGACACATGAAGAAACCAGTGGAAATGCAGGTCTGCTACAGTGGGGGGGAGAGTAAGAACATGAATTATGGAATCATGGAAAAAATTTTCTAAAAAAAAATAAAGAAGCACAAACAACTAGGCACAAAATAAAAAAAATAAGTTAACCTTGGTCACTTGGCCTTAGGGGGCAGAACTAGGAGCCACAGAGGATTGGGGGGAGTTGAAAAGAGGCAATGTGGACTTGGTATGAGTGAATAATAACCCTCTCTAGCAATTAGAGCTGTCCAAAAGTAGAAAGGGCTGCTTCAGGAAGTCATACACGAATGGAACTTGAGCTAGAAGGGGACTAAGAGGTCATTTAGCTCAATCTTCTAATTTTACAGAAGAGAAAACTGAGACCTAAAGAGAAATTATTTGAGCAAAGTCACATAGCTTCTGCTCATTTGGCAGATGAGGAAACTGAGGCAGACAGGGTGAAGGGACTTGCCCAGGGTCATACAACTAATTAGTAAGTGTCTGAGGCCAGATTTGAACTCAGGAAGATGAGTCTTCTCTTTCTTTGAATGGGCAAGCACAGAGCCCCAGTCTCAGAAGTTGAGCTTGTAGATGTAGAAGATGAACTTTTTCTCTACTGTACCATCTAGATGCCTGTACAGGCAGTACTCAAGAAATATGGAACTTGAATTCGGGATCTGTACTCCCTCAACTATACTCTCCTGCCTCTCTCCATACCAGCTACCCATGATACCTCACTGGAGGTCTTCAAGCAAAAGCTGGGTGTTGAGTCATTTGTCAGAGATCTTGTCATAAGGCTTCTCATTCAGTCCTGCTTTCCATCCACTGACCCCAAGGACCATCCTAACCGAGAGGCACCTCTCCACCCCGCCATGCTGTTCCCTTACCTAGAGGGGTATTTTGGGCAATTCACTGAGGAGGTAATATGTGCTTCCCCTTTCTACCTCCCCCCTTGCTCTCTTCACTTAGGTTGCTCAAGGGTTGGGAGTCAATTCTTGGAAGCAATTTATTAAGACAAGCCGGGATCACATTCCATCAGCACCCAGGAGCCACGGCACCCCAGTCACTCCACACCCACCTGGGGTGGCCTTCTGCCCACTCTGCAAGGTGCAGGCAGAGCCTGGGGCTGCCTCTTTCATTTCTGTGGGGGCCATTTGCAGAAAGCAGAAGCAGCTTCCTCTTTACATGAGGCTGACTGCCCACGCAGGCAAGAAGATAAATGAGAAAATGCCCAATTCCTGCGCGTGGAGTTCATCCTCCCCCTCAGCCCCTAAAGATGAAGTGGAAGTCAATGCAGCATGCTACTGTGTGCAAATGACAAACTGGCTGCAGTTTGGGGAGGCAGGCACTTCCGTTTCCCTCCCCATCTATGAGTCCCAGGGTTGTTCCCGGTGCCCGCTTTGGATTTGTACCCCAGAAGAAGTACATTATGAGAGATGTGGATGAGGTGTGTGTGCACGTGCGTGTGACACACTCTCTCTCTCTCTCTCTCTCTCTCTCTCTCTCTCTCTCTCTTTCTCTCTCTCTCTCTGTCTGTCTGTCTTTCTCTGTCTCTCTCTGTCTCTCTC
>NC_058136.1:57826987-57848935 GCF_016433145.1 Gracilinanus agilis | reverse complement strand
TCTCTCTCTCTCTCTCTCTCTCTCTCTCTCTCTCTCTCTCTCTCTCTCTCTCTCCCTCCCCCTACCTCCAGCCCTTCTTTCTGGCTTTCTAATGAGACTGGACAGTGCTAGAAGACAGCAAGGGGTCTTCCTCTGGGAAACCTTGGGAGAGGAGAGTTGGGCAGGCAAGGAATAGCACTGAGATGGAGAGATGGATATGAAAAATGACACTGAGCCAAGAGACAACCAGTAAACCAGTGCTGCCTTGCTGCAAGAGACTATATTACTGAATAGGAAGAGTAGCTGATTCTCTAGGCGTCCTGGGAACCTCTGCAGTGATCACAGCTGTGTCCCTGCAGAGAAGAGAGAGCAAAAGAGCTCCCTTGAGCAAGGGTGATGTAATGAGAGTATTGAATTCAAGAGAAAGCCATCATAGGTGCTTACTATGTGGACCTAGGCAAGTTACTTAATGTCTCTGGGTCTCACTTTCCTCATCTGTAAAATCAGGAATCAGATTAGATAACCTCATAAAATCCCTTTCTGCTTGAACTAACCTAATGCATATAGTGGTACGCCCTAGAAGATATTTCTCCTGTAATATGAGTCATACATTCTGAGACTAGGAAATGCTTCCCCAGAGCAGTAGTATCAATCTTAAATAGAAATATGGCCATAAAACTATGCATAAAGATCACCGCTGCCCCTATTTTGACTTAGAAAACCATATATTAGCATCATCAGTATTTTATTTTGTTAAGTATTTCCCAATTATATTTTTAAAAAATACTTTTTTATTGATATTTTCTGTTTATCATATCACCATAGTGATTCCTTCATTCCTCCCTCGTGCCTCCTAGAGAGCCAAAAAAATAGTACTTTTTGGAAAGGAAAAAGAGAGGAAAAAAGATCAGTACTATCAATTAATAAGCTAAGAAAGTCTGAGAGAAAATGTTTAGTGTGTAGCCCCTGTGCATTTCCTACCTGTATGAAGGGATAGGCTCTTTTTTTGTGGAGGAGCTCTTCTTATATCTTTTAATTCAAGTCTCACTTGATTTCTATAATTTTATTGCATTTATTTTTTATTTTTGGATATATCCTATTGACATTCTAGCGGTCAATGTGTAGACTTTTCTTGGTTCTGCTGACTTCACACTGTATCAGTTCATCTAGACCTTTCCATGCTTCTCTATATTCATCAAATACATCATTTCTTTCAGCATAGGAATTTTTCATTATATTTATGTACCACAATTTGTTTAGCCATTTCCCCATTGATGGGCATCTACTTCGTTTCCAATTCTTAGCTGTTGCTCAAAGTGCTGCTAGAAATGTTTTGTAGTATATGAGGACTTTTCCCTTACAATGGCTTCCTTGGGGCATGAGCCAGTAATGGAGTTTCTCACTTAAAAGGTATGGACATCTGAGTCACTTTATTTGCCTAATTCTCAATTGCTTTCCAAAGCAGTTGTACGCTTTCACACTTCCACCAACAATGTATTAGTGTGCCTATCCTTCCGCGACCCCTCCAGTATTGAGTGTAGCCGTTTTCTGTCATTGCCAATTTTCAGGGTATGATGGGAAAGCTCATGTTTCATTGAGCTTTGCATTTCTCTTACTGTTATTGATTTGACTCATTTTTTCTGTGTTTGTGAATACATTGCAGCTCTCTTGAGAACTGTTTTTTCTTATCTTTTGCTCATTTAACTATTGGGGAATGGCTATTAGTCTTATATATAGTTATTCATGGTTTATTTGTCGTGGATACTGAAACCTTATCAGAAATTTGGTATAAGGTGGGAAGATTAGAAACTTGCACAGATGAGAACAGGGGTTGGATAGGGGAGTATTAGGGGATAAGGGTAGATGTAGCTTGGATGTCAAGCCCCGCAACTGACTATTGCTAGGAATATAAATGCCACCCCCTTTCCTTCCCATCGGCTGGCCACATATCCTTCGAGGTTAGATCATGGCTCCCTTTCAATAAAACACTAAAACTCCACCTGCCCCTGTCCTCATCTGTGCAAGGTTCTAATCTTCTCACCTCTGGATTGGGCCATTGCACCTCAGGATAGTTATACCCCAGTTATAACCCTGCGCCATTTTTAAACAGCTGAGTACAACCAAAACGTTTGCTTCTCACGAGATTAGCTAGGTGGAGAGAGGATTTTAGTCCGCCCCAGCCTCACCGTAGGCATGACCCCATTTTCTACATGTACAGGGATCACTGCTCAAAATCAATGTGAGTCACGCCTCTATCCTAAGAGAGGAAAACTTGGGATAGGACACAAAGAGAGGATGATGGAGTGACTCTGGAGACAGGTAAGGAGACTGGTGGAATTAGAGTATGGAAGAAATAACATGAATGATAATTCCTTCATTTTTAAAGCATTGCCGCATTCATTCATTCATTTAAACCACAGAATAGACTTTTAGGCAAGACTTCCCAGGAGTATCATTCCATTTCACAGATGAAAAATTGAGGCCCATGGAGATAAATGAACTTTCTCAAAGCTTCACAGAGGCTGGTAGTAAGTGACTGGATTTGAACCCAGGTCTATGGATTAGAAACCAGGGTTCTTTCTGTTACCTCGGCATTAGAGACATGTAATGCTTCCACACTTTCCACTTTTTTTCCAGTTTGGATGAGCTTACGCCTGAAGTGTCCTAGTAGTGACTCTGTCTACCTGCCTGTCTGAGAACTATGTGACCGACCCAGGCCCATTCAAGTGCTGATGATCAGCCCAGAAGGAGGCTTGATAATGATGATGCTGATGATGATTGTATGTACGTGTGTGTGTGTGTGGGTGGGTGTGGATGGCCACACAGAAGGAGTCTCAAAGCTCGGAAGTAAGGTCCTTAGAGGAAAAGCAAAAGAAAAGCAAATAAAAATTGGTCACCATTCAGCAGTAGACGGAATTTTAATGAAATAAATATTCATTAAGTTCTCTGCTCATTTGTAGGCAGTGGGGCGCAGGTGGAGGGAACAGAGATGCCACTAATGAATGAGATATGGAGTAAGCAGCGAGTTATGTTCAAGATGGAGGCCAAATTAGTGGCAGATACAAGGACCCGTCTGAGCCCAGATTTGGGTACCTGAGATCGGTTTTGTAAAACCAATGCCCTGATAATACTCATTTACACAAACACGGTCCCAGAAGAGACAAAATTATGCTAGATGCTTTGGGAAAAGACAGAGCTGTTGCTGCATAATCATAAATTAAGAAGTAATTTCTAAATCCACTTTAATTCTTCCATCTCCTACACACACACACACATACACACACACACACACACACACACACTCACTCAAATGATCTCACGCTTTCCTCTCTTATTTTTATTATGACTGTCATGTTTTGCTCATATGCGTGGTCTTTTGGGGATGCCTCGTAGGCTTTATGTTGGGCGTAGAGTTGGGAAAACTGAAGGTCAGGCCTCACCATGACCTGTTTTTCACCAGCTGGCTCAGAGATGGCATGTTCCCAGCATTCATCTCATCTTTGCCTTCAAAGCTGGGAAAGGCTTGGGCGTTATCCTCTCGCATCGGACACAGCGTAGCTTTGCAGCTGCCTTTGGTCTGTGCATGTAGACTCAAGACATTGACTGAAAACTCCTTGGCAGGGTTACCACGGGAAGCCTGGCTGAGGATATTCACCCAATGCAGATCATTTATTCCAATGGACTTGGAAGTATGAAGCGCATTGGACCTACTAAGCTCTCAAGGCCCTACTCTGCTTCTCCAGGTCAGCTATGGCAGTTGTCGAGGACTCCAGCCAAACCACAGCCACTCACCTTTCTCCTTTGCGTGGAGTCGGGGATAGGCCTCCCTGAAAGAGGACGGGCAGCACAAGTTGTGTCTTGTAGTACTGGTCGTCTTGAATCCTACAGATTGATTCCTAAGTCACTGCATCTCTAAGAGTGCAGCTGGTGAAAGGTCAAAAGAGAGCAGGCATGGGGGCAGCTGGGTAGCTCAGTGGATTGAGAGTCAGGCCTAGAGACAGAAGGTCCTAGGTTCAAATCCAACCTCAGACACTTCCCAGCTGGGTGACCCTGGGCAAGTCACTTGACCCCCATTGCCCACCCTGACCACTCTTCCACCTAGGAGCCAATACACAGAAGTTAAGGGTTATTTAAAAAAAGAGAGAGAGAAAGAGCAGGCATTCTAGGAAATCCCTTTACCTGTTCGTTCGCTCATTTGTCCAGCATACCATAGACATGCACTTTCTCTCTTAGTAACAATTTGAAGACAGAAGGGCAAGCCTAGGCAGCTACAGTTAAGTGACTGGCCCAGGATCACACAGTTAGGAAACGTCTGAGGCGAGAGTTGAGCCCAACTCCAGGTCCAATGCTCTATCCGCTGTGCCATCTTGCTGCCCCTGGCCGGTATGTCCTAGTAGACAGACCTCCTTTTGTCTAGGACAGAGATGTCAGAGACACGGCCTGGCTCCAGAGCAGGGCCCAAACCCAATTCAAATGGAATTGGGAAATATTTACCCAAAGAGAAATGCAATAGACCATAGATAATATTACATGTTCAAACTCAATCAATATGCTGTCTGCAAAGATGCTTATGCATAGTTTAGTGGCCCTCATTTCTATTTGAGTCAAATCACATTGCTTTAGGGCAGAGCTGCCTGATGGATACACTATGCCCAGGAGAATTCTAATTGCAGTGTGGACTTGGGTGGGGGCGGCACTGGGGACATCTCTCTCAAGTGGAAGGGAACAGTCAGGCCACATTTAAAGGCATTGAAGAAATAGTTTTCAGTCCCAGCCGGGAGGAGGAACGACAACCTCTGGTGCACTCACTCAAAGGCATCGAGGATTTAGCACTTGGTGACTCATAAATTGGCCAAGTGACAAGAAGTGACCTCCCAATATTGGGATGGAATCTTTCATGCATTTGCATTCATCTCGCACGTTAGGTGCTAACTAGATTTTGTAAAACACCTTCGCAAGTTCTCTCGTGGTCCTTCTTGTGATCGAGATGGAATGATGGGCTAGAAGAGAGCCCAGAGGCCTGCAGGTTTACAAATGGGAACTGGCTAAAGAAGAAGAAGAATGACTAGTGATTACTGGCTGATACCCGCCAACCTGGGGGCAGATCTTCTGTGATCCCCAAGGATCTCGGACTCGGCCCAGTGCTATTTGTCACTAAGAATCAAAGAAATAGGCATCCGATGACTTCAGTAGAGGCAGCTCTTTAGTCTGTTGTGCTTTCGGTCATGTCTCACTCCTTGGGACCTCATTTTGGGGTTTCCTCAGCAGAGACACTGGGGTGGTTTGCCATTGCCTTCTCCAGCTCATTTTCTAGATGAAGAGACTGAGGCCAGCAGGGTTAAGCGACTTTGCCCAGGGTCACACAGCTAGCAAGTATCCGAGGTCGGATTCGAACTCAGGAAGAGGGCTCTTCCTGACTCCAAGTCCAGTGCTCTATCTACTGCGCCACCTAGTTGCCTCACTAGAAAGAATACTAACCGGGATGGCACGGGTGTCCAGTTCCAGAAATACAAACAGGCTTTTGGAGCATGGGACCAACATTAAAAAGATGGGATAGTAGGGACAAAAGCAAAGCTTTATGAATTACACTCCACACAAGTGGAAGCCAGCATGGAAAAAAATCCTCATAACTTTTTAATGCTGTGAGACAGCCAGAAAAAGCTAAGAGGGTCTTTGCAAACTTAAATGCCGTGTAGGACTAGCGATGGAATGTCTCACATGGCTCTGAGAGGCCCTCAAAACTTAGACTTACTCTAAGAATGCCTGAACTTGACCCTTACAATCACACGTAGCTTAGAATAGAAATCACAGATGTATAAAGCAAAATGTTCTCTGAGCCTTAATTTCCTCCCCTGTAAAATGGGTTTTTAAAAAATATTTTAAAGTTTATATAATTAATTCATTCATTCATTTAGGAGACTTTCTCATGGTCATCTGATTTATGTTCTTTCCCTCCCCTCTTCCCACTCCCTCCCATAGCCAACAAGCAATTCCACTGGGTTTTTCATGTGTCATTGATCAAAACCTATTTCCATATTATTGATATTTGTATTGGGGCGGTCGTTTAGAGTCTACATCCCCAATCGTATCCCCATCAACCCATGTGATCAAGCAGTTGTTTTTCTTCTGCATTTCTGCTCCCACAGTTCTTTCTCAGGATGTGGATAGCGTTCTTTCTCATAAATCCCTCATTGTCCTGGATCATTGCATTGCTGCTAGTAGAGAAATCCATAAAATGGGTTTTTTTGAAGGCTGGATGAAAGAAGATTTCTAAGAAGCTTTTTTTTCTATTTCAGCAAACATTTGATGTCTACTTTAATGAGTTTGCAACTGCACTAGGTAATATCTATATATGTTATAGAAACCTGTCAATCAGTAATTAATCATCTCCTATGTCAGGCACAGGACCCAAAGCCAAAAATTAAATGAGCCCCTGGATTCCAGAAGCTTAGTGCTTTTCTAGGGGGGATGTGTGTGGGAGGGGCGGGTGATGGACAGGACTTAGCCCTTATTAAGCAAATTCATGTCATAGTGAAGCATTTGAGAACATGATTTTTCCACAGTTAGTTCTGGATAATTTCAGCCTCCTTCTGAAGTATGACATGAATTTAAATCGCTCATCAAATTTTCAGATAATATGAAGCTAGGAAGAGAGAGCACAATTGGGTGACTGAATCCGGATCTTGACAGCTGGTAGGCCTTCTGAAGTTAAGATGAAATCTGAAATGACTAAATTATAGTGAGTTCTGCAGTTGAGCTACCTGCCAAAATAACGAGATGGGAAAAATGATCTGGTGTTTCTGTGAATTGTTGTTGGGACACAGTCATCACACAACTCTGGACTGTATGAAAAGCACCAAAGGGCTTCTGGGAATCAAGACATGACCTCTGTACTTCTCTACTCATCAAATCATTTTCTGCAGGTTGGTTTTTGTTTCCATTGTGAGGTTATTCCCCCAGTATAGGAATATGAATTCTGGTGAGAGGTCAGGGACCCTCAGGATTACACAGAGAAAAATACATTGAGGCTTAGGGCGAGACATCGTCATCCCTGTCTCGTTTGGAGTATCGGAAGGCTGTGTTAATAGCCATATGGGTAGGATCCAACTTTTTTTACTTTTGATATTCATACACTCCCCGGAGGGCAAAACCAGAAAACATTGATGAGAGGCAGAAGAACGGATTCGTGCCCACAGATCTGGAGGTTGTCCTTCCAAAGTGGAAAATGGCTGCCTTAGAGCTGAGTGGGAGAGTGAGCAAATGCATTTGGGGGACATTGTAAGGAGATCAGTTGGACAGGACCTTGGAAACATATTTGCTACTGGTTACCCCACGCTAGCTTCGTACCAGACTCTGATTACATCTCTTTAGGAGGGCTCTAGACACATTTTTTTAAACATTTATTAATATTCATTTTTAACATGTTTACATGCTTCATGCTCCTACTTTCCCCTTCACCCCCCGCTCTCCCCCCACCCATGGCCAACGCACATTTCCACTGGTTATAACTTGTGTCCTTGTTCAGGGCCTATTTCCAAATTGTTGTTAGTTGCCTTGGTGTGGTAGTTTCGAGTCCACATCCCCAATCATGTCCGCCTCAACCCATACATTCAAGCAATTGTTTATGTTTCCTCTCCTGCAGTTCTTCCTCTGAATGTGGGTAGCATTCTTTACCATAAATCCCTCAGTGCTGTCTTGTGTCATTGCAGTGCTGCTAGTACAGAAGTCCATTACATTCGATTTTACCACAGTATATCAGTCTCTATGTACAATGTTCTTCTGGCTCTGCTCCTTTCGCTCTGCATCAGTTCTTGGAGGTCTTTCCAGTTCACATGGAATTCCTCCAGTTTATTATTCCTTTTAGCACAATAGTATTCCATCACCAGCATATACCACAATTTGTTCAGCCATTCCCCAATTGAAGGACATGCCCTCCTTTTCCAGTTTTTTGCCACCACAAAAAGCGCAGCTATAAATATTTTCGTACAAGTCTGTTTATCTATGATCTCTTTGGGGTACCAACCCAACAATGGTATGGCTGGATCAAAGGGCAGGCATTCTCTAGACACATATTTTTGATTCATTCTCAACTGAGTGGAGTGATGAGGGATGGATTGGTTGGCTCAAAGTACTGTGGAGTCTACTGTTGTGGGAGAAGCTACCTTTCTACTAGCCCGTAAAAAGACCTTCAATTCTAGATTTGGCCTCTCTCTCTTTTTTTTTGGAGTATAGGATAGAGAGTACGGCAAATTTGGGTCCTGGGGGAGGAGAGGAGCTCCCCGGGATCTTCCTCAAGAAGTGCCTACAAATAGAAGCTTAACTATTCTCAACCAGTAGAGCCCAGGAGGGGGTGACTATATGGTCAGTTAATAAGAGTTTCACAACCCCAGGCTAACCATTACGTTCCCTTGTTAGCAAACTCCAAGTTTGAGAGGGAGAGTGAAGTTCTGGATCCTCTTGGAGAGAGAAGAGGATTTTTTTAACCCTTAACTTCTATGCATTGGCTCCTTGGTGGAAGAGTGGTAAGGGAGGGCAATGGGGGTCAAGTGACTTGCCCAGGGTCACCCAGCTGGGAAGTGTCTGAGGCCGGATTTGAACCTAGGACCTCCTGTCTCTAGGCCTGGCTCTCAATCCACTGAGCTACCCAGCTGCCCCGAGAAGAGGATTACACACAGGGTTCTCGAAGTTGGAAAAGAAGCAGGGGAGTCTAAGCCAGGAGAAAAAGACCTTAACTTTATCCTCTGAATAGTATTTGTGCAGTGCTGGTCCAATGGGAAGAGGATTGCTTCTCTAGCATCCCCCAGTTTGTTTTCCTCGATGCCGAGGGATATTTACAGGGGTCTCTAGGGGAAAGTGGGATGCACCAGAGAGAGAAGAAAATGGAATTGAATGATTATGGGCTTCTGTAAGTCTTTTCTGTAGAAATAGACTAAAGACTGTCCCATCATGGCCACATGACTTTGAGCACTGGCCTGGGAACTGGTGGACTCTTTCCCCAGCACATGTGAAGGTCTGGATACAAGCTCTGTCTGCACAGGTTCCAAGGTTTCTCAGGGGCAGCTGAATACAGTCAGTGCAAGCCAGAGTTATCCTTATGGCTGACTGACTCTAAGATTGAACCCAATCTCTGTAAGCTCCGAGCTTAAGGCTATGGGCTACAACAGGGTACAGATCAGGCTGTGTTTATCTTTCTCTAGTTCTCTAGCACAAAGTCTATGGCCTGGTTCTTTTCTCCCAAGCTCTCCGTGATTTCTACCTCAGGAACCAGTTCTTCCCTGTTGACGAGTTTCAGCCTGTGAGTGGGAGTTCCCACTCTCACCAACCGTCTTCGATCTGGGCACATTCAGTTTCTTATTTACAAGTAAAGGCCTGTTGTGCCGAAGCGACCCACACAAGCGAGATCCTCCTCCAGCACTGGGTTATTGACTTCTGCCCTAGTGGAGTACTCACCGAGGGTCCTGGCAAGCACCGTGATGAACTGGATGTCTTTTAGCCCAGGACCCGTTATGCTACGTTTGGAAAAAGTCTTCACTGAGTTAGTCACAGGACAACGCATGAGGGCTGTCAGCAGACTTGTAGAAGAATGGCAAATTGTGGCGGCAGAAGGGAAATCCACAGCAAATAGGATACCGATTGTTGACATACTGAAGCATAATTCAGAAAATGAAATTTGTCAGATCGTAGGGAGCCTGAGCTCATAACATAATAAGAATCCAATCCATGACTCACTTTCCTGCTTCTGCTTTTATTCTCTCCATAGCTGATTATTTACTACTCTAGATCTCAAGAGATATTGATGACTACATTGTCTACCCATAATGCATCTCACTTGGATTATCCCAGCGAAAATTGGTGCTTTATTTTCTATGCATTTAGAATTTCTGCTCATATAACTGGGATAATAGCTTTGGCTGAAACTTATAGTTCCCATATTCAGGTGAAATGGGAAGGGGGCTTGTCAGGGAGAAGATAAGGAATGTGCTTTCGGTAGCTAATTCAAAGAGGCAGCCGGTGTCAAAGGAGCTAGAACTCTGGGCCTGGAGTCAGGAAACCCTGACTGAACCTCAGACACTAACTAGCCATGATCTTGGGCAAGTCATTCAACCTCTGTTTGCCTCAGTTTCCTCAACCGTAAAATGGGTATCAGAATAGCACTTACTTCCCAGCGTGGTTGTGAGGAATACTTGGCACACAAGTGATTAATCAATGCCTATCCTCTTCCTTGTAATCGTGTGTATCTGGTTTTCTCCTCTCCCACTGGAGACTTTGGGTTAGATGAAACACTTGTCTTCTTACTCATTTCTAAGGCCCTCCAAAAATTCGAATCTGGATGCATTGTCTTTTCTTCTAGAACAGCGATCTGTCTTCAAACCTTTTTTTTTTTTAATTTTAAACCCTTAACTTCTGTGTATTGACTTATA
Source organism: Gracilinanus agilis (assembly GCF_016433145.1). Classification (NCBI taxonomy): domain Eukaryota; kingdom Metazoa; phylum Chordata; class Mammalia; order Didelphimorphia; family Didelphidae; genus Gracilinanus; species Gracilinanus agilis. The sequence continues at coordinate 57,838,535 of NC_058136.1, read as the reverse complement.
GGTGGAAGAGTGGTAAGGGTAGGCAATGGCGGTCAAGTGACTTGCCCAGGGTCACACAGCTGGGAAGTGTCTGAGGTTGGATTTGAACCTAGGACCTCCTGTCTCTAGGCCTGACTCTCAATCCACTGAGCTACCCAGCTGCCCCCTTCAAACCTTTTTGATCATGTACCCCATCAGTAAAACTATTTGAGAACCCCTCCAATATGTTTATATTTACATATTTATAAATTATATGCATTCAGTCAACAGTTATTAATTAAGTGCCTACTATGTGCTAGGTGCTGTGCTAAGCACTGGGAATACAAAAGGAAGGTAAAAGACTGTCTCTGTTCTTAAGGAGTTCACAGAGACAAATTTAGGCTTGAAGTCAGCAAAGATTTTGAGGATCCCCCCCCCCCCACACACACACACTGAAATTCTGCCACTCTGTGACTCCCCATCTTCGGCTCCTAATTTGAAAGTCATATTACTTCAGGATGTCTTACCGAGTATTTGGAATTCTCACTTAGACACGCCATTTCTACTCTCCCAAATGACCGATGGAGTCACGACTCAGCCGTCCAGTTACCCTGATACCTGTTGGCGGCTGTTGGAGGACAGAGATTTTGGACGATGCTAGTGGTGACAAGAGTCCTGCGCTCACCTTGCAGCAAAGCCCAGAGAAAGGACAAAGAGGTTGCTAGTGATTGTGAAGCTTTAGGGGAAATGCCAGGATCTTTGATGGACTAGCGATTGGGGCTGTACCATCTCCAGAGCATCCTATGATCCAGAAGACGCTTTCTTTTTCTTTTCAAAATGTCATATCGGTGCCATTTGTTTTGTGCATCACAATCATTTCCAATTGTCATCCTTGTGCCTGGTCACCAAATGAGCCTGCCCTTGTAATAAAGAAAAAGAGCAAACCAGAACCATCGGGAGCTTCCGTCCCCTCTAGACTTCCCCTCCCCAACCAGGAAAGAAGAAAAGGCTACTTTCCTCTTCTCTTCTCTGAGGCCAACATTATTCATTACAATGCGAGAGTCTTTGGCTTTTTCATGGTGCCGGGCATACTGTTTTCCTGATTCTATTTGCCTCACTCTGAAGCAGCTTATCCAAGGCTTTTGATCTTTCTCTATTTCCTCATATTTCTTGGTTCTTTTTTTTTTAACCCCTCACCTTCCATCTTGGAGTCAATCCTGTGTATTGGCTCCAAGGCGGAAGAGTGGTCAGGGTTGGCAACGGGGGTCAAGGGACTTGCCCAGGGTCGCCCAGCTGGGAAGTGTCTGAGGTCAGATTTGAACCCAGGACCTCCCATCTCTAGGCCTGGCTCTCCATACACTGAGCTACCCAGCTGCCCCCATATTTCTTGGTTCTTAAAGTGCAATCATAATCAATATGATAGTGTCAAATGAGATCAGATTCATAAAGCACCAAGCACAGAGCTTGGCACATTAAGTAGCCACTTGAGAAGTGCTTCCTTCTTCCCTTCCAGGGCATTCACATACCTTAGAGGGTTCAGCAGTTCCCCACCTGAAGAGCACACACTTTGCTACCCTAAAGAGTGCTGCTCTGAATATACCCTACCATCAGAGTCCTTCAGATAGAGGCACGGGCTACCTTTTTTCTTTCTTTCCACAAAATTGGCGTTCAGAATATCCATAAACAGATTTCGTTGGTGCTCATTTCCTCTTTACAGCCTCACTTTGTTCTTTTTTTTAAAAACTAAATATTGATTCTAAGGCAGAAGAGCAGGAAGAGCTAGGTATTGGGGGTTAAGTGACTTACCTAGGATCACACAGTCAGAAGTGAATGCTTGGCTTTTTCTGTCCAAAATTTTAGTGAGATTGAGTTTCTGCCAACATTTTGTCCCAGTTGCTCTTCCTTTTGGGATCCACAGGATCTGGAGGCGGGGGAGCTCCCCTGTTTCTTCATAACATGTCAAGCCTTTTACCAGTCAGGGTTCTAATCTCATGTTGATGGTTATTTTCCCTCCAAGAACTCTCCACTACATTTTAGCCCTGCTGCTGAAACCCCCATAATTTACGCTGGCAATTATGGGCATCCATCAGGATTTTTAAGTTTACCTCTTTCTCATCACTAGTTTGGGTTTGTTTGCGATGAGCTGGCCTTGCCATTGCAGTGGATGAGGCTATTTCTTCACAGGCCAATCAGTAATCAGTCCATTTGATGAGGCAAGGCTTTGATGAACAAGATGAAAGTGGTCAACCAGAGATGCCCTGCTAGATGATGCTATTTCTTGTTTTGATGGGCCAGATCTCAGGAAGGCCAAGACCCGACTTCCCAGGACCCACGGGACAGGGGTCTTGTGAGAGTGCTGCTTAGGGGCCTTACCAACAACATTTATTCTCCCGATAAATGAGGTACCCTTCTAAGATCTGGGTCCTTTGATCAGGGGAATAGCCTAGCCCTTGGGGGCATGCTGGGACTATTTGGGCTTGCTGAAGGGACTTGCTTGTTTTCCACTACTGGCAAAACATTTTTGGGAAGAAAGGTATAGGAAGTGTCAGAGGCAAGAGATAATTTATCATGGGGAGATAAGTATGGCCACAGCTTTTGTACAAGTCATGTTAGCAATGAGGATCCCAGTGTCTGGAACCTGGAAGGGAACTCAGAAGCCACTGGGTCCTCCAAGTGCAGTCCCTGTACAACACTCCCAGCAACGGGGGGCATCTAATCTCTGCTTGAATGCTAGTGTAGTGTAGCACCTGTCAATTGGGCCTGGAATCTGGAAGATCTGAGTTCAAATCCAGCCTCAACACTTAGTAGAACGCTTAATAGCTATGTGATAATGGACAAGTCCATGACCCTCTCTTTGCCTCAGTTTCCTCAGTTATAAAATGAGGATAGTAATACTAGCGCCTTCCTCCCAGGGTTGCTGTGAGGATCTGATGAGATATTTGGAAATAAGTGCTTAGCACAATGCCCGGCACATAGTAGGCATTTATTGCTCATCGTCTTCCTTCCTCTTTGCAACTTCTAATCGTCGAATCTCTTTCTATGAATCTCCCTCTCAAGACCAGCAAGCAGGACAAACGTACTCTCTTTGCTTTATGAAAGTCTTCGGAGCACTTAGAATCTTAAGATCATAGACCGAGAAATAGAGGGGACAGCAGATAGCGTCTAAGCCAGGCCTCTTATTTTACAGAAGAAATGGCACCCCGAGATGTCTAGCTCCCATGATCTAGCCCCAGTGCTACGTCTGCTCTTCTGAGCAGCTGCAAAAGCTGTGTCTCTGGGCTCATTAATGACTTTGGGCAAACTCTGTCTAGAGCTCATGCATTATTTGAGGCTGTGTTTCCGGAGATGTGGATAATAAGATCCCCAGCTCCCATACACTCAAGGTAAATATATATATATATATTTCCACATAATTAAGCTTTCATTCTGCTTTCCGACCTAGATGTTCTTCCTTAACAAGAGTGTGGTGAGACTTGGGCAAAGCCCATCAGGGGCAGCTAGGTGGCACAGTAGATAGAGTCCTGGGTCTGGTGCCAAGAAGACCTGAGTTCATAGCTGGCCTCGGACACTTACTAGTTATGTTACACTCTCTGCCTTGATTTCCTCAACAGAGGAATGGCAGTAATAACAGCACCTACCTCCCAGGGTTGTTATGAAGATCAAATGAGATCATACTTGTAAAGTGCTGAACACAGTGCCTGGTACAGAGTAGGCCCTTCATAAATGCTTCCTCCCTCCCTTCCTGCAGATGGTGAAGTGCAAGGGGTGCCATTTAAACCCTGGTCCTCTTTCCACTGAAGACTAGTTTCACATGAATGGTCACCATGGGATAAAAGAACCAAACAGGAGGATGAGATTCAAAATAAGGCTGTGATCTGGAAAGATGATGTCAATGGAACGCAACAATGGGTATGGCAGCACAGAAGCAGTAGGGGATATTAGCAGGGCACAGTGAAATCGGTTGTTGGCCTTGGAGGTAGGAGATCTGGTACTTACCAGCTGAGTGATCCTAGACAAGTCTCTCCACCTTCCAAGCCTCACTTTACCACTCTGTAAAGTGAGGGATTTATTTATTTATTTATTTTTTAAACCCTTACCTCCCATCTTGGAGTCAATACTGTGTATTGGCTCCTTGGTGGAAAAGTGGTAAGGGCTAGGCAATGGGGGTCAAGTGACTTGCCCAGGGTCACCCAGCTGGGAAGTGTCTGAGGTCAGATTTGAACCCAGGACCTCCCGTCTCTAGGCCTGACTCTCAATCCATTGAGCTCCCCAGCTGCCCCCATAAAGTGAGGGATTTAAATGAGATGATCTCTAAGGTTCCAGCTCTCATCTATAATCACATGATTCAGAGAGTTCATCTCCTTGTGCAACATTGGGGTGACTTTCATATCTGAGTTCCCTGGGCAGCTGGCATTTCATGAATAGAGAGCGATAGGGTACCCTCAGTATTTTTCTGTTCCTTGATGTCAGGTCCAAAACATGTCTAGTAGTAGTCCCATCAAATAACATGGAGACCATCTTTCAAAACAAATGTGGAGCCACGCCGCTCGTGGGAATAGTCAACAAAGTGTTGTTCTGGAGGGCATGCAGCATGGCATCCCCTGGCTATCTGGAGAACGTCAGCTATTTAAAGCAGTAACTGAAATACCAACAAAAGCAGGCTGGGTGTGGATGGAATGGATTGGGTGCAACAGTTCTGGGTAGCTCTGCTATCTGATTGTTCTCTGTGAGCACCAGTCAACAGCTCTGGACTTAATGAAAATACCACAGGGGACTAGGCCCCCCGCATGTTGGGTCATGTCGAGAGCCCATCATTGGGCTGCGAATCACGGCAGAGCTGAGAATCGGGCCAAATTGCACAAAACCCCAGGACAAAAGAGCAGAAATCCCCAGGCGTTGCCTGGCACTGTGTTATTTGTGGGAAACAAGTTTCTCTCTGAAGTTGCTTACCTCCAAAAGGTGGAGTGGCCGGTCAGGAAGGCAGAATTGGTCGTGTTTCCCTTCGGAATAATTGGAGCTGGCACGCTCAAAGCAGACCGGCTTCTAAGGTACTATTCCACATCCAGCCATCTTGGCTTCATGTACCACGGATGAAATGCCATCATTTCGAAGTGTTCTTTGCCTTGTTTTTTTTCCCATGGAAGGCAAATGCTGATTCTGCAAGGGGTTTTCCCCCTCTTCAGAATTTGAGATGATCATCATTTTGCTCTACTGGCTTTACTTAAAGCCATTTCCGGAACTTTATTTTAAATTACTCCTTTATCCAGTCAATGTGACACATAAGGAAATAAGCAAGAAACATTTCACTGGCACTGGGTTTTGTTAGGCTCATTCATAATGCATGTGGCATGATGTTTGGCCACAGAAATCCTGTCTTGGTAATTAACGGCAGCATTTCAAGTTCATCCAAAGACGATTCTGGGAACAAAACTTCCAGGGCAGGTTGAACTGGCTGATTTCTGGGTAAAAGAGAGGTGCAGAGAACCATCAGAACCAGCCCCAGAACCTCAATGGAGGGATGGTAATGGAAGCTTGGCCTCCAGGGTGCTAAAATGTAGATGTGAGCAATCCTTTAACATCATAAAAACTTGCTTCTTTCCACGTGCCCCCCCCTCAACACACACACACTCTGCCACAGGCACGAAAGATCTTATCCTTTTTCATTTTCATGTGACCTGATCAATAAATGGAGTACGTTTCAATTCAGGAAACATTTATTAAATACCAAACCTCTAACACGCATCATACCCCAGAGGTTTCTCATCCAGATTCTAATAAGGTCCATCCAGTCCTCTTTGGCTTCCCAGATCAGTTCCAGGGTGGTCTGGTCCCATTTCTTGTTGGGTTTGATGCTCCTACTGTGAGGTTTAAGAAGAATGGGAAGGGGGTGTACATATGGGTGGGGGGCAGTTAGTTATGAAAGGCTTTGAATACTAAAGAGAGGATTTTCTATTTACTCCTGGAGGTGCTTGGACTTCATAGAATCGGAGAGGGAGGTCTGTCCCTTAAGAAGATCACTTTAACAGATGGACCGGAGTAGGGAGGGACTTGTGGCAGGGAGACCATCACTGGAGTACTGCTTGGTTCTGAATGCTACAATTTAAGAAAAACATTGATAGATTGGCGAGTGTCCCGAATAGGACAAGCAAGATGGTGAAGGAACTTCAGCCCCTGTCTTATGAGGATAGATGGAAAGAATTGCGATTGCTTAATCTGGAGAAGAGAAAAAGAAGGGTCAGGGAAGGGCCGTACCAGCTGTCTTCAAGTATATGGAGGGCTGTCACGTTGAGAAGAGATCATATTTATTCTGTTTGGCCTTAGAAGATGGAACTAGGACCAGGGAGGGGTCCATTTGGGTTTGATTTCAGGAAGAAACATTCTAATAATTGCAGTTATCCCAAGAAGAATGGGCTGAATTGAGAGGTGGAAGATTCCCCTCTCTTCCCCCTTTGGAGGCCTTCAGGGAGAGACTTGATGACCATCTGTGGGGTCCATTACAGTTGGTATTCCTTTCATGTACGGGTTGGACTAAATCATCAGCCCCGAAACTCTGCGAGTCTATAAAACTTTGCCCTCATCTGTGGAAAAACGAACCCATTCAGCATTGGAACTCCCATTCTGCATCTTAATTGTCTTGGCTGGCGAGTTGAGGAGCAGAAGCCCACCTCATCCCCAATATCTGGCCATTGCCAAACCAGACCATACTTTCTATCCCAGCCAGCCAGCCAGCCAGCCAGCCATCTCCCATTCCATCTTGCTTACACAACTCACCCATTTTCCATTTTATTGGACACCATAAAAAATACATGCTACAACTGCATTACGAAGAGTGTGCCAGCCGCCTCCCTTTGAATCTATCCAGCGTCCCTGTGGCTCCAGAACACCTGTCCCTGGCCACTGCTTTTCTATATATGTTATCTCCATCTATTAGAATGTCTGCCCGTTTATTCGCACCTTTGTATTTATGGCCTCTTTGCTTCTTATGGGCCTGGACACAAAGTAAAGGCTTCATAATTACTTCCTCATTTATTTATCCTATAATATGTATCCAGATCACAGTAGGCATTAGCATGGAATTGTGCTCCCCTTGGGGTTGAGGCCTTGGATTCAAATCCAGGCTCTTCTACTTCCTACCGGTAAACTTTGAGCTGGTCACTAAGCCTCTTTTGGCCTCCGTTTGTTCATCTGTAAAATGAACAGCATTCTCTCCGTGAACCCTAAAGTCCCCTCGAGCTCCTAATTAATGATCCTCTTATCTTCTAGGACACGGAGAGGGAAGAACTCTTAATCTTATTCAACAACTATTGATTACTTATATAAGATGGCCTGGGCACCTGGAATACAGAGACAGGAATAAGGGAATCCCTGCCCTGGAGGAGCTGACGGTCTGCCTTGGGGAGCTCCAAGTACATAGAAACAGGCCTGTGTGAATATATACATGGTAGATCGAAGATGGATTTTGTGGGAGAGAAAGATTTCATGCTGAAGATGGTGCCATGGCAGATCTTTGAATGAAACTAGGAGAACAAACATTTCCATTGTACCTACTGTGTGCCAGGCACTAAGCTAAGCACTCTACAAATAGTTTCCTCATTTGATCCTCACCACAACCTGGGGGATAGGTGCTGTTTTCATCTGAATTGTGAAAACTGAGGCACACAGAAGTCGTGTCTGGACTGGAGTCATACAGTTAGGAAGAGCCTGAGGCTGATTTGAACTAAGCAGTGACCCAGCACTCTAACCATTTGGCCACCTGCCCGACGGTTTAGGTGTTGTGCCAAGGGCGTGTAAGATGCAGAGACGAGGGAAGAGAGATCGAAGCAAATGATGGCTTTTTTCTCAGGATACAGGAGAGTCCCTCAGTTATGAAGGTGGGGTGGGATGGGGGCTGTGGAAGGAGGTTTAAGGGGAGAAGGTTTGGAACGGCTACTGTGAGGAGCAGGATAGAGAACCACTGAAGAGGGAAGCCTTGCCAGGCTGCAGAGGACCCAACCAAGGTCAGGTAAGATCAATCAGCTCAGCTGTATACCCACCAGTTCTGTTCAGCAGCCAGTGAATAGGAACACCAAAGGGGAATGGTGGGGCTCATCCAGGGTTGAGATTTGGCAAGGCACTAGCATTGCTGGCTTAATGGAACCAAAGGACGTGAAAATCAAATAGAGCATAAAATTGAACAAGTTCACCAAAAAGTCGAGTTTGGGGAGGGAGGAAAGTGAAGGGAAGGCAAAGCAAAGATGGAATGTTGGATTGGGAAGTCCCAGCGATGGTGCACAACAGATGTAGGAGCAGTGAGTCATGGGAACAGAGGGAGACAGGTGGCTGAGACTGGGGTGGAAGGACGACTGATTCTGGAGTCAGAACCCGAGTTCAAACTCCACTTATGATAACGTGGCCAAGTCATTTCACCTCTCTGGGTCTCAGTTTCCCCCTCTCTAAAATGAAAGGGTTGAACTAGATGGCTTCTTAGGGCCCTTTTGGATCTTCTGCTCCTATAATCTCTGACTAAAAGAGTCAAGGCAACTCCTGTGGAAATAACGTCGAAGGTCACCCTAGAAGCTGTACCTGATACTCTCTTCTTGTGCGATCTTGGAAAGTTCTTCTCTCAGGCTTGGATTCTTCACCTGTGAAACGGGGTTCCTAAGAACACCTTCCTCACCGGGCTATGCCAGGCTTATCTGACAGATAGTATCATATCTGTAAGGTGCTTCCTGAACTTGAATGTGCTCTGGGCATGGCAGCCACTGTGCTGCTGCCCCAAAGGGATCTGAGAAGTCGAAAGATAGTCTAAGTGCAGAGGGCTTCTGGGAAGTGGCAGAGCTAGAACTCAAACCCGGTTCCTCTCCACATGTGCAGATCCTTAATGCAGATCCTCAATGACCCAGTAAGAAATAGTACCCAGGGAGAACCCCGGTCAGCTTGTGAATGTGACTTTTTCTGACCTGCCTCTCCTTCCATTGGACCCTGATAGCACTAAGGGACAGAGAAGGGAAAGACAGAGTCAGAGTAGAACGTTGGCACCGTGGTGAGAAAGGGGGAGATTTGGGGGAAATTTCCTGGCATCGTCCTACGGTCATCGCGTAGGCTGCTACCTCTTCTCTCTCTGGTGGAAGCCAGCCCTGACCACCTGTGTAGTCTTTGGAAACGTAACATTCTTTTCCCCTAAGTGGGATGTTTGACCTGAAAGACCCACTGTTCTTCCCAGTTGAGGCTTCCTCATTGCCTGTCTCCCTGCCAAACAAGAACATTGCAGAAAACAGGACAAAAGCCCCTGCTTTCGGAAGCAGGTGGGTACCAGCTGGAGTCTGGCAGGGTAAGCACCCAGTTTGGGAATCATCATACCAAGGAAGGCTTTGTAGTCATGGTAATTTCATTTTTTCCCCAAGAGTCACAAAGATTCTATTTCAACTTGCCCCACAAAGAGAATTTCTGATCCCTCTGAAAGTAGGAGAGCTGGCCAGCACTTGCCAGGCCTTCAGCCAGAGCCATAACACCAACTGCCTCGGTTAGGAGTTTTGCATAAAAGCAGTAATGTACTCATTAAATGTAGCTGAAAATCCTATCATTAGCACAGATATTTCATGCATGAATTACTCTCTCCAGAAGAAAATAAAGCCTTTTTTCTGAGCATCTGATCTTTCTACAGAATTATTTTGGTGCTCATTAGCAAGATACATACCCATTTCTGTTCAGCATCTGGCTTAAGGTCCCTCTGATATAGTTAAGGTTTCCACTTTTCATCAGGATTCTGCCCTATTATGCAAGCGAGATCATTTGCATCTGTTGAAGTTTGAAATTATCCCATATTTGGAAAGTTTTCCAGGGAAAGTTGAACAGCCATTAACAGTGTCCAACCAACTTTGGTGGGCAAACAGCAGCCATGGAGGAACATGGCAGCTGACGAAAAAGGGACATATGTCTTGTGGAAGGCAAAGAGAAAATCTCGCTGTGCCTCTCCTCCTTCCAGAGCCCAAAGAAGAAAGAGTGGAAATATAGGGCCGGCACTCAGCCACCAACAATCCAATTCCACAAGGTTTTCCCCGGGACCTGTTTTATGCCCAGCACTCTGCTTGGTGCTATGGGAAAGACTAGCATGGACAAGAGGTACAAGCCCCTATGTGAAAGGAACTTAGAGTTTCAATAGGGAGATGGGGCAGAGCCAAGGGAGATCTCGGATACAGTCAAAACACCAGGTGAATGGACCAACTCTAAAATGAATGGTAAGGATAGGGAATGTCCTTAGAGGGTGAGAGGAGAGAGACTTGGCATTTACTCATGCACAGCATCTTCAGGGGCAGGGCTCTTCAAGGCTAGATCGTCGAACCTGTACCTCGACAAGATTCTCTTCTGGGTACCAGATAAGAGACCATTTAGCCCTATAGGAAAGAGATGGTTCTAATTTTGAGGAAGCTGGAGTTTGCCTCTTTTCAATTTCTATCCATTGTTCATAGTTTGGTCTTCTTGTGATAACCTGTCAAATACTAGAAGATGCTAGTCACGCTCCCCCGTTATAGCCAAGGGATCGGTTCTAGAACTAGAGGTCAAGAGAAGAATCATCAATCAACAAATATCAATGGAACCCTTGCTACAAGCCAGAGCACTTGGGATACGGAGACAAAGATGAAACCGTCCTTGTCTTCAAGGGCCTTATACTCTGCTGAGAGGAAGCCAAATGTATATATGTAAAGTAGGTAAATGAAAAGGAATTCCTGACCTTAAAGAACCAAATTCTAACTTCAAAGACTTAGGATATAAGGCAGCCAGTCAACATGCATTTATTAAGCCCTTAGTAGGTGCCAGGTAAGGTAGAATATGGCGTACGAGAGGGGAAGAGAGATAAACAAGGTGTAAACAGAGAAGGACTGAAGTATCAGAAGAGTCTAGAGGGAACAGGGAGGCATTCCAGGAAGGGAACAGCATCTTGACAGAATGAGGCTTAAAGGAACACTTTTCCAGATAAAAGAGCTGTTGTAACTTGTCTATAGGTAGGGCCATTCATCCAAAAGTGGGAATGAGACCTTGTCCTCTGAACAGAACCATCAACACTGCTAGAAAGGAGGTGTTTTGTGATACAAATTGTTTTTTATGATAAACATGGGAGGCATTTGGTAAACATCTACACATGGTCCACTTGTATGGTTGGGAGATCTGGCTTGGAGAACTTAGGGAGGCAGGGAAAGGCAGATGATCCAAAGGGATTTGGTACTGAGGAGACATGGGCAGAAATGCGGCAGTCCTTACCTGGAAAGAGCTTATGTTCTCTTGGGAGTGATGGTGGAGAAGGTGGGGGAAATGTATGTACATAAGCTATTCATCTGAAATTGCATGGTTTAAAGTGGGGATAGGATTGTGAGTTTAGAGCTGGGAGCAATCTCAGATCATTGAGTCCTGCCCTTTCATCTTATAGAAGAAGAAGTTGACAGCCAGGGGAAATGACTTGTCCAAGGTCACACACAAGAAGTGACAGCCAAATGCATGGTAAGGCACATTTAGAACTGACCCTCCTCCTGTCTTCAATGGACCTAGGCATCAAATAGTCTTTCCAGATAGCCAAAGACAATTAACCTTCCTTCTCTCCCTCCCTCCCTCCCTC
>NC_058136.1:57813721-57826694 GCF_016433145.1 Gracilinanus agilis | reverse complement strand
CTTCCTTCCTTCCTTCCTTCCTTCCTTCCTTCCTTCCTTCCTTCCTTCCTTCCTTCCTTCCTTCCTTCCTTCCTTCCTCATCTATTACATGCCAGTTGAAAACAGCCTCAAGGACTTTATCTTCCAATGGGGGACATGAGTGAGGACAACACATAAACAGCTAAGTAACTACAGAATTCTTGCAAAATACATGCAAATGAATGAGAGGGGACCAGAAACAGCCTCAAGTAGAATAGGCCATATGAGCTGAACCTTGAAGAAAAATAGGAATTCTACTAGGCAAAGGGAAGGAAGATTCCATTGGAAAGGAGCAAGCTCCAGTTTATTATTCCTTTGAGCACAATAGTATTCCATCACCAACATATGCCACAGTTTGTTCAGCCATTCCCCAATAGAAGGGCATCCCCTCCTTTTCCAGTTTTTTGCCACTACAAAAAGCGCAGCTATAAATATTTTTGTGCAAGTCTGTTTATCTATGATCTCTTTGGGGTACAGACCCAACAATGGTATGGCTGGATCAAAGGGCAGGCAGTCTTTTAGAGCTCTTTGGGCATAGTTCCAAATTGCCAGCCAGAATGGTTGGATCAGTTCACAACTCCACCAGCAATGCATTCATGTCCCAATTTGGCCACATCCCCTCCAGCATTCATTACACTCCCCTTCTTTCATTTTTGCCAATATGTTAGGTGTGAGGTGATACCTCAGAGTTGTTTTTATTTGCATTTCTCTAATTATTAGAGATTTAGAACACTTTCTCATGTGCTTATTGATAGTTTTGATTTCTTTATCTGAAAATTGCCTATTCATGTCCCTTGCCCATTTCTCAATTGGGGAATGGCTTGATTTTTTATACAATTGATTTAACTCCTCCTATATCTGATTCCATGTGAACTAGAAAGACCTCCAGGAACTGATGCAGAGTGAAAGGAGCAGAGCCAGAAGAACATTGTACACAGAGACTGATACACTGTGGTAAAATAGAATGTAATGGACTTCTGTACTAGCAGCAATGCAATGACCCAGGACAATTCTGAGGGATTTATTGAAAAGATGCTACCCACATCCAGAGGAAGAACTGCAGGAGTGGAAACACAGAAGAAAAACAACCACTTGAACACATGGGTTGATGCAGGCATGGTTGGGGATGTAAACACTAAATGACCACACCAATGCAACTAGCAATAATATGTAAATAAGTCCTGATTGATCACACGTGTTAAAACCAGTGGAAATGTGCATTGGATATGGGGGTGAAGGGGGGTGAAGGGGAAAGTAAAAACAAGAATCATGTAACCATGGGAAATTTTTCTAAAAAATAAAACACTAAAAAATAGAATTTAAAAAAGGAAAGGAGCAGGCTGCTGCTGAGTGGATGGTTCTTATATATGAGAACAGCCAAGAGGCCAGTTTGGTTGAAATGCAGAATGCCCAAAAAGGACTGATGGGTAATAAGCTTGGAAAGGTTGTCTGCAGCCAGATTGCGAAGGGTTGTCAGTGCATCAGGACTCAATGACTGCATGTGCCTGTAGGATAGCTGGAAGTCTGTGGACATATTTAACAGTCTTCAGCCAGAAACAGCCTTGAAATAAAAAGCCATTAAAAAGGATAATTCAGAAGCTAATCAAACGTTGTGGAGCAGTGACTCATTCTTATTGGGCCATCAAAAAGAAAAAGCAGTGCTTTTTGTTACTATTCCGCACTGATTTATGGTTCGAAATGGAAGCTAGTCTATCCTAAAATGAGGCAGTAGAGCTTTTTCAAAATGACTTGTGGCCTACAAGAGGCAGAAGTGGTATCCAACTTTTGAAATTGTCTTTAGTAGCTGGCTTCAGGGTTGACTGAATCCAAATCTTCCTGCTCTGGGAAGGCGGGTGGCAGAAGTTTGCCCTGCTCGCCACATCCATACCTTCCCCCAAGACTGCTGTTGTATACATGGGTACAGTGAAAGGAGGAGACTGAGGCAGCTGCCTCAAATGGCAAGATCAAAGGGTCAAAGGGCTTTGTTTCTGACTCCCTCCCAGCCATTGCCGTGACCCTCCCCAGTCTTAATCATTCCTTTTCTGCTCTTGAACTTGACCTTGGATTTTGGTTCAACCTCTGGTGTCTGGCCCAAAGTTGTCTTTATTCCATTGATGACTTCTGCTGGAGCTACCTGAAAGCGCTTATCAGATTCAGTGATATTGAAGACTGGGTACCACGGGCACCCACAGTCTGGCAAAGGAGTCTTGTCTAGCCCCACTTTGGCATGGCTACTCCTTCTGCAGCTTTGTGAGGAGTGACGGGGAAGTGGAAAGGGAAGAAGAGTGGAAAAGAAGCAATTGTTTATGAAGGGATAGTAGCCTTCCTGAGGAAATGGGAGATCGTTCTGTTTGGATTGCAGCCTGCCTTTCATGTTTTAGTATTAAAACAAACCAGACACAAAAAGCGCTTCTTCCAGCCTCTACTTTACAGTAATGGGTTCTATTAGGTTGGGGGGTAATGTCAGTCCTGCCCGAGAAAGTGTCTACTGATCACTGCAGCTAGCAGGATGCTGGCCCTTTAGCACAGAATGGGTTGAGTCACTCATGGGCTGACTGAAAGATCCTGGACTTCTTTTTCTAAAGATGAGATCTTGTTTCCCAGGTTCTAGAAGGGAAATCAATTTGGATTGCAGAAACGGATCCACCTTCAAAAAATCAAGTGAAAACATTTTCCTACGTAAAGATTTATCCCATATACTCTATGATGAAGTGACACTGGTCTCCTTACTGCCTCGATCTCTCCATTTTGAACATTTTCACTGATTATCCTTCCCTGTTTTCCCTTCCTGGTTTCCTTCAAGTCCCAGTTCAGACCCCACCTTCTGTAAAAATCCTTAAGAATGCCCTCTATTGATTAATACCATTTTATCCTGTATACATTTGTAAAATGGGGATAATAATAGCACTTTGCACAGCACGTGGCACATGGCATTGTTATTCAATTGTGTCCAACTCTCTGTGACTCAGTTTGGCATTTTCTTTGCAAAGATCCTAGAATGGCTTGCCATTCCCTTTTCTAGCTCATTTTACAGAGAAGGAACTGAAGTAAACTGGGTGAAGTGACTTGCCCACTGTCACACAGCTTGTAAGTGTCTGAGGATGGATCTGAACTCATGAAGATGAGGCTCTCTGATTCCAATCCCAGTGCTCTAGCCACCATGCCACCTAACTGTCCTTCTTGGCACATAGTGCTATATAAATCCTACCTTTTATTTATTCATTCATCTCTTTGTTCATTTATCTATTTATTTAGCCATTCCTCTATTGATGGATGCTCCCTTAGAAGCTTGTACTTTGCTTTTTTGGTTTTTTCCCCTTTTCATTCCCCTTCAAACTTTCTTTACAGCTAGTACCTCTATGGTTGTAGTATCCTTCTTAATAACACTCACTATCTCTTTTTATTTCTCTGTTGATTTTAATGTACTTTTATATCCAAGTATACGTATGAGCATTGTACTCCCTTTTTCTCTTTTTCTCTAGCTTCTTAGTTGATTCTCTAGGATTTTTTAAGTAGACCATCATGTCATCTGCAAAGAGTGATAGCTTGGTCTCCTCATTGCCTTTTTTTAATACCTAATATGTATAATAGCTACTGCTAGTATTTCTAGTACAATGTTAAATAATAGAGGAGATAATGGGCATCCTTGTTTCACTCCTGATCTCATTGGGAAGGCTTCTAGTTTATCCCCATTGCAGATGATGCTCGTTGATGGTTTTAGATATATACTGTTTATTATTTTTAGGAAACGTCCTTCTATTCCTATACTTTCTAGTGTTTTCAGTAGGAATGGGTGCTGTATTTTGTCAAAGGCTTTTTCAGCATCTATTGAGATAATCATGTGATTTTTCTTTGTTTGCTTGTTGATATGGTCAATTATGTGAATGGTTTTCCTAATAGTGAACCATCTTTGCGTTCCTGGTATAAATCCCACCTGAACATAGTGAATAACCCTCATGATCACTTGCTGGAGTCTTTTTGTTAATGTTCTGCTTAAGATTTTTGCATCTATGTTCAATAAGGAGATTGTTCTGTAGTTTTCTTTCTCTGTTTTTTTTATAATCAACAACTTTAGCAAAGTTGCAGGAAACGAAATAAATGCACATAAATCATCAGCATTTCTATACATTTCCAACACATCACAGCAGCAAGAGGTAGAAAGAGAAACACCATTTAAAATCACCCTGGACAATATAAACTACTTAGGAATCTATCTGCAAGACAAACACAGGAATTATACGAACACAACTACAAAACACTTTCCAAACAAATAAAACTGGATCTAAACAAGTGGAAAGCCATTGATTGCTCATGGGTAGGACGAGCAAACATAATAAAAATGACCATTCTACCCAAATTAATCTACTTATTCAGTGCCATACCTATTCAAACTACCAAAAAACTTGCTTACTAAATTAGAAAAACTATAACAAAGTTCATTTGGAAGAACAAAAGATCAAGAACGTCAAGGGAAATAATGAAAAATGTGAAGGAAGGTGGCCTAGCAGTACCAGATCTTAAACTGTACTCTAAAGCAGCAGTCATCCAAACAATATGGTACTGGCTAAGAGACAGAAGGGAGGATCAGTGGAATAGACTTGGGGTAAGTGACCGCAGCAAGACAGTGTATGATAAACCCAAAGAGCCCAACTTTTGGGACATGAATCCACTATTTGACAAAAACTGCTGGGAAATTTGGAAAACAATATGGGAGAGATTAGGGTTAGATCAACATCTTTTTTTCAAACCCTTACCTTCTGTCTTAGAACCAATACCGAGTACAGGTTCTAAGGCAGAAGAGTGTAAGGGCTAGGCAACTGGGGCTAAGTGACTTGCCCAGGGTCCCACAGCTAGGAACTATCTAAGGCCAGATTTGAACTGAGGACCTCCCATCTCCAGGCCAGGCATTCTATCTACTTAGCCACCTAGCTGCCTCTCCTCTTTTTACAAATGTCATACTTGATTACCTTGGCTCCCCACTGAAGATCAGGTAGGTTACATTTCATCCCTCACCCAGGATTCTCTAGCTCAGGGGTTGGCAACGTATGGCTCTTTCGAGGGCCAGATATGGCTCTTTCTACAGGAACCATAAAGTCAAATTTTTTTCAGGCACTGTTACAGGAGTGCGCACTGTGAGAACTGTACGGCTCTCGTGAAATTACATTTTTAAAAATGTGGCGTTTATGGCTCTCACAGTCAAAAAAGTTGCCCACCCCTGCTCTAGGACCTTAAGGGGAATTGGGGCAAGGGGGAGTGGGATGGAGAATCGCATACAAGGACCTTTTCCCCTATAGGATTTTAGTCATGGAATGGAGAAATCGACTCTCTGCAAATGGCTCCAGCCCCTTCTGATTGTGTTCTCTCAAGCATAAGTTTGGATCTTGTGGACCCTAGTTCCATATAGCCATTAATAGTCAGATAGACTTCAAAAGAAAGAATTTCAAGTATACAAACTTACTCTCCAATACATAGTGCTTTATTTCCCTCACGCCCCACATTCAGTTTCTGGGATAAAGAAGAAGACTGAGTTCTGCTTTGCTCAGTACCCATAGAGAACAGTCTCAGTTTACAAATCTAAACCCTCATGTGTACTCAAGACCCTGGCTTCTCAGAGCTTTTCTTCTGGACTGGTTGGCTGAACTCTCTTGTCTGGAATCCAGGCTCCATGGTCATCAATTGATTGAACTCCTAAACTTCTAGGAGCACCTGAAACTGAGGACAAACAACACAGAACAGAAAAAATATCTCCCAGGTCTGTTTCTCAAATGGAGTCACAAAGAGTCAGACATTGCTGAGAAATGAAGAACAAAGTAAAAAAAGGATCAGGAAGTATGAGCTAGAAAGAACTTGACACTCCCAGTCTAGCCAGGTTTAAAGATGCCACCTGCTCTGATTACACAGCAAATCAAATATGATATTTGCTATGTGATATTTCCTATATGATAGGGGACAAAGAATGTCCCCCTTTCAGGAGATATGGGCATGCTCAGGCAATCCTCCTTAGTGGTGTCTCCATATTAGATAATCTAGGCATGCTTCCAAGGATCTGTTACACAGATTAGAGTATCATCTGATACCTTCTCCCTCTTCTCTTTCCTCAATGTTTATATCCTCTTCTCACGTATCCAGATTACTTGAAATATTATCCTTCATGTCTATGCTTAAGTGTCTTCCTCCTTTTACTTTCCCTTCTCTTGCACCTCTTTAAATACTATTAGAATGTTAAGACTACATCATCATAAGTCCTTTACAATTATTCAGATGAATTAACATTTTAGGTTTCTTTGTACTCTTGTATTTGTATGTCCATCTTCCTACTCTGCTCTAATCTTTTCATCAAAAATGCTTGAAAGACTTTGTTCCATTAAAAGACCTTTTCCCCTATAGGATTTTAGTCAACTTTGCCAAGTAATTTATTCTTGGTTGTAAGCCTATATCTTTTTACCTTTTGAAATATTGTAGTCCATGATTTCCTCTTGTTTACAAAAGATGTTGCCAGGTCTTGTGTGATCCTGACTGTGATACTTAAGAAGCTAAATTTTGAATGCTTATAGTATGCTAAATGCTTACATTCTCTTAGACACAGTAACTGTGGATTTTGGCGATGACATTCCTGGGATTTTTCTGCTTGTTTATTTTCCGTTTGGATCAGTAGATACATTCTATCTTCATTTTGCCCTGAGGTTCCAGTAGATCCTAGTAATTTTCATTAGTGATTTCTTGAAATATGATAAGGAATTAAAAAACATGATTTTCAGGGAGTACAGTGATTTTGTAATTTATGTCTCCTTGATCCATTTTCTGGGTCAGTTATTTTTATATACTATACTTTACATTTTCTTTTATTCAATCTTCTTATTTTGTTTTAATATTTCTTATCTCACTAAGTCATCAATTTCTAGTTTTTAGGATTTGCATTATTGAGGAAGGTTTACCTTTTTGGTTTTCTAAGGTACTTATTTTCGTTCCAATTCTTCCCCCTGTGCTTTTATATCATTATTTGCCTGTTGCTGAATTCATTCCATCTATTCATGGAGTTCTTATGGAAAAAAAGCCATTTTCTCCTTTGAGTCATTGCCTACAGTTATTAGTGAGTATTTTTTGGCTTTTAAGAGGATTTCCAGATCTATAGTATTTTTTTAAGAATATATACTAGTTGTTGTTTTCTTTGATTTAATTATCTCTCTAGCTTTATCCTAAATTGAGGTTTTGGGGCAGGGTCATGTTTTTGTCCTCAGACTGTGCTTTTGGGTGGTTTTGTTTGGTCTCATTCTAGATCACTTAGTCTCTTGTACTTCTCAGCATTAGGCCTCTTCCTATGGCATCTCGGGACCAAGGGCTGGGGACCATGGTGCCCCTGGGTATCTGTGGTATTTCCTTCTAAACACTGTCATGGAACACTTCTTGTTGCTATTCCCTGGAGCTTCTGAGGTCTCCCCCTTGAGGCTTTCTGACCTCCCTGAAGCTTTCTTGGGGGCCCTCCACTTCTGCTGCCTCTGCTCACACTGGCTTGAAGGCTACTTACTTCACTGGTTTATTACTGGTCTTAAAGGGAATCTGGGCTCGTCTGTCTGCTGTGGTCCTGGGTTTGCCGGTGGCTTCTTTTCCTCTTGATCCTAGGTTCCTGGTTCACTTTTCCTATGGTTCTGGGGTAGGAGAAGTCACTCATCAGAATTTCTCATTGGATTTATTGATGATATTGAGTATAGTGCAAATGTCAGGGTATTGCTAGATTAGGTGTGTGGAGTCTGGGCCATCAGCTTCCTGTTTAAGCATTTGCCTTGTCTGGAAGAGCTTTGAAGGAAGGGAAGGCATCCAAAAGACTGATATGAGAAGGAAAAATGTTCAAGGCATGTAACATGCAGGAAAAAGGGATGGAAAGGCTAGTTTAGAGAAGAGTCCAGTTTGTCTGAAAGTTGTAGTGCAGAAGAGGGACATTCATTTAAAATAAAGATGCAAAAAGGAGATGGAAGTTAGATTGTGGAGGTCTTTATTTTTTTATTTTTTTTTTTATTAAACCCTTAACTTCTGTGTATTGGCTCCTTGGTGGAAGAGTGGTAAGGGTGGGCAATGGGGGTCAAGTGACTTGCCCAGGGTCACACAGCTGGGAAGTGTCTGAGGCCAGATTTGAACCTGGGACCTCCTGTCTCTAGGCCTGGCTCTCCATCCACTGAGCTACCCAGCTGCCCCCATGTGGAGGTCCTTAAATGGAAAATGGAGATGCTAGTCAGCAAGCACCTACTGTGTGCCAGGCACTGTGCTAAATGTACTGGGGACAGAAACAAAGGCAAGGTCAATAACATGTTCTGATGAGAGAGACAATATACATACAAGTAGGTTGACTCAAAGTATACAGAAGGGAGATAGGCAGTGATTTCAGAGGAAAGGAAAATGGGAGATCATGAAAAGCCTCTCGAAAAAAGAACCCAAGGACACCGGGAGATGGAATTAAGTAGACCGTGAATTCCAGGCATGGCAGATAGCCAAAAGAAGGCTCAAAGTTGAGAGATTGAATTTTAGTGCAAGGAAGAGCAAGGAGGCCAATGGTGGGGGATCATAGAATATAGGTGGACTATAAAATGTTGAGAGGGCAAGTGGTTGACACAGTAGACAGAGCGCCAGGCCTAGAGTCAGGAAGACTCCCATGTTTGAGTTCAAATCCAGCCTCAGACACTTACTAGCCATACGACCCTTAAGGAGTCACTTAACCACGTCTGCCTCAGTTTCCTTGTCTATAAAATGAGCCAGAGAAGGAAATGGAAAACTACTCCAGTATCTTTGTCAAGAAAACCTCAAACAGTCATGAAGAATTGACTACAACTGAACAAAAGGTTGAGAAAAAGGGAAATGAAAGAAAAGATCTGGTGGGGAAGGGCTTTAAAAGCCAAATAAAGGATTTTATAGTCGATCCTGTAGGAAATAGGGAGCTACTGCAAGTTTCTGAAGACAGAAGTAACATTAAGACCTGTGTCTCATGTAGATGATTTGACAGCTATGGGAAAGATGGTGTCCAGTCTTATGCAGTGATCCCCTCCCATCATTACTTTTGCAATCACAGTAACAGAGTGATGTGAAAATGGGGCACAAAATACTAATAATGACCCACTTTCTGACTGGCTATAAACATTAATTAAATGGGTGCTACTTGGAATGTGAGATCCTTGTCAAACAATTAATGAGTCAATACAGGGCTTACTGTAGGAGCTGAATAATCTGTATATTGTCCATGCTGCCACTATCAGTGACACCAGAAGACAAAAGGAAGCTGCAGCTAAATGGAAGGAGGGCTTAGAGGTTCTTCTTGGAGAGGAGGATCTAGGAACTCTTAGAGTTTACTTATCATTCAAAGGCAGTTAAGCAGCAGCATTTCCTGGGGTCTTGCTTATCTTGGATTGCAGCACTCAGGATGAATATTTACCAAAAAACAGTTGGAGTGAAGGTAATTGCAACCTTTGCACCAAGAGCCTGAGGCAGAGGGTGAGAAGTTGGGAAAGTCTATGAAGAATTAGATAAGAGCCTGTCAATGAAATCAGCATGCACTCAAACCTCTGGGGTGACTACAGTCCAGAAATGGGCACAGAGAAGAATGATATCAAATATTTTGGGAAATAAGCACTCCGGATCAACCAACAACAGAGTCCAAAGTCTTCCTTCTGGCCTCCGTGGGAGCCTTATACCAAATAGCATGTGTACTGTATTCAAGAAGAGTGCCAAGAGGCACTGGCCATGAACAGGCCAAAACAGCAGGGAGGGGAAAAAGAACAAAAAGCTGATTACTGATTCATCTCTGTACAGTCAGACCGCTAACCGATTAAGGAGAAAATAAAAGTCAATACCAAATTAGAAGACAGGATAAAGTGAAAAAATTGTACCTTACATGATTACAATCTCTCCAGCTTGTCCTATTTAAACAAGCTCCTGTAACCCGCAAATGAAAAAATGGACAAACAGAATTGATATCCACATGGATTGTCACCATTTCATAAGAGAAGAGAGGGGTTGTTGTTGTTGTTGTTGTTGTTGTTGTTGTTGTTGTTGTTGCTGCTGCTGCTGTTGTTGTTGCTGTTGTTGCTGTTGTTGTTGCTGTTGTTGTTGCTGTTGTTGTTGCTGTTGTTGTTGTTGTTGTTGTTGTTGCTGTTGTTGTTGCTGTTGTTGTTGCTGTTGTTGTTGTTGTTGTTGTTGTTGTTGTTGTTGTTGTTGTTGTTGTTGTTGTTGTTGTTGTTGTGTCTGCCTCTTTGGGACCTAACACACCAGCTCCTTCTGTCTTCCACTATCTCTCAAAATCTGTCTAAGACCATATTCATTGCTTCCATGCCAGTGTTTACCCATCTCATCCTCTGCCATCCCCTTCTCTTTTTGTCTTCAATCTTTCCCAAGATCAGGGGCTTTTTCAACGAGCCCTGGCTTCTCATGCTGTGGCCAAAGTGTTTCAGCTGCAGCTTCAGAAAGTGACCTTCCATAAGAAAGTTTAGTGGATTTAGAGCCATCACTGCAACAAGGAAGCCCAAAGAGCCTAGGAACAGTCTCATTCAGCAAACATTTGATCTCCTGTCAGGGGCAAGAGAGATGGCAGCTAAGGGAAATATTCGTTTGGAATAAAAACTAATTTTCAAAATTAGGTTCTGAATAAAGGCGATGGAATATGAGCAGAATATTTCATTAAAGAATGAGAAGCAGTCAAAGAGAAAATAAATTTAGAGAAGGCTCGATGAGAGAAGACCAATCCCCATGGCAATTAAGGATGAAGCGCAATGGAGAACAAGGGATAGGGATATAGACTGGGCCTGTGATTTTATTAGTACTGGGAGCTCCTGAAGGAGCAAACTTCCTCTGCTAATGTTCTCTGCATCTCATTATCTCAGAGAATTACCTAGCTTACTCAGACAGTCTGTGTCAAAGGCAGAACTTGAACCTAGATCCTCTTCACTTGGAGACTGATTCCATCCACTGCACAACAGTGTCTGAAATTCGGAGCAACAGTTGAGCAAAAATGGAAATGATTTTTAGATGTGTTAACATTTCTTTGATAAACTGTGTTCACTATCAAAGAGCACAGAAGGATTCCATTTGGATTTTCACATCACGGGTCCTTATCTCCGCATGAGAAAGTAGGAACGACACCAGAAGAAGCAGATGGTAAGAACAGCTGGACGAGGTAGAGTATACGTAGAGAAAATGCCTTTCCATGCTATAAGCACCACTATTTTGAGGGTATTGGGAGAGGGATTCTCAAGGTAACTGAAAGAAGAGAAGATAATGGTGATGAAGAATCCATGTTGTTGGTGACACAGAGATGCATGGTAGTCGTAAATAGACTCTGCTGAATTATAGACAAGACTCAATACAAAAGACCTCATCATTGAAATGTACAGACAGAAAAGGACATGGGGCAGGCATGAAGGAAAGAGGGTTAACAGACGGACAACCTGCTTGCTGTACTGGCACCCATGTAATACTAAGAGATATTGGTTTGGGCCCCTTGTTTATAAGAGGATGTAGACAAGAATCAGACAGGCTGAGGAAGTACGGATGTGTTGTCGTCTGCCCCACTGGAGTTCAGGCACCGGTGAAGTCAAGAATGGCCTAGAGAAGGGAAAAACTGGAGGCAGGGAGGCCACCTGGGAGGCTCTTCTCCTAGTCCAGCTGAGACATGATAATAGCCTAAACTAGATTGACGACTAGTTGAGAAAAAGAAAAAGGAAAAGCTGTGGAGTATATTGTTAAGATGGAAGTGACAAAGCTCAGCTATGGGGAATGGAGAAGAGGGAAAAGTCAAAGATGATGTTCAAGTCATGAAATGCAGTAGCTGGGAACATAGTGGGGAGATGGGTGAGATTAATGGAGGAGTAGATATAGGGGAGATGATGAATTTAAATTTAGAAGGATCAAATTGAGGTGCTGCTTTGATGTCGAGTGGACATCACCTGGAGATATGGTTCAGTATAGAGATTGGGACTCAAAATATAGATCCAGGCTGGTCGTAGAGCTTGCTAATTGAACCCATGGGAACTGATGAGAGCAACAGAGAGAAGAGGACCTCTACCTAAGTGTTCAGCTATGCCCATGCCAAAGGAACAGGAGAGGGGTGATGATCTAATCAAAGAGACTGAAGCATCCCCAGATGAATGTCAGCCAAGGGAAGAGAGCATCCAGGAGAGAGAGATAGTGTGTTTGTGTTGAAGGCTTGGTGAGGATGAACAAGCCAGCAGCTTAAGCATTTAGGAGACCACTGAGGTTCTTTGAAAGGTTAGTTGCAAAGACAGTAGGGGTGTCAGAAGCAGGTTTGCATAGCTTTCAGGATCAAGTAGATGATGGGAAATAAAAGCAAATGTAGACCATTCTTCTGGGGAGTTTTAGTAGTGAAAGAGATAGTAGCAAGCTATGGAATGATGGGGTGAAGGAGCGGGGTCTTTTTTTTAGGATGGCCAGGATGTTTTCACATAGTTGGGAAGAAGATTAAAGATAAAACTAACAGCTCATATTTACATAGGATTTCAAGGTTTGCAAAGCACTTTATGAATATCATCTTGTTTTATCCTCACGAGAACTCTAGGAAATAGGTACTATTATTAACCTCATTGTACAGATGAGAAGACTGAGATGAAGTGAGTTGCCCAGGGCTGCACAGCTAATAAATATCTGAGACTGCATTGGAACGTAGGTGTTTCTGAGTCCAGGCCCAGCACTCTATCCACTGCACCAAGTAGCTGCCTCTGTGAGAAACAGAAAAGATGAGAGAAGGATTGGGGTTGATGTGACAAGTCCCAAAAGAGATGGGAAGAGAGGAAGGGCAGTCAGTGAGGAAGACTGTGATGGATGTTCTTGTTTTCACGGTAATACAGGAGGAGAAGCCATCTGCCAAATGAAGGGAACGGGGCTGATGATGGGGACTCGGGAGGAGGAAAGATTTGGAACAGTCATTCAAGGTGTGTGTGTGTGTGTGTGTGTGTGTGTG